>NC_092522.1:25150390-25472890 GCF_037038585.1 Patagioenas fasciata
AGCGGGTGTAAGATTCAGCTCTGTGTCTCAGCTCTGACGCACTTTGGGCTGGCACACACAGAGAGATTTCCCCCGTGCACATGATGAATTTACACAGCTTGGCTACACATCACTTGTACTCATTCCTCTCCCAGCTGTCACAGGGCTCTCATGCTGTGCCAGTGGTACCAGCTCTTCGGCACGCTTCTCCATCGTCCCCATTGAGGGACTTGCATCTGTCTCCCTCCCTTTTGTGTTGGCTCTTGTTTTATTTGTAATGGCAGTAAATGAAAAATGCAGAGTGCTGAGTCACAGAGTAACAGTAACAAAAATGTCATTTGTGCTGGACAAATTAATACTGTTTTGCCTATAGCGTGATGACTGAACTCCTGTTCAAGGTCTGTCAGAGATGGCAAGTGTCCTGCATGCTGATGTCGTCTCCCTCCCCTAAAATATGTTCTGTATCATCATCTTACTGCCCATGTCCCTGAGGTGGTGGTGACCAGCCAGCTCAGGAGAGGGGGCAGGGCACCATTCCCTGGGGCTAGCTGCTCTGGCACTTGCTCAGCTTTTGTGAATGGTCCCACCACCTCTGCCTCCTCCATATCTGTCCTAGGGAGCTGTCTTGGTGGTCTCTGCTGCCCTGGAGCTGAGTTGCAGGGCAAATTGCAGGACTTCGTGTTCATCCTTCTGGGTGGATGCAGGGGAATGGTGGAAAGCTGCTGCAGGATTAGCAGTAGCATTGTGGTTTGTTTTCTGTGAAAACAGTGGCCGGCTTCAGATGCTCCCGCTTGGTGCAGATGTAGAGTGTCTCAAAACATTGATCTCTGTGTCCTTGGGGATGGGCGTGGTGTTACCTCTGGTCCATCTTGTTCCCTGGTACTGGATAATTGGATGACTCATGACAGAGAGCTGATTTTACAGCTAGAGGGCCAGAATAGCTCAGCCATGGAACCATCCTATACTTAGACAGCTTCAACAGAGCTCCAGCTGCTTGCTGGGATCCGCAGTGACTTGGTTGGTGTATACTGATCACTCAGCAGAGCCAGCAGCCCCATTGCCTCCCCATGGTCCCACAGACATGAGTGTCTTACATGTGATGTGAGGGTGTGGGGATGTAGAGGGCAAGAGCAGGGAAGGTCAGGACAGGAGTGCTGGGGGTTTGCTGTGAGTGGTCAGGGAGCAGGTGGAGATGGGGGACAGTCAGGACTAGGGTGATGTGTGCCAGTGCTGGGAGGAGCCCAACCTCCGACGTGATGCAGGGGTTAGTGCATGGGGCTGGAGCTGGCAGACCTTGCCCAGCTGCAGGACATGCAGGTCAGGCATAGCTGATTAGATCTGGTGAAATGGCCGGGAGTGAAAAACTAACACCTCTAAGGACAAGAGCTAGCTAGAGATGCAAATTTGTTGTGGCACAAGGGCCAGGCCCTGACCCACCTTGCATGGCCCCAGCGCACCAGCTTAGGTGCAGGTATCCCGGCCCCACAGCAGAATAGGGCAGGTAGCTGTGTGAAGGTTGTGGCTGTCCCCACTGCTTCCAGGGACAGGAGGCACGTGGAGAGCTCCTGGGGGCACATTGCAGCAGGGCCGAGGGCAATGGCTCCTTCTCCCTTTCTGTGTGTCTCTGATGATGCTTTAACTGATAGATTTGGAAAGCCTCCTGCAGGGCTGAGACATGACCTGATGGAAGGGCCATTGCTGGGGTCAGTCGCTGTAGCCAGGAGCAGGCTGTGTCTACCTGATCATCTTCATTAGGTTTACGTGCAAGAGAGTACTTGTTGAGTTTGCTCTTTCATCTGTGCTGGCAAACCAGGCTGGTGTTTTGAAGCTCATGGAAATGCCCCATGTAGGTATTCAAACAGGGGAAAAACACATTAGAAAGAAGCTTCTGCAAAAATGGTCTGGGTGCCAAAATGTTCACATGAACCAGCAGAGGTTGAAATCAGACTGAAATGAAGAGCTTGTTCCTCTTACAGTTGCCTAACTCAGGAAACAATTATCTAAATCTAACAGGAGTGCCTTTATACTGTGTGTTTGTCAGCAACAAAACCAAAATCTCTAGCTTATCCTAGTTAAACAAGGAGTCAAAAATCTTTCTGCTTTTCCAAGCTTTAACCTGCTTTGCCAGAGACACCCTTCACAGGCTGGGTCACCACCACATGCTGTGCAAGAACCTGAGCTTCAGGAGCATTCTCTGTTCCCAGAGGCCTTTAAGGTTGTAAAATCCCTGAAGGTCTTTTGGTCAACCCTTTTTATTCTTTCTTTTTTTTTTTTCCACAGGCTTACTTTGCAGTTATGGGCTGTGACTTTCAGTGTGGCTGTGCCCTGGATTGCCCAGTGCTGGGGGGAGGTTTTCTACATGAATTGCTCTGTATAAATAAACCCATGACAACAGTGATGAAAAATGCAGGCTTTTGCTGTAAAAGTGCATCAGCTACTTCTTATTCTTAAAGAATTCTTCCAGCAAATCATCACAAATCATCATTCCTTCTGCATTGCTTTGTTGTCTGACAACAATATTTTTATAGAGACAAAAAGAAGATGCGTAGAAAAAAAGCAATAATTTTATAGGATTCTAAAAGTCTGTTGAGCAATTGCCCCCTGGAAAGAATGGCTTTGCAGCACATGCGCGTGAGTTTTAACTCTTGGCTGCCATTTAAAGTAAGTTAGTGCATCTGGTATCACTCTGGCTTTTATTGCCTTGTTCTGGGATGCTGAAGATCTGCCTTTATCTTCCCATGCTGCATGTCAGCACAAACCACTTCATTGTACCTAGAGCCAAAGGGCAACGCTGAGGATGGGAGAGTGTTAAGCTTAGGCTAGAAATGGAGGGTGTGTTGGTAGTGCCTCTGGGCTAAGAACGGTAGATGTGAAGCAAAATACCTAGCACGCAAAGAGGGTCTCGAAGACCACAGGCTAGATGAGGAGAGAATGGTCTCAGCCAGGCCACCCTTGCATGTCTGGCACATGGCAAGCAGCTGGGTGAGGGTTTGGTGCTACCTGCGGCTGTTTGTGCACGGAGCACACAGCAGTCTTTCACTGCTGAGCATCTAAGCCTGCTTTATGGGCACTTGGCGAGAAGTCTTGATGCCTTGCCTCAGTTCAGCATTCTTCAGCAGCCCTGTCTCAGCACCCAGAGGATGCTATCGCACCGCATGGTTCCTCCGTTCAAGCCGCTGCAAGATTTACTACCTCTCCAGCTGCTGTTAATAACGATGCATTTGTCATGTGCTGTTTAATTAGCACGGAGCATGAATCACAATAAAGGAGAGAAAGAGAACTGAGGTAAATGTCAGTTGATATACCAACAACGTGTCTGCAAACATAAAATACCTCCCTGTACCAGCCACAGAATGCTGAGGTCCCTGTTAACGTGGTATGTGGCTGACTAAGCGTGGCGAGAGCAGGGCTGCGCTGATGCTGCCTTTTCCCTGCAGACACAAAGAGCAATGGATTACCTGACCTTGGAGGGATAGCTTTTTTTCCCCTCTCCAGACTTGACACCCACACAGCATTTGATACCTGTTATCACAGAAGAGCAAATAAAGAGCACGTTGCCTGTCTCACAAAAGCCAAGCCAAGGGCAAAGCCTGCTGTCATCTTCAGTGATGTGTGTTGGCAGTATTTGACGCTGGCTGGATTATCTTGTTTAATTTGCTCACTGTCTGGCTTTCAAAGTGATAACCGCATCAAAATGACTGGGGTTTGGTTAATACCAATGTGCTTGTTATTCTTAAGTGTTGGTTTGGGATGCAGCTGCTCTGAGGGGTACACACCCGTGTTAGCCATTGGGCTTCCTGCCGGCCAAATATATGGTTGGAGAGGGTCCCTGCCCGATGCTCTCCAGGCAAAGACGAGCAAATATTGCATCTCTGAGTTTCAGAGATGAGGAGATGAGCTGAGCGCCCTCATGTCCCATGGCACATCTGTGGCAGCTGTCTCCTGAATCCCAGGTGGGCCCCACGGTTATTTTCTGTCATGTTAAGGGATGGAGACGTCTTGTGGCTTGTACTTTGGCTTGTCACTGTGCACAGAGCCTCACAGCCTTCCTTCTGTGTACAGCACCCAGGTCAGGCCTCCTGGCTGCAACTGGTGGTGGGTCCCTTTCCAAAATGTCATGTCTGAAGAGCCAAGTGCCTGTTGATCTTTGTGCTGGGATGTGTCAAGTCGATACTAAAAATTAAAAACTAACTTACCCAAAGAATGAGTTGTAAAGAGTTGTGTTGATGAGCTTTTCAGTGCCACTGAGCTGTGATTTAGCTGGCTGCCTACAGTTTTGCCTGAATATGAAAATATTAGGCTGAATTTGCATATGAAGAAAGAGTAACAAATGTGCTGCCTACCTTTGTGTTTTAAAGGGCATCAGGAATTGTTGCCTTTTAAAATGACAACCAAATACAGTGAGTAAACTAGCAATATTTCAGAAAAGTGCCTGGATAAATCAGATGTAAATGTTTTTCAAAGTATCTGACCATGCCTATCTTCTCTTACAATTAGTGCACTGCAGTACTTACGGCGCAGCAGTAAATTGACAGAGGCTTAATCTTGCCTTTTCGAGGAGTCAGTAGGCCAAATCCTGCCCTTCTGTCTTAGCCCTAATACTGCAGCCACTTGTCTCAGTACAATTATTCCTGGTTCAGCTTTGTGGTGCATGGCTGGAGACCTCTCTTATGCGCCGCCACTTCAGTGAGAAGTCAGGAATTACTTCACTGGATGCTCACCATGGTACTCCGCTCTTGAACAAGTCGGTATGTACTGTACACTAAGCAGATTGGTGCTGGCTCTCAGTCTCTCTCAGCAAAAGGATAGCTGAGGTTATTTTTCTGATCGTTTAGCCTGACTCAAGACCTGTAGCTGATTCTGGTGTAAATTTGGAGCCTGTGTTAACTGTTTGCCCGCTGCACTGTGAGTGTGGCTGCAGCCTTTCCCTCTGAGGAGGTGACTCTCAGGTCTTGCTCCTCCACCCTGCCACCTCTTTCCACAAAACCATGCAATACCCTCAAAACAAGCTGCTTTCTGTCAAATCTGACTGAAGTCAGCCAGTGGGGAGAGTAGGAGAAAAAGTTCATAAACATGTTGCCTATGTGCATGTGGAGGAACTGATGGCAAACCCCTTGTGTCTTACAAAGCCAAGTGGCACCATGTGTGAGGGAAGGTACCACCACCTGCCCTGCTGAAGCCTCTGTGCACCTAACTCCCTTGTGGGCATGTGGAAATCTGTCCCAATTGAGCTATTCAAACCAAAACAGCATGTTTTCATAGAGGTGGCACTAATGGTCATCCCAGCCTTGTCTCGAGTTGCTGCTGTGTCCTGAACAGAGGTAGAGCCCTTGCCAAAGGTCCTCCAAGTCAGGAGCACCCATAGCCATGGGGTTTTGTTTGTAGGCCATTTGGGGAATCTGCATTATCCATCCTCTGGTCATGTGCGTGAACAATGTCATGGGTCATTTTCCTCATTTTAGGACTTGATGTCCTGCCAGCTGTCATTAGGGAGCCCAGCAGGTAGTGCTGGGATGGGGCTTCTGGCACATCTGCTACCGTGCCACATGATGTTCTGCCTTTTTGCTGTGGTGTCGACTGGACTCTTGATGCTTTGAGACGATGTTCTCCACAGGTTATGGTGGTGGTAAACACTGAACCCAGCCTCAATAGTCCAAATACTGTAGCACACTGCAGGGCATTTGAAAAATGACATCACAGGCAAAACAGCAGCCAGACTGGGAAAGCTAGACTTTGCTTTTGGCAGGCAAAGAGGACCATGAGACAAAAGCACAAGAATGAGCTTTTAAAGAATTTTCTAAGCGAGACTGGCGGGGCAGCCTGTTTTGCCAGGGAGGATCCTCTCGTATGTTTCTACTTGGAGTATTGAAAAATCTGATTTTAGGATTAATTTTCTTTTCTGCATCATGTTCTCTTCTGGTCCATCAGCAGGGAAAGAAGAAAAAAGCTCCGTTGTAAGTTCTTCATTCTAGGCTGTGTGATCTCCTGGCACTGTCCCACCTGCTGGTCCCTGCCCAAGAAATGACTGGTTGAAGGATGTTGCAGATGAGCTCTGTTCAAAGCTTCCTTGGGGCTGCTCAATCCCACCCCTGAGGACGTCAACTGAGGGCCAGAATTACCAGTAAGTAGGTGGCTTCTGATCTCTTCTTGCCTCCTCTTCTCTAGCCAATGCTCAACAGCGAGCCACAGGAAGATGCAACCTGCCCCTCTCTTCTGAGAGAAAGTTTTCTATTATTTAAGCTGCATTTTTCATGCTTTGTCTCTCATGTGGAAGAACTCGGGATATATTTTTTTTAGAAAAGCTTTCTTTCTAAGCCTCTGTGGTATCAATCAGGCACAAAGAAAAAGCTCCCGGAGAGTAGTAGTGGATGGTGAGGGTGGGAGGGGGTATGCACTTCGGGGTGACGTGAACTCCTGTTTTACCCTGGACCCAGATGCTGGTTGGCTGGATAGTCATGTTTGGTGGTGGTACATTAGGTCCTTGGCAGTTGTGATTTTCCATGTGGTTTCTTTTCTTCCATGCTATCTTTATTCCTATATAGCACACACACACACAAATGGCATAATAGATTCTATTGAACAATTACAAGCATATAGCTAAGTACCCATATTCTGTTATTGCTGTGGCCTGTTTCCTGCAGTTCTTCTACTTCACTTCGAATTTGCTACTGTATAAGAGATTTGAAAGTGGAAGTACATGTGCTTTTTCTACTTCAGGAGCCACCTAACACATTAGCAGCTACTGAAGAACAGTCAATGCCCAGTGATGCGTAACAAGGATCGCTGAGGCCATGAGGACCACAGAGCCGTTTGGCCTCAGCCTTTCCTCTTACCATTAAAGCAGTCATTTGCAATGGGTCTTCCCAAGGCCAAGACATGTCCCTCCCTTGCAGAGAGCAGATTTTGGTGGTCTGAGCATCTGTGCAGCTCTTGAACCTCCCAGGGACAAGAGCTGAGCTGCAGGCAGCTGCACCTTGGCAGGACATCAGCCAGGTGGGTGCCCGTGTGTGCAGGAGAGGCAGGACCCTGCTCCTCCTGGGTGATCTGCTGCCTGGTTGTGTTTGTACCCAGGCTGGAAGCCCTGCTGGGGTTTTGCATGAGGGAGAAGAGGCTCCTTTGTTGACCCAGCTGTGGCACATCCATTAGACAAACTTTCTTGGGGAAGCACAAATGTAATCTCTTGAAATGGGTGATTTGGTTTGGTTTGTGGCGTCAAAGGCTCTGGGGTCCAGAGGACTTCGCAGCCCTTAATGCTGGGTTTCCCAGATGGAGTGGAGAAGGGTTTCTAAATCCATAATCCCCACAAGAGGACTTGCAAGTCTGTTCTGTTTTCTGAGCTTGGCTTTGATCCCATTGGGCTATGGCATGGCACAGGGCATTTCCTCACTAATTTTTAACTGGTCACAAATTCTTATATGTGCTATAAATAAAACTGTGCTGATGCAAAATTCAAGAGAAGCAGGGAGTGAAAAGTCACTTCTCTAGTTAAAGCTTACAGTCCATGTAAGTGAACTCCAGTGAAAAGGAAACTGAGCCGTGTGAAGAGCCACGAGTGGGCTGGGGCATAAAGCACTGAGTCTGTAATAATACTGGTGATTTACTAGAGCTGACTGCCAGATCGAACATACTCAAGAGCAGGCCTCATAAAAACCAAAATAAACAACAAGAAACGAGTTTCTCTTGTATGTGGAGGCTGTCAGCTTCCAACTGCCCTACACCTCATGGGTACTCTAAAACTTGCCAAAATCTGTCCTTTCAGCCACTCTGCTAAGCACCACCCTTCCCTCATACACTTTGTTGCTGTGGGGCACCAATGTCCCTTCATTAAACGTGACGGAGCCAAGGCTGCCATGCTTGCCATGAGCTTTGGGCATCGCTGGATGTGCCGCTGGGGCCCCGGTGGCCACTGCAGTTGTGCGGTGTGGGTGGCTGTGGGCACAGCTGCTGGGGCAGCTGGGGAGCCCTATAGGCTCTGGGAGCTCAGCTGAGAGGGGTCATTCTTCTGAAAGGGTGAGGGATTGCAGAGCTTGGTGAATACTGTTCCTGAGAGGCCCTTACGAAAGTTAATGTTTTGCTAGGTAGATGTTTATGCTGGGGATTGTACCTGGGATCTGTTGCTGTTAAAAATTAAAAAACCCCAAACAACATTGTGAAAACCATCAAAACCAAACAAAGATATCTCTTGTGTCATCAAGATTACAGCCTCTCCTTTCATTATTGTCCTTTGTGTGGCTGTGCCAAGAGCTGCTCCATGACTCATTGCTGTTGCACTGGGAACGGCTAAGCATAAGTGACTACATGATGTCTGACAAAGCCCCCGTGAGGAGGCACATATGGACATTAAAATCCTGCCTGGATGCCTTCCTGTGTAACCTAGGTGTTCCTGCTCTGGCAGGGGGATTGGACTAGATGATCTTTCGAGGTCCCTTCCAGTCCCTTCCATTCTGTGATAAGCAGCGTGGTGACCTCTGATCTCTTGCATTGGTCCCAGTTTGTTGTTCCATGTTAAAACCTAGCTCCAGATTGTCCCTGACTTCGTGGGAGCCCCTCTGAAGCAAGAGTCTGGCCATCAGTCCTCCTGGGGTGTTTCAGCACCTGTGGATGGATTAATGGAATAGTCCAACAGGGATACATGTTACTGTGTGAGAAGTTAACAAGACAAAATTAGTGCTACTGTTAGGCATCCCAGAAGAGTTTCACAAATTGAGATGACCATCTTCGCACTCCGCAGGCTCTCTTTAGCTTGTGGTCATGGGTGTGGTGAGATATACTGTATTTATGGCGGTTGTGGCCACTCTGCTGTCGCTACAGGTAAGGCCTGAAAGCTGCATAACTGACCAATGTATCTCACAAATGGCATATCTGGTAAGGCATTCTGGTTCTGAAACTGAAAATGTAAATACTTTAATAAAAAGGCCATAAAGAGAGGTACATAGATGTTGGCAGGGTTGAGCACTCTGGCAGATGCGGCTGCCCCCACCCCACTTGAAAGCACCAGAAACTTCTAGGCCAATTGACCACTATGGTCATGTACATACCCCTTGGTTGACAGACAGGGCCCTTAACCAGTGAAATGCCTTGTTTGAGAGAGTTTTCTAGACCACTACTATAAATTACCTCAGCTGAGATTTAATTTAGGGCATAAATTAAATCTCAGCTGGAGATGTCCTTTAGGATCATTTTCATTGGAGAAGTGGGTCTACAGTCAAAGACTCTTCTTAGTCTGGGATGTCATCTAAGGAAATGTCATTGAGGATTGAGACACTTTCCTTTATTGGTAAGTGACTATATTCTCTGGGTACTTTTGAGAGTCCTCACTTATTGTGAGTGGGAAGATGTGCATATTTGAATCCTCACTCAAGAGTTTTGGATCCCTTGAGTTTGAATCGGCTTTGTTAATAATTGAACCAATATCCAAATCTGTGTTTTATAATGTTGTTGGGAGTGCTGTATAATTTTCGATAAACTGTTTCTATTCAGTTCTCCGCTAAACAGTTCTGGTTAGAATAAAATCCCTTTGAAGCTTATTGCCTGCCTAAATTGATTTTTGGGGTGTCTTTGTGACAAGAACCCACCCTTTCTATGAGCATAGCTTATGTCTTGACTCGTTAGGAGGGCCTTTGGAACATGCAGGCAATCTTGAGCTTAAAGACTGCTGAAGTCACTCATGTTCCCCATGTTCCTTCTCTCCTAGGCTGTCCAAGCCTCTTCTTTCATCCCAGGGACAAAGTAAAGTAGACACCTAGAGACTGAAGAAGGTGCTTTAAAAAATGCCCCATGGATGGGGTTGTAGCTGCGGCGGGTGGCTTTGAGCCACTCATCCAGGAGGTGCAGCCAGCCCTGTCCAGCTGATCAGGAGAGGGATCGTGGAGCCACCACCCCATTTCTGGGCGAGTGGCCTTGGGAGGGTAACTGGTGTCCTTGTAAAGTGCCTGGGACCTCTGTAGGGGCAATGTTGTTCGGACCAGTGGTGGCTCAGATGCTGGGACTTGGCGGCTCCTCTTGGCACAACATTTTTCTCACCCTGATATAGCCAACCCTGGTGCCTAATTCAACCATGGTCCCTGTGGTCATCGTGGCCATGCTATACCAACGGGGCTGCCAGCATGGCTCACCCAGGCACGTGGGTGGCAGGGCATGGTGGTGAGGAAAAGCCTCTCCTCCTCCTCAAGGTGATGGTGATGAGAGAGCTCCTCTCCTGATCTCACTCTCTACCACCTTTGTAGCTGCATTCTCTTTCGAAAAAATATTTTAAAACAGTTTATGGTCTGTATACAAAAATAAATGGAAAATATTGTGAATTCAGGAGCTGTAATCTTACATATTTCTGTGGGTGTATTGAACTTATCTGTGAGAGTGCTTGTCCTACAGTGAGTCAAAGGTTGTCCTTCTGGGCAATTTCTTACAGGATAACTGTTTTTTTGCTGGCAGGTGTCTTCTTGGTGGCAGCTGTGCCTCTGAAGTAAGTCCTCTTGTAAGGACTTCTCAGACAACTCTCCTTTGAAAGCAGACCAACAAAAAACAAAATCCCATTATTTTCCTTCACGTTACAGGGAGGCAAGGGGAAGGGAGAGATCCCTAGCACATTTTGGGGATGCTAGAACTGTACAGAAAGACAGTGCTCATGCTTCCTTAGCAGTTACTCCAGTGCTGGCCTTACACAAGTGGGATCACTGTTGCAGACAGCAGAGATCACGTTTTTATGGCAGTGCCATCATACTTAAAAATAATGGTGTAAAATTGTGTGTTGAACTTAAGAGCTCTGGCTTATTTTGGTTTTATATAGCTTTTTGCTTTTAATGATTTCATGGCTCATATAGCAAATTTAGTTTGACTACCTAGTAAATGTAAGTAGGCCTGTAGGAATTGTACTGTTTGGCTGTGTTGACTATATTTCAGAGAGACTCTTGAAAATAATCTGCTTTGGCCTGACGCGGTTCCTCCTGATGTCAACAGCAGAAGTCCCGTCTGCATTTCAGCAGAAGAGAGGAAGGGATACTTCAGTGATTTTGCAAATGTAGCCTTTGAAACCTTCATGGGCAGTAAATATCGACAAATATTCTGGAACTTTCCTAATGTGTGTGCCATCCCTATGTTGCAGCTCATTTGCAAAAACTTGCAGCAAAGTATTCCCATTCTCCAGACCGTTCCCCTTAAATGTTGTAGATGTTTTTTTCTTTCTTTTTTTCCCTGATTGTATCCCATGTCTTGTTTGGGTTTTATGTCAAGCAGAATTTTCTTCATACCCGCAGCTGCCATACTGGTCGGATAACTTTTTGTTTCTTCATATTTGCTCTGATGGTTTCACTGAGGGGTTGAATAGCCGACACCTAATACATGGTGTTACCTCGCCAGGTGTTGCACAATAAAGGCAAATACAGCTCAGAGGTCAGAGCGAAGTGAGATTCTAGTGGCTTAAACTGATACACCTCAGGAGGTATGTGGCATGTGTTATAACTCTCCAGTATCCTTTATTTCTACTTCATGAATTTCTGAGCAATAATGGTAAACATCATTTTAGAGATTTCTTCACCCTTCCCAAGTCAGCCTAATACTATTTTAGACACAAAACCACAAATCTGGGCAACAGGTTTTATAAGGGGGTGGGTAGAGATTTGGGGGATGTTTCTGAGTTAAGACAATGGTCTTTTAAAATTTTATCCTGCAGAAATATTTGCACCAACCTTTAAAAGACCCTTCTCCTTGCTCACAACTGGCATGCAGAAAAACAGCCTGATGTTTTTGCATCAGTGGTCTGGCTGACCTAGCACAGGCAGCGGGGTCTGGCTGCCCAGCATGGCTGGCTGACTGCTCTGAGCACCTCAGAGCTACACTGGGCACCAGGTGGAAGCACCATTGTGGAGGTGGTGTTACATCAGGCTGGCTTTCTAGGGCCCAGGACCAATTTGCCAATGTTTGCTTGTGATGTGTTTGAGATACGGTTACCTTTGGCTTCTGTCTGGTCTCTGGGTGACTTCTGGTGGTGCCTCACCGGAGAGAATGCACCCTAAGATGGACAATCCCATGGTGCTATATGGTCTGAATGGTTATGTGGTCTATACCATTGTGCACGCTTGGAGCTCTTGCTCATGCCCAGGCACACTTTGCTAGAGCAGGGTGGCAGAGGAGGCCAGGCCGAGAGCACTGGAGGTGGATGGGAACTGGCTGTTTCTCCAGCTGGTCTGGCTGCAGGTGAGCATCGCAGCTGTGCCCTGCGAGGATCCTCTAGCCCGAGAGTTGGTTTCTGACAGCAGCGATGGGAGAGGCTGTTTAGGGAGAACACCAGTTCACATTCCCTCCCAGTGCTGGCAGTTGTTGGATTAGAGCTTTTGAATCTACTGATCCCCTGAGGACCTAGTACCTGTTTCTTGGCTCTGTGAAGCAAGTCTCAGGTACATGGGACAATCCAGACACCATTCTGCAGAGTTGTGCCTTGAGCAGCTGGGCTTGAGCTCTCTGACATAGAAGCCAGAGCCTCATATCTGCATTCAGAGCTCACATCTTACTCATGTTAAGTGTGGCCTCACAGCAGGGATTATCCGTGTTAACAATCCCCTTCTTTCTCCAACAGTAAGTTGTTAACAAGTCCTCCTGCTGGCCTTCAAAGGGAAATAGAAGAGATTAAAGTTTATGTATTTTAAAATAACAAAGTCTTGGAATATATGAGAGGTGGCAGTGTTATTGCAGAATGTGGATTCAAGTGATGTGAAGGATTGTGGTGGGCTAGTGCTCTTAATTTCTGGCTTTAGTCTGGGAGGTGACAAGGGGTGAGACGAGTGTTATGTGCTAGCGCTTGTGAAGAGGGAACTGGCACAGCTCCTGCTGCTTCATATCTCCTGGGCAATAAATGAAACTGCTTACAAATACTTGTCTCCCTTCTGCCTCATTCCCACCCTCTGCACACGTTTCTGGAGCTCTTCCCCCCTGTACAAAGAGGGACCACAAGCCATCCTGGGGGGCTGCAGCAATCCACTGCTTTGCAGAGCTTGAGGCAGCCTCAGGGAGCAGCACTGCTTAAATGCTGGCTAAGGTATTCAGGTGAGCAAAGGGGTGCAGTTGGCTTATATGTTTGGCGTCCAGGACAAAGCTTTGTGAGAAAACATGTACAAAGAAGCGTTAGCTCAGGACTTGAGTCCTGTCTGCTCATCATGGACCCTTGGCTTGAGCACAGATTCTGTGTTCCCCCCCAGGGCAGAGTTGAGGTATGTAACTCAAGTTTAAAGCAGAGTGAAGACTTACCTGTGACTCAGGTTGTGTTAAAGACTCTTCAGAGTTCAGACAGTAGGTTAAGCTGTGTGCACAGTTATAGCCTTTTCACATATTTTTCTTGTCAAATCAACAGGGTTCAGAAATGGTAACATGTCATTTTTGTAATTCTTGGATATGTTTTCTTCAATAATCTGTATTCAGACCTGATTGGAAAGACGCTTTTAGGCTCCCTTTGACTGGTTTTGGATTGCCTTTGTAACACTGCCTCTGTGCAATGGAGATCAGGGGGTGCTGGGATCCATGAACGTGCTGGAAGCCTCACTGTGCACACATGGATAAACGTGTAGTGAAAGGCCACCAGAAGCTCCAAAAGCTAATAATTGAAATGAGTAACCTTTGGAATCCTGGTACCCTTCCCTGGTTGAGAGCAAGCAGTGGTGCCACCATATGTACAAGGTCCGTGACAAAGCTGTGACTTAGCCATCATTATCCTGAGCCCCATCTTTGTTTGGAGAAGAATTATTTTGCAAGTTGGCAACCCTGCAGCCTGTGACAAGTAACTCCATGGGACGTCTGTTCCGGCGTTTACATCCTGAACAACTACTGTCTAACGAGTCCTGCTTGCGTTAGTCTGTCTGAAGGGAGTAGAGGAGGGTTTCTCATCAGTGCTCCTTAGCAGATTAAGTTTTCTGCTCCAGGGTGAGCTGCTGTTGCAGATCAAGTGGCAAGAGAGGAAAAATGCTAAGCAAAGAGGGAATGGAGACAGGGAGAGGAAAAATACTTCCAAAACATCTACTAAAACAAATTACAAAACCAGTTTTTTCCTGCCCCACAGAAGCCATGATGAGAGACTCGTTGTTCACAGCCTCGTCTGATCCTTATTTCATCCCCTACGTGGTACTGCTATATGTGTCAAAATACATGCATAATTAGCATCTGTGTTTGAACTAGGATAACTTGGAACCACTCTGAATGATCTTTTATTTGAAAAGAAAAAGTTAGCTGTTGTCAGTCCTGTTTTTTCCCCTGAATCTCAAGATACTGGTAAAGTTTACACAAAGCACCACCGAACAATATACTGATTTATATTGGTGGAGAATATAACCCTAGGCGTTATCATCCTGAGCAAACTGAAACACAATACAAGGCAAGCTAACTGACACCACTTTCAGGAATATTAATGAGGAGACACAACCAAAAGGGTAAACAGAAACATATAGTGTAGGATTTCCCGCTTTGGAAACAAGAATCACCACTTGCTGATGGTCCACAAAGTTGGCTGAGCTTCTCGAGTTGGCTCAGTGCCTTGTCTCCAGCTGCTAAACTACATTCAGAACAGATTAAAAAGATACTGTAGATGTTCCTTATGTTACTCTCCATATAAGAAATGGCTTTTCCAGTTTGCTAGTGAGAAGTTGCAGATGGCAAAGATTGCTAGAAGGGCAAGTGATGGGGCTCTGGAGGAAGGTGATCCTGTTTTTCAGAGGACTTGGGCTTCAAAATCAGGTTTTGTTGTAGGTTGGAACACTCCACTTTGGAATGAAATTCATAACTTTCTACATTTCCTATGCAGGAGGGCAGGGGTGAAGACCCTTGGAAGCCATGTGGCTCCCACTTCCACAACATTGTGCCTGGTTTCTGTTACAACTTTGTTGAAACCAAACTGTTTTCCCAAAACATTTGTGTTAGGGAAACTCCAAGGGAAATTCCAGTTCAACACTTTTTTTCCTGACTAGCACTGGTAAATTATGCTGAGGATTTTTCAGCTATACTGAGTAGTGTGAATTTCTTTCTTAGTGTGGCCCAATCAAAGTATGTTTTACAGCCATTTGCAAAGTAATTACCACACGGAAATGCAGAGAAGCTTTATAGAGTGAATAATAATATTGTGGCAAGTTGCAACTCTGAAAAGGATTTGGGGGTAAATAAACACAAATTCCAAGCTCTTAATGTGGCAGAAAGTTGAATGAGGCTTTTAAGAGTATGGAGGAGGGAGGTTAAAGAGTGGAGAGTGGTGACTTGTGGTATGGGTGGACACAACAGTGAAACAGTCTGTCTGGTTCTCTTGATCTCTTGTAAGGAAATGTGTGGGAAAAGATGGGCAGAACACTGCTTAGGAAATGATTCTTGCGTTTGGAGAAAACGCTGTCCAAAGAGAATATGAAGAACTGATCATACTTGTCAAAAAACAAGATCAAGAGGTTCCTTGGTTATGATGTATAAACCCAATACACAGGAAATATAGCAGGTATTGAATCTAACTGGATATTGAATTTAGTGGAAAAAACCTATGAAAGAAACAATTGACTGAGAGCTGAGACCATTTAAACTGAAAGTTGAGAAAGTGTTTCTACAGGTCTGTGTTGAGCAATCACTGGGAAAACTGCTAATGGCAGTCTTATCTCTGTATGTCTTCATAACAGGACAGGCTGTCTTTTAGGAAAAATAACCATACCAATTGTTCATGCAGAACAGTGGGTTCAGCATAAGAATAAATATCTTAATCTGAAGGAGCTGTTATAGTTCACAAGTTAGTTTAAATGATAAAATGGTCTTTAATCCTAACAATTATGAGATGGGATCATGAACAGCAGCGGCACCATTCCAGCTTGTCGTGACATTGCTTGCTATTACAATAGCAAATAGCAATCACACTGGTAAATAGAACAATAGAAAAATACAATTATATAGAATCTTTACCTAAGAGTAAAGATCAGGGAATAATTTCCTGACTCAGGAGTCCTGTTGCCTTTGAAGGCTGGTGGAAGATGGAACCCAAGCCCTCACCTGCCCTGGGAATGGCAAGCTTTGATGTTCTGATCACTAGTTTCTGTCACTGCTGGTTAAACAGCAAGCAACAAGATAAATCAAGGGTAGACAGTAAGGGGTGATGGAGATTTAGCCACTGTGACCTTGAGACTTGCAAATGAGCTACCGCAAAGAGTTGGGAAAAGTGTTCCTGCCTCTTGGGGAAAGGACATAGATGGCATTGTTTTATGTCTCTTGATAACTTGCCAATGAGTTTTATTAACACTGGCCTCACAATGAGGTCAATCAATCAATTTCCATATTTGCAGCATATTTACAAAAAGTGCCTTAAAGCACTTTCCAAAAATACAGATGTCCCTGTGAAATCTTTATATAAACAAGAGGGCTGGAGAGGGAGGAATCAATACAATTTTTATATATGTATTGATATTTCATATTGTATATTATCTGTAAATGGGTAGTCAGATTTTATATAATATGTGTAGCCTTATAAAAAAACATACAGCTGTGATGCAGTCCTCTGTTTGCCCTTTCTTTTCCATCTGCTATAAGGTCATCTTGTAAATGCTGTACTGCATAAATCACACTTCCTCCTGGCTGCAGAAAGCAGTGGAGCTATTTCTTCTCAAACCATAATGATGCGGTAAAACAGCTATTAAGTATTCAAAAATGCTACACAAATGGACTAACTGAGGAATCAGACTAATATGCAGGACAAACCTTTAGATTCAGTTTATCTGTAGAGTGGTCTTATCGTGGGTCTTTAACCAAGGCAACAGTATGTGGGGAAATCAGCCAGCTGGGATGTGGAATAATTCAAATTCCTAAAAAATGGTGAATTACCATACAGGAGTGAAACTAGAAACCAAAGGAAGAACACTGGATTCAGACACAGTGTGACTCTGCTTCTTATGAGGTCTCTGTATCATTGTGCCTATCCAGGTTCCTGAAAGAGGTTGGAGATGGTAATTGAACCATATGTAATAGTAGCAGGGAGTTGAATAACAGATTCTTTGCTCAGTCAAGCATTGCTTGGTTTCTGTCTGAGTTTCATTTCCAGCAATTGCTAGACAGTCAAGATCAAACTCCAGACAAGCAGAGGTAGGACCTGGATTGCATCAAGAATTATGTGTTAGTCATGAGAATTACAGCATAATCTATTATTAGTGCATCAGAAAATAGCCCTGTGAAGTAAGGGAGAGGCTGAAAAGCATAGTAACAAATCCTGTCAAAATTAAAGGAAAATAGCAATCTTCCCTTGTGCCAAACAAATGCTGCCTCCCAAACAGGAAGGCTGCTCTAAGTCCAGATGTCTCTGGGTTGCCTGCCTCCTTCTGAGGGTGTGTTGGCCCTGAGTTTCCTCCCCTTTCCAAGTGGGCTGACTGTGGGGGCACAGCTCTCCAGCCCTGGGGTGAGCTCTTGAAGGAAACCCTGCTGCAATCCAGATATAGAATCATAGAATAATTTAGGTTGGAAGAGACGCTTAAGATCGAGTCCAGCCACTAACCTAACTCTGACACTAAAGCATTTCCCTGAGAGACTCATCTACAGGTCTTTTAAACATCTCCAGAGATGGTGACTCAGCCACTACCCTGGGCAACCTGTTCCAATGCCCAGCAACCCTTTTTGTGAAGCCAGTTTTCCTAATATCCAATCTGAACCATCCCTGGTGCAACTTGAGGCCATTTCCTCTTGTCCTATCTCTTGCTACTTGGGAGAAGAGCCCAACCCCGTCCATGCTACAACCTCCTTTCAGGCAGTTGCAGACAGCGATAAGGTCTCTCCTCAGCCTCCTTTTCTCCAGGCTGAACAGCCCCAGTTCCCTCAGCCGCTCCTCATCACACTTGTGCTCCAGACCCCTCACCAGCTTCGTTGCCCTTCTCTGAACTCTCTCCAGCACCTCAGTGTTTTTCCTGTAGTGAGAGGCCCAAAACTGAACACAGGATTCAAGGTGGGGCCTCACCAGCACTTAGTACAGTGGCACAATCGCTTCTCTAGTCCTCCTGGCCACACTATTGCTGATACAAGTCGGGATGCTGTTGGCCTTTTTGGCCACCTGGGCACACTGCTGGCTCATGTTCAGCTGGCTGCTGATCAGCACCCCCAGACATCTGTGAGTGCAGGCCTCAGCTCCCTTTTCTTGGGAGTACTTACATAGCCTTCTCTTGCCCTTGGTCCTGCCTGACCAGGTGCTCTGTCGATTCAGGGCCAGATCCTGACCCTTGGACTTGACTTTCTAGACTGGTGGTCTGGACTCTCTGCAGACCCTAGTTATAACTGCTGGATAATAGCAAGGCTAGAGCCACAGGCAAATTGTCCTGGTGCTGTTGGCCTCAGATGATGTGTGGCTCACTGTATGTGCAGGATCCTCCAGCACAGTGCCACATACAACAGCGGCAACACATCAGGACGTGTTGGACTGGCTGTGAAATCACTACCTCTGCCAACACTCATACTTGCACCAGCTCAGCACAGACCGTTTGCCTCCAGAGCTTCTTCCCAAGTTAACACACTCGTGGTCTGTACCTCTGTAAAACTCACTTCTACTTCTAACGTTAAACATTTCGGTGGGGCTTTAGTTTGACCTGCAGCATCACTGTTAAGTTCCTGGTCCTTGGAGGCCAGATGGAAAACCTTAACTTTGAGTTAAACACTCTTTGACTGTTTAGTGAAACACTTGAGTGTTACCAGACAGATTCCATAACTGAAGACTGACCTGTCACAGTGAACTTACACAGTGTACCTGCATGGAGCTCCTAACTGGACTTGGACATAAAAAGGAAGTGTACGAGAGGTGAAAACAGGCTCAGATGACACAGGAGGAGTATAGAGTTGCTGTCTTGATCATGCAGGGTTAGGAACAGGAAAGCCAAGGCCAGCCTGCAGTTGAATCTGGCAAGGAATGTGAAGGGAAACAAGAAAGACTTCTAAAGGTATATAAGCAGCAAAAGTGAGACTTGGGGAAAACGTGGAGCCGCTGTTGAATGGGGCAGGGGAACTGGTGATTAATGACATGGAAAAGGCTGAGGTACTCAGTGTCATCTTTGCCTCAGACTTGACCAGTAAAATTACCCTTTAGGAATCCCAGACCCTTGAGACCAGAGGGAAAGCCTGGGACAAGGAGGACTTGCCCTCAGTGAAGGAGGATCAGACTGGGGAGCACTTAAACACACTGGACGTGCACCCGTGAAGCCTGATGTGTTGCACCCCTGAGTGCTGAGGGAACTGACTGCTGTGGCAAGGTCACTCTTGATTATCTTTGAACATGTTGAATGGTCACTACGACGGGGAGAGGTTCCTGAAGACTGAAAGAGCAAATATCACTCCTATATTCAAGGAAGGCAGGAAGAAAACCTTGGGAACTGCAGGATGGCCAACCTCACCTCAGTCTCTGGTAAGGTGATGGATAAAATCTTCCTGGTAGGCATTTCCAGCCACTGGCACAGGTTGCCCAGAGGAGTTGTGAAGTCTCCATCCATTGAGATAGTGAAAACCCAACTGGACAGAGTCTCAGGCAACCTGCTCTACCTGGCCCTGCTTGAGCTTGAGCTATATGGCCTCAAGAGGTCTCTTTCAACCAGAATAATTGCATGAATTTATACACCCTATGTAGATTTTTGTGACTAAAGAACCCTTTCAATCCATATTGCACTATTCAGCAGGAATGATGAATGAAACAAAAAAGATTGTTTTCTAAAGCTACGAAAGAAACTGCATTAGAGTCATTAAAGAGTCCCACTGATTTCAAAAGGCTTTGGCTTAGTTCCAACACTCCTTATTTAGATAACTATCTAAATGGCCTGATTTTCACAAATATAGGGAATGCAGCTGCTCCAGAGGGCTTCACTGGGCTTTGATCAGGCTCTAATTAGTTGTACTTGTTTAAAATGTTTCCAAAAAGTTTGAAAATTTTGTGGCTTTTTTTTTTTCTCATCTCCTCACAGTCAACAAACTCGGTAATTCCTGGAGGGGTATGGTTTAAACTTTCCCCAGAGATCAATCTTTTATATAAAATAACTTTAGACAAAATATTATAAAATACGACTTTGAGTATGAGAAATCAGCAGCATGGTAGAGAGCCTGTTCTGTATCATAGAAACAGGCCAAGGTTTTTAGTGTCTCAGGCTTGTTGGGCAAAATTCTGGGGCAAAGACTGTTGGAGGATGTCATCCAACAAATGTGAACCACGTTCAGAAATCAGAGATAGAAATGATTGGATATTGGGACAGAAGCATTGGATCCCCCTTTCCTACAAGTGGCAGCTGTGTGGGAGACAGTAGCTCCAATGATGGATGGTTTTGCCTTCTACTTAGTCAGTAGGTGCAGGATATGTGAATGATGATGTTTCTGAAAAAAGACTGGCAATATAATATCCTAGGCTGACTAGAGATCTGAGATTTGTTATTGAAAAGCTCAAATAGGAATGCTGAAATTGTTTTCTGAACACTGGAAAGCTGAGGTGCCAGAGGGAAAGTGATGGCAGTGACATTCTGGCAAAATGTTCATCAGCTATTGTCACACTTTATTAAAATCAACGAATTAAATACCCTCAACAATTACGCCAGTTATCAAAAGCTTAGGAATGTGTAAATCTCATTCTTAAAGAAGGTCACCTGGGCAGCATTTCCTGTTCTGCTACCAAAATGTCTGTAATTTCTGTATAAATTTTATTGCCTTTTCTACAACTGAAAGTATCCATCAGTTAAATGATTATGATAAAAACCAGGCTGTTAGCTCACAGTGATATACTGTTATTAGCCATACTGTAGTTCCTACAAAGACCTCAATGTTTTTCTTACATAATTAATAGATGGTATTACTTTTTTATTATTATTTTAATATGTTACAGGCCTATATTCTATTTCAACACATATATTCTATTACCACATCTTAAGGTTGATGTAGCCAGAACATCTTGTGTGGTGTCGATTTCTTCTTTGGAAGTGTTGGTAAGCATGGCTTCATCTATATTTCTTCCCTATCTGCTGCAAAAGCAAAAAAAAGGCTCTGATTGATGCATATGACTATGGGGAAAGACAAAGAGGAAATATCCAGCCTGGTTAAGTGCAAACTAGAAATATCAAACCAGACAGCTAGCTAAGCAGACGGCCAGATAAAAAAGATAGGGATAACCACAGAAATAAACTGAGATTTATACTTAGCTTGACTGGGGAAAGGCACTCAAGAGGCATTGTCCCTCCTGAATATACTTGAATGTATAAGAAGTAGCATGAAATAAAAGATAGAAAGCTTCACCTGTCCACTGTTACCTGTTTTACTCTCCGAGTGAAAATTCAGAGTATAAAAATAACCTTCAAATAAATACTTGTGTTTTTTCTGCTGTAATAACAGTAAGTGGAAGTAATAACAAGTGCCTGAAGAGGAAAACGTTGGCTCTTTAAGTGGTCAAACCAGGCTCCAGCTGTGACCAGGAGGGACCAGCCAGAGGGGCTGTGAGCCACAGTGAGCCCTTGCCCAGAGACCGCTTGTCCCTGCAGAGCTGTGCTGCTCGCCCAGAGTGAGTAACTCGCCCGCAATCCACCGTGAACCCATGCACAGCAGCATGGTGACAGTCAATGTACTTGGCTGGCATAGTTTGAGAAATAACTTCTGGGCCTCCTCAAGTGAAAGCATGTTATTCTGTGCAAAAATTTGTTCTTCTTGAATGAAAAAGACAAAATTCCAGCATTCATCATTTCCACCATTGTAAACTCCAACGACGCTATATAGTTGTTTCAAATTTGCATGAATGTGAAAGAGGGAAAGATTCAGACCATGAACCTCATATTTTTGGCTCACAGCCTTTAAGCTTGTTAAGAACACGCAGATGCAATGACTGATAAAACTGAAGCCTACACTTTCTTGCTTTGCTATGCAGGAAAGGAAGTGGGTTTTCATCTAGAATGTGATACCACAAAGAACTAACTTTTTCCATGTCTGAGTTATACCGTGTTCTTTGTAGTTAGATTCTTGGCACACATCAAAATATGACTAACTTAACGAGATATGTGCAGCATCCAGCTACTGAAATGAGGTCACCTTCATCTTAGTGTGGGCATTCCGTATCAGAGTGCTTCCGGGTTTCTTAATATGAAGTGTTATTTGTCCTGCCTGGCTTTAACTGCTGATCACAGAATCATTTTGGTTGGAAAAGACCTTTAAGATTGAGTCCAATCATTAACCTAATGCTGTCAAGTCCGCCTCTAAACCAAGTCCCTAAGAACCTCATCTATGTGCCTTTTAAACACCTCCAGGGATGGTGACTCCACCACTTCCCTGGGCAGCCTATTCCAATGCCTTCCATGAAGGAAGTTTTCCTAATATCCAGTCTAAACCTTCCCTGGCACAACTTGAGGCCTGTAGTGGGATACTACTATGTAAAGTAGCTGTCAATACCTTGATCTGTAGTGAAGACCTGAATCCATGGAGTTCTTATTTGCTGCTGTAAATGTCCACACTTCATTGCACCTGTTCACCCCAACGGAAGAGTTGGTTGAAACTGCTGGCCTCTCTTTTTGGGAGCAGTTGGGAATTCTAGTGAGGCGAAGCTCTTGGATTTAAGGAGAAAGCAGATGGTCTGCCAGATGTTTTTGCTACAGTCCTGTACCTGAAGACAGTAGTGTAGAGAGGAAAATTTCTGACTCTGAGATGTGGGCAAAGGCTGCCTTTCTGCCCTTTGGCTTCAGGAAAGGGTTGGCGGTGCATGTGATCTGGGGAGGGGACCACAGAGCAGGGATTGCTGGGGGCTCTCTCATAGTACCCAGAACCAGCAGTGTTCTACTTTGACTGCTTGTAGTAGCCCCCAACTGTCCTGTGTTTTTGCTTCTTGTCCTACCTGAGTGATGTCTTCTTGCCACGTATTGTGATGGACCAGAGAAATTGTGCTCTTTCAGCTTCTGATCTGACACAACCACTTAGAGGCTGCGGCTGAACTCCTGGCTGGAGCAGGCTGAAGCTGCCTTCTGACCTACACGTTTGTGGTTGTTGTTTTGTTTTGTTTTTCACAAACCAGGCTGTTCAGAGGGACAAAGAAATGTACCTGGGCCTCTTCTGGCATGGACGTTAGTCATACATGGTCCTGCAAGCTCCTAGATGGGGCCAAAGGGTAGCTAATATTTAAGTCTGTCATTTAGTTTTGTTTACCTACTGAAAACATATCAGGTCTAATTTTCATTGCAGCAAGGCCTCATTGCACTAATCTGAAGGGGCAGAGGTACCTCTTAATGGTATAAATTAGTTAGTTGCAATTTTAAAGCACTGCTTTAATTCATTCTTCAGTGTTGAAGAGTGCAGAACAATTGCAGTGGCTTCTTGTTATCACTACTTGATGTATTCAGACCATCTATGTGCGTGCTGGTGTTTCTTGGCAGTGGCTGGAGTGCATTAGTGCACGTGGCAGAGCTGTGGAGCTGACCCGAGGTTTACAGGGGGTACCAGAATTAGGGTTTTGTCTCTGAATATAGCTTAAATTATCTTTTAATCGATGTTGTAAGAGGGAAAGTTTTGAAATATGCAAATGGAAACTTTCTAAAAGCAAAAATCCCCTGAATCCCCACACAGTGTCTCAGGATGCCTAGATGGTCTCTCGCTCTCACACCAGCCTGCTGAAACAAGGCATTTTAAGAGCTCTCTCCCAGTTCCCTTTGACTACCTCAGCTCTTAGAGGGATGTCTTGATGTTTGGTATTTCAAAGCGCTTTAAGATCCTTGATGTAAGGTATTGTATAAACGCACCTTTTTTATGCAGAAAGAACAGTCTGCTAGGACTCTGTGTGTATATGTATTTATTTTTTTCCCATCCCCTGGCTGTCTCTGGGGTATAACAAAAAAATTATTTTCCCTCCATACCACTGGCAGAGCAGGTAGAGTCATATCTTCACAGCTGTCCATATGATGCAAGGAGCAAAATTCGTCTTTACAAAGAGCACAAAACCCTCTCTTCCTGGTGCAAGGTATGTGCATATAGGCGACTTTCCATGCTAGAGCAAGGTGAAAATGAAGGACTGCTGGTGGCTGGATTGCAGCAACCTGATACCCAGTGTGGGTATCAGGTGTCTGCTTCATCTTTGTCTCAATGCTGGGGTGACCCCCACATTGTGTTGTATCTGTTGCTAGCTGGTACTGACATATAATCAGGGGGTTCTTCCAGCTGCATGAAAAAATGTGTGGAAATGGCTTACGTGGAGACCTGGGAGTCCTGGTTGACAACAGGTTGGCCATAAGTCAGCAATGTTATCTTGTGGCCAAGAAGGCCAATGGTACTTGAGGTGCATTAGGAAAAGAGTGACCAGCAGGTCAGGGCAGGTTCTGCATCCAGTTCTGGGCTCCCCAGTTTAAGAAGGACAAGGAATTACTGAAGGGAGTCCAGCAGTGGGCTATGAAGATGATAAGGGGCCTAGAACACCTTTCTTATGAAGAGAGACTGAAAGATCTGGGTCTGTTCAGCCTGGAGAAGAGAAGGCTGGGGGGGGGAATCTCATCAATGTTTATAAATATCTCAAGGGTGAATGTCAAGAGGACGGGACCAGACTTTTTTCAGTGGTGTCCAACAATAGGATGAGGGGCAACGGACACAGACTTGAAGCACAGGAGGTTCCATCTGAATATGAGGAGAAACTTCTTTACTCTGAGGGTGCCAAAGCCCTGGAACAGGCTGCCCAGAGAGGTTGTGGAGTCTCCTTCTCTGGAGACATTCAAACCAGCCTGGACACATTCCTGTGCGATCTGCTCTGGTGAACCTGCTTTAGCAGGTGGGTTGGACTGGATGATCTCCAGAGGTCCCTTCCAACCCCAACCAGTCTGTGATTCTATGTTCAAGACATATGTGGTAGCTGAAGACAGGCCAGTGGAGTAACCACTATTGGCCACAGCTTCAGTGTGTGCATCAGATCTTCACCTGTCAGAGAAAGATGTTGAGGTACCTTTTTCAGTCCTGAGTTTCTATAATCACGAGACGTAAAGGTTCGTAAGTTTCTGCCGATATTTGGCTTTGAGAAAGTCAGGATGGTGAGTTGCGTAAGCTGAGGTCTACGTTTCTTCCCATTGCTCTAGGATAAGCATGCCCAAAAAGCCACGAAAAATGCATGTCCCAAGGGCATAAGGTATAAAAACTGACTGTTTACATGCAAGAGGTTTCTCATCAGACTCTTCTCTCTGTCCCCCAGATTTCAGATGATTATGTAATAGATAGGAGTGTAGGAAAGAAGCCATCAGGCCTGGATTATCTTCTTTCAGGGAAAGAGTGAACACAGGTTTAGGAGGCGGACTACACCCTGCAACATGGTTAACTGCATCAACAAGCAAAATTCCCCGGGCTTATATTAACAGCAAGATTGTGCTTAGCATCCTCCTTGATAAAGCATGTTTCACTAAGCGTATTTTCTGTTTCAGTCTTGACAAAGGATGTCAGGCCTTGAATATGCTGCATGTGTAATGTGCTCTACATCGAATTCAGGAGTCATTTGCTTTTCTGCGCTGGCAAGCAGCCTTCCCTTAGGATGGAGGGACTGTTATTTAACCGCCCATAGAAATACATACAGCAGCTGGAAAAGAAGTAAATAAGGAAACAGCAAAGCTTTTTCAAGAACTGAAGCGGGAGGACTGTTATTTAACACTTAGGAATGCTCTGCATCCTTCAGGATGCTCCCGTGGGGTCTTCTGAAACTGGGCTAGCCTTTCTGTTCATTTTAACAAAGGCTCGATGGGCTCCAATGCAGTAAGTCCTCGAGAGAGTTGACAAGGGCTACCCAGGCATGTCAAGGGGGAGATGGCAAAATGGTATTTTTGGCTGTAGCTCCTGATTTCTTTCAAGCTGGCACCACACCTGTACGACGGAAAGAGAATCAGCCAGGCAGCTAAGCTGTAGTTCCTTCTGATATATCAATCCATTTTGTTAGAAACAATCAGTCACTTATAATCCTTACGCGACAGCTGCAGTTTCTCCTCTCGGCCTCACACACACTGCCATTATAAATAGATTGTCATATTCCTTGCAGAACTAAATTGCTTTCTGCATTCCCAGTCCCTGGGTGGACTGATTGACTTGGGAAGCTTGCCATTTTGGTAACCCTCCAGAAAAAGCGATTACTTGTTTTTGCATCTGTTGCCAAACCTGTGTAAGTATGTTACCATTAAAAAGTCGGTATTTAACCACAATTACCATAAAAGGGGTATTTCATGTGACGGTTGTTTCCTGCTGTGTTCTGCTTCTCTGTACATGAAGAGCAAATGGATGGTTTTAATTAGAGGAGGCGGGGACTTCCTAGTGATACCTACACTGCTTTGAACACACGATGCATTCTTGCTTATTTAAGCGATACAGTGATGAAGGATTTAAAAGTGCAGGCTACAAAAAAAAACCAAACAAACAAACCCAGAAGTATACCTGCTGTAGGGAGCCTGCAAGTACAGAGAAATATTGGAGTGTATCGAATGACACCTCCTGCAAGTAAATGTTAAGTGCCTAAGGGTGATGCTGGAAGTGGATTTGTCGTGTGGCTGTGGGATACTTTACTGGAAGAATAACAATATTCACAGCATTTGCCTGTCCTGTGGCCTAATACAGAAATGTCTACATGGCAGGGATGTCTCTGCACATGACAAGATCTTTTGCCATAATGACCTGATCCAACCTTGGTGAGTCAGTGAAAAACTTCCCATTGAGGTGAATGGGCTTTGGATCATACCGTAACCCTTTAAAAACTGTCCAAGACAATGTGCCTCATGCGTGGCCCTGCAAAATAGGGCACTCTGTGCTGCGTGGTTCTTAATGAGGCAACGTCTGTTGCATTTTAATAGCATCCTCTTAGGCACTGGCCCAGATCAGAGCTCCTTCGTTAACTGTGTATACACTTAGCATGGTGTGCTCGTTGATTAAAACCCAAACACAACCTCAGAAGCAGGAACCAGTCCCTCTTGACCAGGCTTCAGACTGATGTCTCCTCCATGCTTGTTCTCTCCCTCTTTCTACCTAGTCCCATGAATGGTGATTTTTTTCCTGCGTGGTGACAGAGCTCCAAGGGGACAGGTGGAGAGCTGTTTTTGTCTCTGTTCCCCTTCTTCACCCACTGCCTTCCTAATCTGAACTGCATCTGGGCAATTGAATGCCCCATGAGAAGGTAGGAGGTGGGCTGAAAAAGATGCTGAATCTCCCCTTCCTGGTCAGCTGCTATAAAAATGCAGTTACTGTACAAAGGCCAGGGGATAAGGTGACATTCCGAAAGTTTAATTTTTGAGAGATGATGGCTGTAGGGGAGCGTCTGCTGGATTCATCCGTCGAGGAGAGTGGAAGATGGAGGAGTCGTCTTGTTTATAGTTGAGGCTTAGGGTGGGTATTATCAGGTTCCCCTAGGGCAGCTCTCATCATGCAGAGTTTTTTGATGAACCTGCAGACCTTGTGGTTCAACAGGGATCTCATGGACATGTGTTCTACCAGGGCTTGGTGGCAGGTAGAGCCTCTGTTTTGGGTCACGGCTTTAAACTCGGATGCTTCACCTCTGCTGAAATCCTTTATTAAAATGAAACTTAAACCCAGAGACCTCAAAGTGCTTTTTCAAATGGGTAAATGTAATTATTTCACAGTTTTTGAGGGCAAGATTTCTAAAAAAACCCGTATGTCTAGCACGAGGAAAGGAAGCCTTTGGTAATTTTTGTCCCCCAGTGATTAAATGGGTAAGTGCTTGAGGGTTTTGGTGAAGATTAACCTGAATCCCACTGAGTATTTATCTGTACCTCGAGGTATCTGAGTAATCTGAAAACACAGCCTTGGTGGATTTGCCCAGAGCCCAGCAGAATGCAGGTTTTGGATCTGACAGCGAAATATGACTTTCCTGGTCACTGCCTGCTCCACAGGCACTGCTGGGCTTCTGCTCTGCTGCTTCTCTCGTCCACTCTTTCGTGAGCAGTCCTGATTGACATCTATTTGGTATTGGCTTGCAGACAACAGGCTTCTACTTCATAACCGAAGGCAGAAGAATAAGGAGTAAAAATTGTTCATAGTAGATACTTATAAAGAGGTATAGATATATAAAATTCTATTGCTTTGATATAAATAAAGACCTAAAGTTACTTAACAGGCTGTCTAAATACCATTTTACATATTGCCTCTGAAGTGTTTTAGCAGGCTCAGTCTGTGTAGATTGAGCAGATACTTGTCGAATACTAATCAGAATACTTAATGATTTAGCACATTTAATGTTTTTTATCTAGCTAATAGGAATCTCTTTAGTTGTTCCTTCCCTCCAAAAATACCTTTCCTAATGTCCAGTGCTCTTTTTTAATATGCAAGTCCTCTCTCTTGCATCTGAAGAGAAAGATAAAATAGGATGCTTATGATATTGCATATAAATAAATAGCTCTACGCCATTAAAAGCAGCAGGCTAGTAAGTACTGTAACATCAGCATCTTTTTGTACTTTCAACCAGAGCATAAATGAGCTTCATGGCTTGGGGGTACCATCAAATCCAGGTCTGGGATAATTTAAGTGCAGAGATCCTAGAGTTTGTTCCAAAACTAAGAAAACTAAAAGACCACAAACCATTACTTAGCTGCTGTATTTTTTCTGCACTACCTTATTACAGAGCTGCAGCACCTTATCAGCACTCCCTTCTGTCATTGCCTAGTGCCAGACACCTGCAAAATGCCTGCAAAGCCTTCAGTATGAAGTAGGAAAGATGATGCCTGTCTCCAAGTTATGAAGATTGTTTACAATCCAAATATTTGAAGATGCTGCTAGTTAAATGGTAACCAGAAGCTGTGTAACTCAGTGCTTTAATTAAAGGTTTCTGTTGGCTCAG
This sequence comes from Patagioenas fasciata, assembly GCF_037038585.1. Classification (NCBI taxonomy): domain Eukaryota; kingdom Metazoa; phylum Chordata; class Aves; order Columbiformes; family Columbidae; genus Patagioenas; species Patagioenas fasciata. The sequence continues at coordinate 25,179,141 of NC_092522.1, forward strand.
GTACGGACGATGGCTGATTTGAAAGCTATTGCTGCAGCTACGTTTTATCTACCTCTAAAGTTGGCACCAGAAAACATGTAATACAGAGTAAATATAAATTTTTGAAAGCTAGTTGCTGACTGGTTGCTGTGCAGATGCAATCAGCTGGTAGTCTGGCCTGACGGGAGGAATATCTCTGATAGGGAAAACTGCACCCTTAAAGAAAGCCTGCTTCTTGTGTTTTCTTTCACTTTGTTATTCTTAATGGTTTTAATCTCTCCCAGGACTCTCTGCCCACAGAAAATGCCATCTGAACAACTTTCTGTGGGCTCTTCGTGGTTTCTGACCTCCCCTGTGGTTTGGCCAACAGTGTTGCTACTGGTATTGGATTTGGAGACTTGATTATTTGTGTTACTGAGAATCAACGTGGGCAAGCAAGTAACGAGGGACCTGGGTTGTCAGTGCAAGGGAAGGAGCTCAAACTTTACCATCTTTTTTGTTGCCAATAAATGTGAGCAGAAATCATCCCTGAGGATGATTTTAAGAAGGCATCAGCTGCTCTGGAGATGTAGCCAAACCTCTGGACCTTTTGAGGTTTGCCCGTCACTTCTTACGATCAGGAAAGAAATGCATGACTCTGTGAGGAAGGTATTTTAAGCTTATTTTCTTTAATCTTCTGGGTTCTGTGGTTGTAACTCCCCTGAGGTCATACAGATATTTTTAAATGAATTCTCACTGCTCGAATAACAGGGAAATAACGTCTTGGTTTTCACCTTCTTTATTCTCCAGCTTCATAACTTTGGGCTCAAGTGAAGCTGAAGTCGTTGGGTTGTTTCAAGAGTCCTTTTGTATTTACATTAATAACAAACCTTCCTTCTCAAAGAACATTTTTCCATACTTCAAATGTTTATTCTTCAGCTGGGCCACCTAACAGCTGTATTGAGCAAAGCCCCATGTGACAACCAGCGCATTCCTGGGTGATTATGGTATCCTGCAGCGACTGTGTAATGTGTACGTTGCGGTGGTATCCGCACAGCCCAGAGCACAGCTAAGGGGGGAGAAAAAAAGCCCTTGCAATCTGAGTATGAAATCTTCACACAGGGATATAAAAAGCAAGGAAGAGGTTGTTGCACCCGTGGTAAAATGTCTTCTGTCCCACCTTGCACTGAATTTGTACCTGTTTTCTCAGCCTGGGTCCACGTGTGCCTCGGCGCGGAGGCTCCAGAGCTGTTTGCCCCAGAGGTGGCTCAGAGTTTTCCTCCGAACCACGTTTGCATCAGAATATGGAGTCTGTCAAAATGGAACCATGTTGTGGGAGCACACCAGCATTCGAGGGGTGGCAGGGAGGGACGTGCGGGGGCTTCATCTTCGGTTTGTTCTAGTCGGTGACAGACTGCATGGATTTGACAGAATAAAGGCATTTTGTTTCAACCTGCAGTGCTCCTATTACTTTTCATTAGGTCTATTTACATTGCAGGCAATGTTAATTAAGGCAACAGTACTTTATATTGTGATGATGTGGTGGAAGTGAGGTATTGCCACGCTTCTGAATTGATTTTTTTTTTTTTTTAAGGAATTCTACCTAGCGGGAAAGCTTAAAATTTGGATTTTATGCGTTTATCATGACACAAACTTGGGAACACTGGTGCTGACTGCAGCTTTCTAGCTAACTTAAATGCATCCTTGTGTCCACACTACTTCTTGCTGTGATCCATGCCAGATACCAATGACTGAAAAGACACATTTCCAGACCAAAAAAACTTTAGATGTTTTTCCTTATGGGATTCATTTATAATAACCCTTTTTCAGATTTTTGTTGTAAGTGACGCTGGTGCTCCCACAGCAGGTGTTGGGGCTTGCAAGAGCGAGGGGAGCGTCCCCCCTGCCCTGGGTGCTACCAGCACCCCGGAGCAAACCCTGCACCACAGTTTATGTCCTCCCTTCTTCCTCATTAACTGCCTCTACCACAGCGAAGATGAAGGGGTTGGAGCAGACCGATTCTCAGCTTTCCTAATAATAGAAAATTTAAAAATCATTGGGATGTTTAGGTTGCCGCCCTGCCACGAGCTGCTGTGTTACTCGTGTCATCCAGCAGGCACGCAGGGAAGAATTAATTACCACAACTTGTTAATAAAAATAGTTCTAGTGCTTGGGATTATTTCAAACCTGTTCCATTCAGATGGATTTCTGTGCTAAGAGCAACATTTCTTCCTCACCCCAGAATCTTCTAAAACAAAAGGGCTGCATAGCTATTGATTGTCTATTAGCAGTTCCCAAATAAGGAAGGAGATTATATTCAGGTAGGCCTTTTAAATAAATCCGTAAACCTCATCCAGACTTGTCTTGCTTGAGAGGCCTACACTTTGCTAGTCCTCTGTGGTGTGCAAGCTAGCTCTTCTCAGCTAGACAAATAATAATCTCAAATGTGTACTAAACAGACAATCAGCTTCTTTAAAAAAAACACCTTTTTTTAAATTTTTCTTTTTAAATGGCTGCATGAGAACACGTATTTCCGGTAAGTCCACAGAATGTTACAGGAAAATCTGATCTGAAATTAACTCCTTCTGATAAACGTTAGTGCAGTGGGCTATCCCAGTGCCACCTAGATTCTTCCTGTTAATAAGGCTTTTTTCAGGGGCAGAATAAGGATAGTCTTGCTTTTGCAAGATTTTCACTATAATTTTGGTGGTTCTAAGTGATGAGATAAGATTCATTTGAATTAAGCCTGGTTAGTGACTGCTACCATATCTCTATAGGGAATTAAAGGCCTTAAACATTTTCTTGCTAACATTTTTGTTAGGAAATGGGAAATAAAGCTTTGCGGGCTGTCACTGCAGAAGTTTGGTGCAGGTTTTGGTTTCTTTTTTGTTTTGTTTTCTGATGTTAATTTCTACAAAACAAAATGATACTTAAGAGTATATCACTTAACATTAAAAACAGGTTTCCGTTGGGAGAGAATAATTTCTTCAAGATTACGCCATGCCTTATCAACTCAAAGAACTGGCTTTGTTTGTGAGCAGTTACTTTGAGTCAGGTTCTTTGGGACTCGTTCTCACAACTAAGCTGTTAGTCCTGGTGCAGCCCAGCTCCCTGAGCTCAAGGGGAATAACAAAATCAAACCAGCTGAACACACAAATTCACTTCTGTGTAGAGGAGCTCTTGGACTCTTGTCTGCTAGTACCTTGCAAAGAAAGGACTCTGGACTTCTCGATACCTCAAGTGGAGGCCTTTTTGATGCTTGCTTTTTTTGTTTGTTTGTTTGTTTGTTTGTTTAAATTCCTGAAGGGTTGAGTTTGGAGGACATCTTCTTTGGAACCGTGGGGAACATGATACAATTTTCCCCAAATTGCTTTCCTTTCCTGTTCCTATCAAGGCTTGACTATCTCAGAAGGATCAAAAGGATGGCCCTTTGTGTTTCCCAGTCAGGCAGGTGCTGCCTGTAAGGGCAGGGGGATGGTTGCCCATGTAACTGGTGTTTCTGATGCAGAGCAGGGAGACAAGAGGTGGAGGTGTCTGTGAGGTGAAAATGGATCTGTGAGCCCTTTGAAAGTTTGGGGAAAAAATTTCATGCCCTTCTTATATGGTGAAATGGTTTAGATATAAATGAGGCTGTCAGTCCTGAGACACTGTGGCTCCCAACCAGGGAAGGGGGATGGAGAAGAGGAGGCTCTGGGGAGACCTTATTGTGGCCTTTCAGCACTTAAAAGGAGCCTATGACAAGATGGGGACAGACTTTTTTAGCAAGACCTGTTATGACAGGACGAGGAGTAGTGTTTTTAAACTAAAGGAGGGGATTTTCAGGCTAGACATGAGAAAGAAATTTTTTATAGTGAGGGTAGTGAAACACTGGCCCAGGTTGCCCAGAGAGGTGGTAGATGCCCCATCCCTGGAGACATTCCAGGCCAGGCTGGATGGGGCTCTGAGCAACCTGATCTGGTTGAAGATGTCCCTGCTCATTGCAGCGGGTTGGACTGGATGAGCTTTGATGGTCCCTTCCAACCCAAACTGTTCTATGATTCTGTGCCCCCGCTGGTGCCTGTTGTCTGTCAGGATGACCCTTTGCATCCTCCTCAAGGCTCCAACAGGGCAGGCACAGCTGAAGCCAGGTCTCAGCTCTGTGCTGTACCTTGCCCCATGGATGCTATAGCTTGTGTACATTTACTGTATTTAACATTTAGGGGGAAACATGGCATGCCAGTGGGAACCGGCTGAAAATTAGGTGGCTAAATCTGCTTGGACCTGCAATATATTTCAACTCTGACCTTTGATATCTCTTGCTGCCACTATCTCGTGTCTTCCTTTATCAGAGACTTCCAGTCTCATGTCAGTTTTAAGATGTCGGCTCTGAGCCTTGGGCAAATATTCACTGGAGATTAGGAGGAGACTTTAATGAATGCAGCGCAGCAGAAGCACTCGCACAACAGTGGCTTTTGAAAAACCTTTCCCAGGGCAGATGCAGCAAATCTGGGGCATGTCATGATTTTGTTCACTTGACTTGCGAGCTGCAAGGCGTGTTGTTCCACGTGGATTTTTCTCTTGCATTTCACCCACTCAAAATGTCCAGTCTGTGGCTGCTGGGAGCTTGAAATGAATTTGGGAACGCGTCCAAAAAATGGGGGGTGGGTGTGTTTTGTGGGTGAAGGCTAGCAGATGAAAATCTCTGTCAGGCGAGGGGATATGAAGAAAAGACTATCTCGGTGCATACCCCAGTCAGTGCCAGGGCAGAGGGAGGGAGGGAGGATTCATTTCCACGGGGTGCGTCAAGATGCTGACCCAGATTTGTGATGCCGCGGTGGTGGGTTTAACGCAGCGCCGACTGCACATGCAGCAGCTCAGCAGCAAACAGCTTGTGCAGCACAAGCGTTTCATCACATCCCTTCCAGGATGGAGAAGGCACTACCTGGAAGTCCCTGCAGCTTGATGGCTGCATTGATAATTGCCTCCACCCTCCCTCCCTCTTCCCCTCTATAACTACTAAAATTCTGTAGAAGAGATGAGTGTTGGGGTCTGGCTTCAGTGTCAGGTGCAACTTTGAGGCAAGCCCTGCTGTGAGCAGGTGGTTGCATCAGGTGAACCCCAGAGATCCCACCCAAATTACTGAAATCGGTGGGGTTGTAGCGGTGTGACGGTGGTGTCAGAGGCAGGTCCCTGGGGACATGCACTAGTGTGGAGCTGGCTGCAGGTGTGTCTGACTGCCCACAAACTGCCTCCTTCAGAGTTTATCCCTTTTACCTGCATCTTAATTAGTTGCTAAATGGGTAATAAGCAACTGCTGCTTAATCTTAGTGTTTCCCCAGCATCAGTCACATAAAACTGTCAGTATTATTTCATGCATGATAGAGTTCTGTTAAAGGAAATGGTGCTATTCAGGGACGCATATGATGCAGAATTTGGTCAGACTTAGAACTTCTTTAATAAAAGCTTTGTCTGTTGAGTGTTAGCTTCCTCTTTCTGCTTGAGTTACAGGGCCACAACCTCCTTTCATTTTTGCTTGCCTTCAGACATCCAAGCTCAGACCTGTAGGAAGCACCAGAGAAGAGAGGAAGGCTGGACTTGCTGCTAAGGCAAGTCTAAGGTCTAACTCAGGCCTGCCGAGACCCATTTCTGCTCTCATGGACTAGTGTTCCCCTTTTTTGTCCTTTTTTCTCCCCCTTGAAGGTGGGAATGGTTGTACTAGCCTATCTTATCAAAATATTAGATAGCTCAAGGAGTTGAGGCTTAGAAAGAGCTTGGAGAGTGGCAGACGAAGTACAAATTGTGGCAGCATCCTGTAGTCCTTGAGGAGGCTACATTTGCTTCATCACACAGCAAGGCCACTGGGAAGGTCCCAGCAATTTGGGTTCTTGCTCAGCCTTTCTCCCCAGGATTTGGAGGGAGACTCTTAGCCTGACCTCAGCAGTTTGTGAGCCCTTGGGTCTGTGGATGTGACTGCACATGGCTGTGAGGCAACAATTGTTGGGATATTTCAAGTTTTTTTCAGTTTCCAGTTCTGATGAGATACCAAGAGAAGAGCCTGTGGTACAGCTCCTCGTAGTGGACCGCAGAAATGTCACTGCTCTTCCAGTTTTGGCAAATGAGTCATGGCCATTGTTGTCCTAAGTGAAAATTGCTCTCCTTATATCCTGCTAGGAGCTGTGATGGAAAGCTTCCTGTGGATCTACTTCTGTAGCAACTTGGCCAAGGAGGAGTTGAGTCCCTCATGTGGGGCAACTTCAGGCTGGTGATGGGGACCTGCTTTTTGACATCATGCCGGGCCTCCCCTCCATGCATGAGATCACATCACTTTAACCCTTTGTGAGAGGGGGAGGCAGCTCTCCTTGCTGCTGAAGGCCAGCACATCAGTGCTGCGTGGTGCCAGCCACGTGTCTGCCCTCAAACACGCTCGTTGTGGCCGCCAGCATTGATTTAGTTGAAGGGAAGCCCTCAGTTTATCGGGCCAAACTCTTTTTTTTGTGCCAAGATCTGCTTGGCACAGGGGAGAGGGGCATTTGTCAGAGTCTGCAGCTGTCCCTGAGGTTTGCTACTAGTTTTTAAAACTGGTGCAGTCTGTGAATGGCCATGGCATTCACTTGGTGGCCACAGCTACCAGGTCACCCAGGAGGGACTTGGTCATCCCAGGCCTGCTGGGCTGCTCCTTCCAGCAAATCCCATGGAATGAGGGAATGATCCCACCAGCACTGTGCTGGTTAAGGCCTCCTCTCCATAGCAGAGCACTTAGTGTGGTCCCCATGGGCAGGATACATCCCCATGCCCGACTCAGGTGGCAGGTGGGTTGGGAGCATGGGAAGAGCTGGGTCTGATGCATGCCATGTTCCCGCCTGCTTCTTCTTCCATCTGATCTTCTCCCTGCCCCTGGTAGGACAAGCACATGCCAACTCAGGCATGTCTAATTCTTCCCTATCTTCCTCAGCCTGTGCTTCTTTCTTTAGCTGAGTAGCCAAAAATAACCTCGGTCTCCTCTCCTTTCCAAACGTTGCTCATGCAAGACTGGCCTCACAGTAGCCATGTGGGAGAGTAAAGCACAGTTTGGGTTTTGTCCACAGACAAAAGGAATTGAGCCACAACAAGCAGGGGGCTTCCAGAGGTGAAGTTCATCTGCAAGTACCAGGGATTTTCCAAGCAGGATGGTCCCAAGCGGACCATGCGTTGCCTGACCCGTGTATCACAAGGCATTGCAGGAAAAAGCGAGCATTTTGGATTCAGAGGTGTGTTGATTGCATAAAGCCACACGCGTAGTATGTGGGGAATGTTTTTTTCTTATTTCTCCTTTGTGATTTATTCCTTTATTGCCCTCTTGTTTGGTGTGCTTGCTCATGACTGCTGAGTGCTGGCATGAAGATGGTGAGTGAAGTGCTGGTGTAGAAATGCTGTGTGTGAAAACAAAGACCTTGATGTGGACAAATAGAAAGGTGTCAGATCCTCACCAGAAGGTAAATGGGTGCGGAGCCTTTGCCTGCAAATGCAGCCACCCCTGTTTATGCTGCTCCAAAGACCTGCCTTGGAGACGGTCAGCTGAGCTAGGGAGCTAACAAACTTGCTACGGAAAGCATAATGAGAGATGTGTCTGTGTGTCCCTCCCACCTCCCACTTGCTTTCTTGACTAACTGGACTCCTTCTCTAGCGTGGAGTACGTGTGATGGCCTGGAAGGTTGTTCCTCTCCAAAGGTGAACCTTCCCTGAGGTGACCGTTCAGGCCAGGGCAGCTCAGGCACGAGGTGTCCCATGACCGTGAGCCATCACAAGGTGTTGCGGGAGTGGCAGGAGTTTTGCTCCAGACGGGGCTCGGAATAGAAGGAGGACAATGTGGCAAGAGCCTGCCTGATGCAAGTGCCGCACATCTCTTGCACGTCTGGTGTGTGAGGTATGAGGAAGAACGAGAAAAATTCTTCTTTGTAGGCAGTTTTATTTGTATCTCCCAGATAAGGATTTACTGTGGCAGTGGTTGCAGGTAAAGCTCACTTCTTTGGGTGACTGGGAGCCCTTGTCACGCTTTCAGATTCACGTTAGCTGTAGCTGAAAGCTTAGGTGGGACAGAGGAACCACGTAGACCTTGCACTGGGTCTCGGCACAACAGGGACCTCCATGAGTCTGAAAAGTCTGTATTGGCCAGCTGCGTGTGGGAGGTGGAGGGAGATTTGGTGGAAAATGTGAGATGAGTGTTTGTCCATTTTGAGCTTCAAGCACTCAAGGAAACTTTGCAATTAAAAAAAGAAAAAAAGAACAAAAGCCTCAGCCATCCACCCCGTTAGTTTATGTGCATCCATGCGGTGTATCTGTGTACAAAGAGTGATTTTAGAAGGTTTTTCAGTCATTTTCCATCCTCCATCTCCCAGTAGGGCACTGCTTCTCCTGACATACCGGTAAATGGGAGAACAGTCATGCAGGCCACACTTCAGGGCCAACAAAAGTATCATTTGAAAGTCAGGATTGTAGCCAGGGTTTTGACATAGCACTCTTCCAGCATGACACTTAGTAAAATTTTCTTCTTGCCTTCCTCCTGCATGATGTTCAGTTCTTCCATTCAGTTGGAGAGTGGTGGCAGATCTGTGGGATCTTCAGTAGGGCCAGGATGTTTATTGCTTTGCCAAACCTGGAATACAGATTCTTGAACGCTGTGCACCACTAATGCACCATTGAATAATCCTTGTCATTATTCTCCAGGTCTTTTTTGGTCAGGATACGCATCTCCTGAGCATATATTAACAGCACACATAAGCTGAAGGCAATGGCTTTGTCGTCAGCTTCAGCAGGCGAGCCTGGATCAGCAGAAGGACTGAAGCAACAAAATGTTAAACATTTGGTCCATCAGAAATCCTTGAAGCATGCACTTCAAGCCTTTGATCAGTAGAGGTAGTTACTACTGGGTTTGGTAGTAATGGCAGAATATCTGTCCTTCTGTGGGATTAGTGAAGAGATTTCTCTATAGCTTCCACTACCCCTTGGTAATTAAGGGCATGAGTCCCAAGTGGCATAAAAAGGCAAAACTCTCTTCTTGTTATTTGAGCTGTTCTGTGACAGAGGACATTGGCCTCATTACCGTTGGCCTCGGTTACTCATTTTTTTCAGGTTTCCACTCAGAATTACTCATACCAGTTTTTCAAAATGGGATATGTGTGATGACTAAGCTGGCTTGGATGAGTCTAACATAGTTCATTATATCTTGAGTTGTTGTAATTTTTAGTGTACTGATTTATGAAAAGTATATATATTAGGGGAGAATGAGTATTTTACTATATATGGGTATCTCTTGTAATATCATGTAATCTTGTAATATCATGTCAACTTTCAGGCAGCCAGTGATGCTTACTATTTTGCGTGTGGCTATATAGAACTGGATTTAATGCTCCACGGGGCTATGCAAAATGACGCACCAAGGGAACTGGGAGGCAAAAAGGCTTTTAAATGTAAATATTTATTATTTTAACTGTAATATTTAGCTCCTGATATCTGTGCAGAAAGGAGCAGCCTGAGACATTTGGCAATGCTTGCCTATAGCTGTCCCAAGAAATGCTGTCCATTGTCTTCCTGCTGTATGGTAGGTGTGCAATACTGCATTACTGATGGGTTATTGTGCTCCTCTGACTCTGCAGGACCTGGAACACCAGTGCCTGGCTTTACACCCTCAGTGGTCACTGTTCTCTGGTATCAGTTCGACTCCTAGAGCCTGCAAGCCTGGAGAAATGTCCACTGGCACAGAGTAAGTGTATGAATCCTTTGTTTTTCTGCCAACAAAGAGGTGTTTTAAGAGGAAAACATAAATCAACTGACTGATTTAATCACATAGGTCTCAGCTGAAAAGTTGAGAGACCCATATGCTGCCTGAGAATGTATGTTTATGCAGACCGTGTGCTCAGATCCTTTCTCTAAGCAGCAGGCTCAAGGGGTTATGGAGCTGCGGTGCTGCACCACCAGGAACGTGTTTTCCAGCCCAAAGAATCTTGTTCTCTATATCTCTCAAGTCCCAGAGGAGACTGCAGCATCCATAGGGTATGGCCGTGTTTTATAGCACATCCACCTGACTGCTGTTAAACTGCGGCACCCTGAGACCCTTGGGTAGGTGCTATATCCTCCTTTGGTGGTGGCATTTCAGCAGAACCTCTCTTCTCCCACCCCGCGAGGGTTATGTGTGATTTTCTTGGAAAAGAAAATCCTTTCCCTATGGCCTGGCTGGCTGTGAGCTACATGCAGGCTGGAGGTGGTCACTCAAAGTATTCACTTACTTTTTTTATGCGCTGCGCCACCTTTCCGGTGCAGTTGCGACCTTGGTGTCAGTTTAGATTTCTAAATGATTAAAACTCCTGAATCACCTTTTGTTTCGCTTTTCCATAGCTTGATAATGACTGTTTTTTCTGTAAAGTGTTTCCTGTACTGCGAACGTGTGACCATGACTGATCCACTCCACTCACGACCGTTGTGAACATTTGCAAATTGCATAACGTTGTCCCTTGATAAAGATGAGTGAGCTCATTGTTCAAACCCGAACGTGACTCTTCTCCTGGGCATTTTTTTCATTAGCAACGGAATAAAATCTCAGAGGAGCAGGAAGGCTCCCATGATGGGAAAGATCAGGCCAAAAGATTAGCGAACAGCTCACTGAAACCACCTGAGATTATCACGGCTCTTTTCGCTCAGCTAACTAGCACGTGAATTGAGGAAGTTACATCACCAAATTTTTACGGTGCTCCTCACAGTGTGGGAGCATCCCAGAGAAATTAGGAGGCAGCAAATGTGTGAGGAGTAATAACGCTCTGTTTTACACAAGGCGTAATTAACACGTGGAAATTCCTTTCAGAGAGAGTGTCGAGGTCAAGAGTCAAGTGGGATTAAGAAAGTGAATGAAACGCTTAGAGGTCTAATGAGGCTGATCCTAACAACTCTGCTAGAAGAAATGGAAAGCACTAATGAGTCTCGACTTCAGGAGAATTTGCCAAGGCTTGGATATCGTGGCTGTTCCTAAGTTGTCCACTGAGGGGTTCATTCCGTCTTTTGCTGAATCTCTTTGCTCTCGGAGGGTCAATAATCACAGTAGGTGGGTCACTGGGATCACCTGCAATGCCAATTTGTTTGTTTAGCATGGAAGGAAATCACCAAAAGCATTTTGTGTGTGTAAATATACCTATGCACACTATGTACAATTGAAACTATTTAATATACATAGTTGTTAAGACCTCACTAAGTTTTATGGCTGAAAAGTCTGAAGTCATGACATTTTCAAGGAGAAAAGTTATGTTTTATCACCTTTTTGCTTGCAGGCTTCATTTTATATACTGACCTCAGCAAATGTAGCAATGAAGACAGCAATATCAAGGAAAAAAATCAAAACAAAGCCTCCCAGCTGCTTACCCATGCATGTTCCTGAATCCCACACTGAGCTAGGTTTGAGTTTTGCAAAACCTTTTCTTTGTAATGGGCTGAACAAGCAATCTGGTTAGAACAACCTCCTTTTCCCTTCCTTTCCTGTCTCCCTCCCCAACTGTGCACGGTGTGAGATCCTCACACCAGAGTTCACAGTTTAAACTAAAATTTCTGAGCGCTTCCTGATATACATATTTCTTTGGAATACCGTAGTGGAATGTACATATCCCAGGCCCCTGAGCGCTGGCTCGAGGTCCCTGCTGTTCCCCGGCAGGCCAGGCTGCAGGACATCGATCCAGCCAGGAGGACAGAATGCTTGGAAGCCCCCATCGCACTCCTGAGCCCAAGCTGACGTTTTATTTATGGAAAGTTTGGCAGAAGAACTTTAGTCGTGAATGAAATATCTGTAAGATCATACAACTGTCCTCCTAAGCTTTTATTTCTTCTCTTTTGAAAGGATGTATAATTCTATAATACAATGCAGTCTTTTAAGAAAGGCTGTGGATGAGAGATGACTTACATTTGCAGTGACGAATGGAACAGATGAAGAGTCCTGTTGTTTATCATCCGTCATGGCCGTTGCATACATCCTTTGCCTGGTGAAGCAATTCCTTATTTGTGTATTGAGCGTTAACTGTTTGTGTTTGCGCTCTGTATAGGACATTGCTCACTCCTGTGGCATTTACAATTAGTACTGATCACATGCGGCACAGTCAGACGTGGGTTGTATCTAAATCAAAAGCCAAAGGGGTGCTGATTTTGTTACAAACCTATAGGTGGGAACATCGCTATTTCCTTCACCAGGAATAGAGTTTGTCTCTGCCACAGGCACCCTATCTCAGCCTCTCCTGGGAATGAAGGTGAGATCCAAGAGTCAGGAGGGGGCCAGTCAGTGGACAGGACAAAAAATAGGATACCTGAGAACTGCAGGACCCCTCTTCTCTTCTTGTCCTGATGCCCTGGCCAGGGAGTGGTGGGAGGACGAGGGCAGAAGAGAGGCAGTGCTGAGGGTGTGCTTGGCATTGGAAATGTATTCCCTGGCAGGGAAGAAGCTTTGATGATTCGTTATCAGAGCCTCCATGGGTCTGAAACAATTTTGCTGCGCATTTCTCAGTTCCTGTTCTGCTCATCCTGCAGATAACCAGGCGACAGGCAAAGACTCTTTTGAGAAAAAAAAGGTTAGAAGTGAGGAACAGCATCCCAGCAGCAGCTGGCAGAGCTGCTGCAGATAAAGGCTTGTGGTGATTTCCATTACCCTCTTGTTTGAGCGCTTATGGTTCAGCCATTGAAATTAGTTTGGGGCTAAAAACTAACATTGAGTTGCCCGTCTCTTAACACTGAACACACACACACACACACACACACACACACACACACACACACACACACACACACACACACACAAGGTATGATTTTTATAGCGTAGGTTCACTGTTTTGGGCAAAATTTATAGTGAATGGATTTCCCCCCATCTGTTAGCAGCAGGCACAGACTTACACATGCAGTTTGCAGGTACGGGGCACAGAGCTAAAAGGGAAATTATCCAGGTGTGGACCCAGAGCATGTTCTCTGTCCTCAAAATGGGCAGGCTGCTGTATGGCTAGGGGTATAACACCCCCAGAACTTCTCCACGTGTGCCAGTGAGAACAGCACACAAGCTCACTGCAGTTTTCAGCTGTTCCCACTGCTGCTGGACATGCAGCCAGGCTGAGCTGTGACATGAGCTGGCCCCTGTTTGGCCATGATGCTTGAAATAATTTTTAGGGCTTGTTTGTTTGTTTGGTTTTGTTTTGTTTTAATAGTGCAAACCATAGGTTACAATCCTTCACATTTTCATTTCCAGAACCTCTTCAGTTGATGATCTGTGCCCTTAAAAGGGTAATGAAAGTCCAGTTCCCACCCCTCTCTGTCCTCCAGCAGCCCCTGGGCAGTGCTGCTCCTGCTAATAGTTGCTGAGTTGTGGTGTAAGGCTGCCTATGTGGCCAGGGAAGTACGTCTTCAGTAACAGAATGGGAAAAGTCCCTTTGGAGTGCTTATTTCTGAAGAGGCCGTTCTGCACTGTAGGAAGTAAAGAAACAGAGAAAATAAATCTTCCTGAAGATGTGTTGTGCCTGTAGAGACGCACAGGGATCTGGTAGCCACTGTTGTCAACGCGTACGTCTCCTGCAATGCCTCTGGAAATACCTACTGGAAAAAGCGTTCTTCCTTAGTGATTTTCTGTGGTGTTTCCTAAACACCATGCGTGCCTGACCACAGCTTTTCCCCAGCCAAGCAGTGAAGTAGAACAGGGTTGGGATGCAGAGGGGAACCAGGATATCTTACACCAGATGAAGGGTGTAATCCCCTCTTTGGGAAGGGGGAGAGCCAAAAGGGATCAGGGAGATGGTGAGAGAGGGTTTTCTCTCGCACAATGAGTGCAGGGATAGTAGCTGCCCCTTGCTGAACATTAATCCCATAATGGCCACAAGCCCAGCAGACCCATGTCTGTTGTCCCACCTGAAGACCATGATCTACTCACAGCTCCCACAGGGGCTGTGTGACCCTGACTTAATTAACACTCATCAAGAAAGAATCTTGCACTTCATTATATCATCACTTTTTTATTTCTTACACTCCTTCGATTAAAAGTGAGTAATTACTCACACTGTTGACCTTGGCATCTCCTCTTAGATCTCCAGTGATAAGTGGTGAACAGTGGGGTGACTCAGAGCACGGGAGTGATGCGGGGGCAGTGTTTAATTTAGGCAGCAATGGTCAGGTGCCTCATCCGGGTGGTTTGGGTGCCTCATCTGGATGGCATGGCTGCCTAGAAAGGAAGAGGACTGAAATCCTGAATGAAAGTCCCTTGACAGGACTCAGAGCAGACCCATGTGGTATCTGGAGTGACAGTGTTTGCTGTAGTACTGCTTCATTTGATGGGGAAAAAAAGCTGTTGTTTCTTGCTGGCCAGATGGGATTAGTCATATTTGAAAAGTACTTTAATCAGACTAATAGTAAATGCACTCGCTCAGCTAGGAAAAGTCCTTTTTGTTTTTGAGGAAATCTGCTTGATTTGTCTGATGCAGCACAAATGATTGGCACAGCTTGGAGGTATTTGCACAGTGCTCTGTCCTGATGTACAGGTGATTCTTTTACTCAATTTGCCATTGAGTCCTTTCTCTTCTGCTAGGTTACAGCTGCTTACAGTGGCTTCTGCACCTTCTTTAGGCTGAGTCACCACCTCATAAATAACAAAGTCCTGCAAGTTTACTGTATCTTTATTATTAGATCTGTGTAATTAATGGCCTTATTTTGAAGGAGAAGGAGGGGAAGCAGTGTTCTTTGAGCATGTTTATAAAAGCAAAATTTAGCAGGGCTCTAGGAAAAAAAAAGCAGAACTTGGAAACAATGGTGATAAACACATAGGTATTGTTACTGCCATCAGCCCATCTCAGTGTGTTGCTGCTGATGCAGGCTTCATATAAAGCTGAAATTCTGCCGCATGTCCTAGCATGCTCTCACTGGTTTGATCTTGGGGCTGAGAGACATATGCCCTGGATTCTTCCTTCTGCGTCTGCTCCTCACCCTTTTATGTCCTAAACAATCTGTTTTCTAGTTACCTGGGATGTGTAAGCCACTATTCCTCCTCACTGCTTGGACAGGATCTTACCACTCAGATGGTCACTTTGGAGGGTCACTTCTGGATGTGGCACCATCTTACTGGCTTGCAAAGTGCCCAGTCCTCATACAGGTGGCATGTCAATGTGCCGACAAGGTTCTGAGGGCGCACAAGGTCCCATTACTATGAGGTCACTCTAAATGTTCTCTGGGGTGAGGAAGGAGGCCCAGCTGGTGCAGTTGTTGCCATGTGGGTGGGTGGTATGAGCAGCACTGACTTGGCTGTGCAGGACTGGCACTACGACCGTTCTCATCTGTAGTGATTCTATCCAGCCAGAGCTAAAAGGATTACCCATGAATTACAGATACCACCTGCAAAAGGTAGAGTAATGGAGCAATACAGTGTTGCATGCCAATGACTTTTACAGTAGTGACAGCCAGTCCCACACCTCCTGAACACCACCGCATGTACCAGTTCATGTGCTGCTTTGAGAAAGCGAAGGGGGCTGTGATTAGCGCTTGCCCATCCAATTCCTGATATCTGCAGTTTGCTGCTGAATAGAGAAACAAGGGCTGAGCTGACCAAAACCACCAGCAGACCCTGAAGTGTAGCTACAGCTGTGCTCCTTGTGACACTACCACAGGCAGAGCAAAACTGTGTAACCCAAAGCAATGATGTGAACGTCTTACTAGGAGATGTCTTTCCCATGCATTGCACCTGCTGCAGGGCGAAGTGCCCCAGGGATCTGGAGCCAGGCCTGCTTCTTGCTGGTAGGGATTGTATAGCCAGCTCAGGAGTAGCCACATGGCTGCCTAATGAGAATGGGATACTTAAAAAGACTGAAGGAGCTCAGTAGATGTCAGGACAACTGCAGGAATTGGGCTGGAGTAAGAAAAAGGACAGGTCAGCTGCTGGCTGCACACCAAACTGCTTTCAGTGGGTAGCAGGGGGAAAAATGATGATTGATGCAATCAAGAAATTAATCTCTTGAGGAGGTACACAAGTAGATGGTAGGTGTGGTGATAATCCTCAGTGGGCTGGGGAACCAAGCCTGTAGTGTGTAATCTCGACTGCTGACATCTGCTGTGTGAGGTTTCACAATCCATCAGCTGCAGGATCATCAGTGTGGGAAAGGAGAAGTTGTAACACATGCCTGGGACATTAATATTAACCCCAAACAAACTTGGTTTTATTTTTTGTACTTTGCTATATAAGAGAAGGGCACTTTGATTAAGGGCAGCCAGCCTAATCCAAGCATGGGTAACCTACCTTCTAAGAAATAATTAGCATTTTGCACAAGATCTGTATTTACAGCCAAATACTGCTTGCTGTAGTCTCACAAGCGCGCAGGAGGGAGCCAGCTTCCCCTTCTCCCTCGATTACATCATGTTGTTTTCCTTCTACCAAGAGTGGTAGAAGTCCTTTAGGAGGTCCCTCAATCCCATGAGTCAACTGAGCAGGATTTGCTTTAAAGTTTTTCAGTTGCAAGCATCGATTATACTGATGAGCTGATTATACTATCTCACTTCCCTGTTACCTGGATGACCTGCACTGATTTATGTGACGAGACCAAAGTCTGCCTGCTCAAAGTTTGGTCACAAGCATGAAGCACAGAGGCAGGCTCCCTCGGTAAGAGCCAAATTGATCTGTAGTTCTCTTCTACCATCTTTAACCCTCAGTGTCCTTCTCTCATCTCCTGGTGGCTTTAGTATAGTTACCACACAAAGGAAGAGGGAGCACCTGAACCATGGCAAGAGAACATGCTGTTCCCATTGGAACAGTGTCCTTCTTGGAGGCTCATCAAGGGCAGCACATCACGCTAAACTAAAAGCATGGGTGACCTCCCAAGGAAAGAACATGGCACCAGCTGGTGTCCCACATCACCTCACCTGCAGGGATTAGAGGAGGCTTGGCCTTTTGTACCCACCCTGGGAAGCCCCGGTGGCCCTGGCATCGTGATCAAAATCAAGGGGGATTGCAGGTGTGTGTTGTAGGACTCATCGGGCAGCTGTGAGAGCAGAAGGAAGCAACTAGTGTTTCTCTGGTGGAAGGGTGGCTCTGTGGAGGGAGGAGATGCTTTTCATTAAACTGTCATCCTTTTCAAAGGGAAAATCTCTTCAAAGGAAGCTGCATAAAGCTGTATGGAGCTCACTGGCCTTTGGTACATTAGACTGACAAGGGAAGAACCCTCTGTAGTTAAACTGGCTTGTCATATCAGCGTGAGGAAGAAGGTGAGTGTAATTATTGCTCACCACCTCAGGGAAGTGGAGGAGGAGGGAGACAAGCTCGTCCTGTGACCCAGAGCACTTTGCTTGTTGACTAGCGAGATGAAAATTCGGAGTCCATTCATATGAATTCCACTTTCCCTGTCTTTGGTTGCACAGGGGTGACCCCTGGTCACTCCACCATGGTGGGAGGCAGGATTTGTGAAGCAGGTGGAGGATGCTGGGGAGCCCCTGCTGTACTTGCTCACCCCATGCTGGTGATAAAGCGAACTGTGGTTTGCTCTGTGGTTGTCGTAAGTAGAACACGGCCAACTGCCTATTTCAGTCAACATGACAGAAATGGAGTTGTCTCAGTAAGATCCCAGCTCTTTCTTCCTGTTAACTTCTCAGTTCCAATTTTAGGATTGCTGTAATCAAGCTGAGGAAGAGGCCGTTTATCCCATGGAGGGGAAGTAGCTTGAAGGCCAGTCAGGAGGAGAGGAGTTGCTTGAAAATGTACTTCAAAAAACTAGGTTTTGCTCTCCAGTCATTGGTGTGGACAACTAGAAGGTACATGGGTCAGAAGAGGACCTGTTCTCCTTCCCTTCTGGCAGCGGCAGGGAGGTGGTTGAGATTAACCATCTAGTCTGGCTGAGCAAAAGTTTCCAGGTTTGCAAGTCTAAACATCCATTAAACTGTTAAAACTGTAGCTTTGTGCAGAGCTTCCCCTGCCTGCTGCCAAGGAATATTGATGCTCTTTTCATTGGAGGCGAGATGCTGACAGCTCCATCTAATACAGACGGAAATGGGGTGGAAACTGGCACTGAATGCTAATCTGAAGGAGCAGCAACTTACAATACAAAGCCTCTGCCATAAAGAAATTAGTTAGTATGTTCTCTTAGGACAAACATTCAGAGTGGTTTTATGATAGTTCAATTAGTTTTCCCCGAAACACCTGTGAATGCCAAAGTGCAGCGCTGCTGACGACTGACTGATGCACTGTACCTTGCAGCTTGCCTGTGCGCATCCTCTATCCACCTTGTCCCCCACAGGGAGAGCCAAAGATCCTTGGCGAAGCAGGTGAGTGAGCCATGTGATTCACACACCTGAGAAAGGCTGATGCAGGCTCAGGCAGTCTTTGAGCAAAGGAGCAGAGCAGTGGTTGCCCCGCATGGGTGGTGCTTTGTGGGTGACGCTTTTCTGCTCTGTGCCCCTGGGCAGGGGTGTCCACCCTAGCAGCTGCTCACTGCTGCCACTGCTGTTTTCATAGAACCAGAGAATGATAGAAGAGTTTGGGTTGGAAGGGACCTTCAGATCTCATCTAGTCCAACCCCTCTGCCATAAGCAGGGACATCTTCAACCAGATCAGGTTGCTCAGAGCCCCATCCAGTCTGGCCTTGAATGTCTCCAGATATGGGGCATCTACCACTTCTCTGGGCAACCTGGGCCAGTGTTTCAGCACCCTCATCGTAAAACATTTCTTCCTCACATCCAGCCTGAATCTCCCCTCTTTTAGTTTAAAATCATTACACCTTTTCCTGTCGCAACAGACCCTGCTAAAAAGTCTGTCCCATCTTTCTCGTAGCCCCTTTTTAAGTACTGAAAGGCTGCAATAAGGTGTCCCCAGGGCCTTCTCCAGGCTGAGCAACCCCAACTCAGCCTGTCCTCGTAGGGGAGGACTTCCAGCTCTCTGATCATCTTGGTGACCTCCTCTGGCCCCTTTCTAACAGGTCCATGTCTTTCATGTACTGGGGTCTCCAGAGCTGGATGCAGGACTCCAGGTGGGGTCTCACCAGAGCAGAGCAGAGGGACAGAGTCACCTCCCTCTACCTACTGGCCACGCTCCTTTTGATGCAGCCCAAGGTATGATTTGCCTTCTGGGCTACAAGTGCACATTGCTGGCTCATGTCCAATGTGTCATGCACCAGTACTCCCAAGTCTTTCTCGGCAGGGCTGCTCTCAATCCCTTCATCCCCAACCCAGGTTCAGGACCTTGCACTTGGCCTTGTTGAACCTCAGGTGCTTTGCATGGGCCCACTTTTGGCAAAAGTGCTGGTGCAAATGCAAGAGCTGAGCTGGTGCGAGAAGAAGTGGAGGAAGTGGGATCTGTGCTGGTTCCTGTTTTGGTCGGATAAGCTCCCCATGCCACATACCTGCACACATGGATGGGCCAGCACAGAGCGGGCAGTGAGGCAGGAGCAGTGACAAGAGGTGATACATGCACAAAATGCTGGGTAAAATAGTTGCTTGTAGACCAGGAGTGTTAGTGCCAGTTATCTGGGCTGTGATTTTCCCCCTGCAGTACTTAGGTCGTTCATGGCAGTGAGTGGGGCTGATCAGAGCTCAGCTCTGCTCTGGACACATATCTGCTGTCTAGCAGGGTTTCATCCGGCTGTGCACCAGATAAGGCATCACATCCCTGACCTTCAGAGTCTGGCTGGTGTTTGCAGCCAAGCAGGATCGAAACTGCAGTCTGGGTGGAAGGTCCGATGTGAAAGCTTGTTCTGGAAGACAAGAACCTTCTCATGTAAGACACGAGCTGCCCTTCCTGAAGAGGTGTTGTACATGGGTCGCTGCTGAAGCAGCTACAGCAGCAGTTGAAACAAGCATCTCTGAAGATCTGTTCTGGTGTGCTTCCAAGTGTGCATAAGCCGTAAAGGTCATATTACCGTCCTGCTTCCCCTTTTGTTTATGGGGCTGGAGGGAAGAATATGCAAGACAAAGTATTCTCAGTCTTGCAGCTCAGGATAGTGGGGCTACACTGGCCCAAGAAAGGAAAAAACAGGAGGGTGAGCACACAAAAGGCAAGATCTGTCACTTCTGGCGGGCAGCTGTCCTCCCTGGCATGACTAGGAAAGGACTTGGTCATACCTGGCCTTGCAAAGGGGGAACCAGGGCTCAGGTTTGCCAGGAGCACACCTACAGCATCTCCCATCTGGGGGGCCTGGAAGGATCCTCAAAGGACCCTGTCTCACAGTGTCAGCTGCAGTGTGCCCTCACCTACCCCGTGCACGTCCCTCTGCAGTTCCCAGGCTGCCGGGACAGGACAATTGGATATTTGCCTCTGGGAAGGAGACCTTGTGCCAGTGCACCAAGAGGCAGAATTTGCTCTCACTGAATCGATAAAGTGTTTTGGGTGTGATGGAGAGCAGGATTTGGCCTGGCTGGCTGTCAATAGCACTACAGCTTTCCCAGCTCACAGTTATTGTCAGGGCAGCAATTATTCACGCGCTTATTTTCCAATACAGCTGATCTGAATAATTCACCTTCCCTGATCTATTTTTGGAGCCAGGAGGGACTAGCCTTTATGACCCCGCACTGCTGAACAGAGCTGTAGGAGTGACTCCAGCTGCACTTTCTCCAGCCTTCTTGTGTCCCAGCTCTGCTCCCTGTCACCAGTGTCTTCCCCTTTGGCTTTCCTAAGGAGAGGTGGAGTGAGGGACCTGACCCAGTCTCTAAGAAAATGAAGATTGTGTCTGGCCTGAAAACAGTTTGTAAGCAAACACCTTCAGAAAGCTGTTCCCTTCTTTTCACACTCTCTTACTCCATCCCTCCGTGGCCCTCATGTCCCCTCCTGTGTGGCGCAGATGTGCTGCCTGTCCCTTCCTGTTGACGTGCTCCTGGTGTTGCTGTGTGCTGGTGTTGTTGGGGCACCAGGAGCACACCTGAAGACTTCTTGTGACCTGACTCTGTTCTGCTCCCTATGTGGGGAGGTCATTAACTGCATGCTCACCCAAACAGCCACTGCTTAAACAGGGAAATAGGATAATGACAAAAGGACTGTAAAAAATACATAGATATGTGTCTGTCTTGCTGAAGTTCCTGACCAGGATGGTTGGAGGAGCTTAAATACATCTTTATGCTTAACTACTGGATCTCATTTTCTGTATAAACTTAATTTGTGCACAATTTTAAGCCCACCCCATTCGTTAGAAGATGAACTCTTTGTCTAACAAGGGGTCACATTTCCTCTCATACTAGAGGATCGGTTAAGAGAGAAGTTTGTATTTTACATTTTGCTGTGGAAGGTGCCTTGAAAACAATCTTTTAAAAAATAAGAAAGAAAAAAGGGGTATCCTTTTCTTGCAAAAGGCTAACAGAAACTAAATCAGGTGTTTTCTCAACTTTGTCTATGTAGTGAACTGACATTCCTAATGAGTAGAAATGAAGGCATGATGTGATACATTAAAACCTATCAAGAATCAAAGAGTGCTTAAACAAAAATAGGCAAACTTAACTAGTGAACACATGGAAGTTCAGTCTGGCCCTGGGGAGATCTGTGTTTAGCCAGTTCATGTGATACCTGCTGAAGTACAAGATACTGGTTTGCAATTCAAACACACTGTGCTACTTCTCACCTTTGCTTTCACCAGGTTTCCCTGTTTTCTGCTACACAGTGTAAGTTTTTGTGTAGCTTTGGGAAGGTCGCTCAGCCATTTCTGCTGGTAAATTGGGAGCTGGACACGGCTGTGTTGGCAAAGATAATTATTTTGTCTTTCAATCCCAAGCAAGAGAAGAGTTTCCTGATTGTAGAGCAGAAGATAAGAATGGTCATAGAAGAAACCTTTCAATAACAAGGGACTCTTTAGTTTGAGAGCACTTAAGGGATGTCTGTGTTATTGGTGAGAATTTTGGTGGCTTCCTTTTCTCATCTGTTCGATATTCAGCATGTGTTTTTAGCAATCTTTACCCTTTTTGTGAGGTTGAACGGGTTTGATTGGATTTTATGCAGTTAGTATACTGTGAGAGTTTGTGAGGATTTGCTTCAATTCTGAGATGATTTCTCTTTGTCTGCTTGTGGTTTTCTACAAATCTATGAATGAGTGCACTATGATGGCAAAAGGATTTGAGGAAAATGAATGTCAAAATCCTGTGTGCTGCTACTGCTGGAAGTGGGAATTTAACTAAGATCTGCCAGCTTTCATAGTAAGAATTCTTGTGTGTTTTTCAGAAAATAGAACTTTAGTTGTTAGGGGATAGATAAGTCATGTCTCTTATGGGTGTTGAATTACAGAAAACAAAAGTATGTAGAAAGCTTTTAATTGAATATGCTTAGGGAAAAAAAAATCACAGTGGGTTGTGGTTTCTGAGAGCAGGAGAAAGGCCAATCTTATGTCATAGGCTAATAAAATATACTAAGGATGAAGTAGGTAAAAGTTCTGTAGGAAATCCTCTGAAACCGGAGATGAATAGCAACTTACAGTCAACATTCTTAGAAAAATAGAAAGTTAAGTCAAATATGAGACAAAATTACATTTGGCCTGCCTTTGTATTTTAAAGAAACTTGTCAAAGGCTGTGTATCCTTCAGAAGGGAGCATTGCTTACCACGAGTAAGCTCTGCATGGCTCTTCTGCAAGGTGAGCTCCTCCATAAAGAAGTAACGAAAATTTTCCTCAGCACACATTGTTAGCACTGAGAAATTGGGTCAGAAAGTAAAAGAAGCTAAATCAGTGATTGGAAGTGTTTTTTAGGAAGTATTTGCTTTAGGACACATCAAGCTCCTCTGGTCGGAAGGGACATTTTGGGCAGTGAATTGAGCACCAGCCCACAGAGAGCTCCTTCCCTGAGCCCAAGGCTGCAGAAGGGCTCTGCCAGCGGCAGCAATGGCTCTTGCAACATCCTTGTGCTTGAACAGTGAGCAGGCAAGTGATGCAGCAGATTTCAAACTTGCCAGCAAGATTCAGCTGTTTCTTCTTCAGCGTTCGGGTCAGCAGGCTGAGGGTAAGTGGGGTGCAAGTACCTGAGTGTGCTTGAGAATTGTGGGGCTGTTTCTGAGTTGCGTGGCCACACCTGGCCTGGCTGGAGTGGTTCTGTGTGCCAGAGTGGGTGGCAAAGCCAATGTGGGAAGTGTTGGAGAAGAATCTGGGCCAGGCTGTCAAGAATCCTGCGAGCACAAGCATGACAAGCAGTTGGGTGAAGGGGAACGGCCCGTAGGAGCTTGCCATGCGTCTGCTTTCCAATGTTGTCTGCAGAGAAAAGAATGACCCCAGGGGCAGCACGAGTCAGCGTGATAGCAATTTGGGAGAGCTGCTCTTGATGGGATGACAGGGTCCTCATCCTGTAGATCTTCAACTCAAAAAAGCCACAAATAAGAAAAAAAAAAGGAAAAATTAGGAAACACACACCCAGCGAGACTGCTGTCATCAGCAAGTACCACAGATCCTGGTGAAATGCCAAAGCAGGAGTATCCCCTGAGCTAGATTATAGGACCTCCCCCAACTCAGAACTCACCCCCGCTCCAGAGCTGTATGCTGACCTGGAGCCTGATCTAGAACCATAAGGCAAGCTGGAACTCAATCTAGAACACACCCCAGACCATTAAATTGATCTAGAACCTAAAAAAAAAATTTAGAACTCAATCTAGAACCAGCTGGTAGTCTAGAACCGGACCCCACCGCTCCACCCTTCCCCCAACCAAACAGCTCCAGAATTCGTAGTTGTGCTATAAACCACTGCACCAACACCTCCCAACCTCTACAACCACCAAACCCCAAGTTTTGGAACAGACACAGACCGTTTTGGGTGGTGAATCAAGCACAAGCCCATGGAGAGCTCCTGCCTTAAGCCCAAGTGTGGCCTGAAAGGGTGGTTTTGAGGGAAGCCCAGGCTAACCCTCTTCTCCGCGGTGAGCCCGGTGCCAGCCGCAGCAAAACATGGGCAAAGAGGAACAGCATAAAACAATTACCATGTTATTTCATGTCTCCGAGGAGCCCAACCATGTTTGTGGAGAGACTCTGAGACTGGTGCATTTCTCCATTGATCTTTTAGCTGTCGTGTTGGGGTGGGCAACTGTTAATGCAGCAATTCCACGCGGGTTATTAGAAGCCCGACTTACATTTTATAAGCCTTCAGAAGGTGATACCTCTAGGCTGCAGTTTTTGCCAGTGTGAAGATGAAGTCACTACATGACTGACTTGCTCCAAGTCTTTGCCCACGTTTTCTCTCAGTGGGAACAGATTTCTGGAGGTGAAGCATCCCCTCGGCTCCCCTTTCCTCTCCGGCATGTGTGCCCTACTGTGGCATCACGAGATGGTTGGTGCTGGATGAGTCACTGTCCTGTGAGGAACATTTAAGGGATTTGTTTAAGGGATGGTGGTGAGGAGGACAATTCGACTTGCTGTTTAATTTAGAACTATTCATAAAAAAAACCCCAAGTGTTTAGTGTTTCTGAAATCTTGTTATGTGTTTTCATGAGATTTTTTTTTTTTACTCTGAATTGCTGAATGCTGATGCTGCTGCATCTTACACTGTTTTTTGGTAATAGTCCAGGTTGTATTGGTAGTCACAGCTTGAAAATCCCAGTTGAAAAATGAATTCTGCATGTACGCCCCACAACCAAAGTCTTTGGGGGCTATTTAGGTTCAGTGTTAATCCTATTGACAACATCTAATCTGCTCTGACTTCACCCTTCCTCCTCTAGCTCAAAGAGTTTGTGTTCCCGTTTGTAGGTGAAACTCTCTGGCACTCCCTCTGTTAGGGAGGACCTGGTGGGATGCATTGTTCTGGCCATGCCACTTTCCCTGTCTCTGGCTTGGTGGACTGATGCGTGATGAATTGATGTATGTGTTGAGTTGTGGTTGCTGAATGAGGAAATGCTAAAATGAATGTCACAGCGGGGAAAGAAGGGGTGCAAAAAGTTTGTGCTGCTGCCAGGTACCCTTCTAGCATTCGATGAGTAAATCCATAAATCCAAAAATCAATTTTCACCCTTTGCCTTGCAGTGCGCCTATAGCAAGGGTGAGAGCTCGTTATTTCAACTGTGTCCAGGTCTGACATAGAGAATGAAAGGGATTTATACTTGTCCTCGTAACTGGTCCCAAGAATCTTCTCCTCAAGCCAGTATTTTGCTTTCCTTTTTACACTGGGAGAGTCCAGTCTAATCCGAATGCTTGTGGTCTTTGCTGGACCAGGGTGGACTGGCAGCATGCCAAGAGATGGATTTAATCTGAATTTGCATTAACACAGAGCAACTGGATCCATCATTAACATGGAGGCCAGGTGGGCAGAGACCTCCAAGCCTGGCCACCTCCGAGCTGCACCTCCTGTCCTCCCTGTGCTTTATAGCTGCCATGCAGGGAATTGATGGTTTTTCTCTTCAAAGTACCTTGTGCGGGTTTGTTTTTGTTAGAGGAGGGTTGATTGGAAAAGCACCTGAGCAGCAGCATCCTTGATTTGATGCCATCATTGAGCTACTTGTTGGGGCTGGGGAGGATGTGCAGGACCACCTTGCTGCCCCCAAACTCCAGGAGCATTGGTCTCCCTGCTCTACTTCAAAGATGGGTTGGTCATCACACTGGCACTTTCCTATAGATTGTGTAAATAGCTCTGCTTGTGGAAATGATGCATCTGGGCCATAGGCACCTGCAATCGCTCCCGGTCAGCTCACTGTCTTCGGCAGGCAGTTTGGGGGACAGTGGTGCTGGGGAGGTGATGTGCCCCCGCTCTGAGGTGCAGCCCCCTGATGCGGTGGTGTGGCAGGTCAGGGGTTACTGATGTGCTTGTGGCTTTCCCTGATGAAGGGACCGATTCGGGACGTTCAGCTATTTCGTTGCTGTTTTTTTGCAGGCAGTTTCGCGCAGCGGCTGCGCGGCCGGGCAGCCCCACAAGCCGGATCACCGCCCGGGGCGCTCCGGGCCGCTCCAGCAGCGCCGGCACCGGGGCCGCCTGCGCGCAGCCCGTCCTGCGGGGGGCGCTGCCGCGGGGGGCGCGCGGCCCGGCCGCCTCCGCCTGTCACCGCGGCGCAGCTGCTGCCCCCGGGGCGCGCGCCGGCGCCGCTCCCTCCCGATTGGCTGCCGATGACATCACCGCCCCGGAGCCCCGCGGGCCGGCCACGCCTCCTTCCCCGCCCCGCCGCCCGGCGTCGCGCGGCCATTGGCCAGCGGGGCCGCCCGTCGCCGCCCGCCCCGCCCCCGCCGAGCCGTACATTTACGTGGTAGCAAAAGAGAAAGTAACGAGGATGGTGCGGGCGGCACGCGGGGTGCGGGGTGGGCGGCTGCGGGGCAGCGGGCGCGAGACGCAGCGGCGGCCGCGCGGGGCCGCGACGCACCGGGCCGGAGCGCGCCGGTGAGTGAGTGAGTGAGTGAGTGAGTGAGTGCGGGCGGGGCGGGGAGCGAAGTGAAGCGGCGCCTTGCGGGGGCCGGGGGCTGCGGGAGCCCGGGCACGGTTGCCGCCGCAGGGGGTACCGGCTCGGCCCGGAGCATCGGCTCGGCCCGGCCCGCCGCGAGGGTGGCGGCGGCGGCGGCCCCGGGTGCCTGCGCTCGGGGGTAAAACTTCAGTTTTCCCACTTCTCTGCTGCTTTTCTGTTTTTCCCGTCCCTGGCTGGGGGAGCTGCGTTATTCGTCTCGTTTACTTAATTTTTTTAAAATTGCATCAGGCGACGGCGCTCAGGGCTTGTTTATCCTTATTTTTCCTAAACAGCCGAAAAGAGCGAAGGGAGGTTCGGAAAGACAAGAGGGGGCTGGAAAACCTCCCGGGTGAGCTGCCGCCGGCGCCGCTCCGCCCGGCCCCCGGCGCTCCGCCGCCACCGGGCGGGTGGGTGGTGGCACCTTCCCTCGCTCCGGAGGTGCCCGCGGATCTGCCCCGCTGGCTGTTGTGTATGGGGAGAAAGCATCTTGCGGGCCGCCCCGGGAGGAGGTCTGAGTACTCGGATGGGGCATCTCCGTGCCTGTTGTCGGCGGGCCCGGTGCAAAGCTGAATGGGGAGGAGAATGGGCGTTGCAAGCGCTCGTTCGGTTTTGGGGGTTTGATGGAGTTGGTGAAGTTACTGTTAGGATGTGTTTTCCAGCGAAAGCCTCAGCGGCTCCGAAAGTTGCTGTAGAAGAGGAGGTGCTGTCTGGGCTTTCTGAGGTTCTTCTGCTTTTGTTGTTTTCCTTTTCTCCCGAGTGGAAAGAGGGATTTTTCCAATCCTGTGTGCTGTCTCCTAGCAAATGGCAAGTTGGACAGGCAGTGACCTTGGCCAGGGTGGAGGGGGCCCGTCTTTCTAGAAGGTGTGAAATGCGCTGGACAGGAGACAACTACTGCTCTGGGACTGCTGGAGAGCAGCAGCCTTCCTGGGCCTGGAGCTGGGGGCTTAACAGGGGCTGGATTAACCTCTCCAGCGGGGGGGATGGCAGCGCAAGAGCAAACGTAATTTTTGTAAAGATCTACAGAACATAATTTTCCTGGTTTCTGTTTAGCTTTGTGGTGGTGTTGTGTTTTTGTTTATGTTTTTGGTTGAATTTTTTTTGGTGTGTGTGTGTGTTATTTGTTGTTTGGGGTTTGTTTGTTTGGGTTTGTTTTGTCTTTTTTGTTGTTGTTGTTGAGTTGTGGGATTTGTTTTAGTTTTGTTTTGTTTTAGCTTTAAGTGTTTAACTGTGTAACTGTTTTGGAGAACTTATTCATAAGCTAGTTTTATTCCAGCTTGCTGGAAAAGTTGCATGTCACCACTGACACATTCAGCTCCTGCATGTTCCTCCCAGTAGCAGAGTCAACCCAGTACTTGCTCCCCATGCCGTGAGCAACGGGAACAAGAGAACGTGCCTCTCTGTCATTATCAGTTGCGTGCCTGGGGTTTCGGAATAGCTCAGCACCATCTGCATGTAGACAAATGCCTTCTCCTGGGTAGCGCTGCACGGTCCAGGCTGGTCGCGTGTATTCCGTCTGCCATGTGCACAAATGCAGATTGCTGAAGTATTTGCTGCAGGACTCAAAATGGTTTTTTAGCAACTACTGTGAGCTGACAACTGTCAGGAGGAGTTGTTAGTTTCTTACCTGTGGGTAATGCGTGTTGGCAAAGTAAGTTGCTGTGTCTGTAGGCTTGTGTGATTTCATGATCTGTTTTCATCACCTATTTCTTCTTCCTGTTCCCCCTCCCTTTTTCTCTTTTGCAGGGTGATCTTGAGTTCTTCTTAACTTGCTAGTGCTCAGCCTCCTCATGCCTCCATCTCCTTTAGACGACAGGGTAGTAGTGGCACTTTCGAGGCCGGTGAGACCTCAGGATCTTAACCTTTGTTTAGACTCTAGCTATCTTGAATCTGCCTCTTCTGCTGGTGAGAGCCACTCCAGTCTGCTTGGCGCAGCTGTCGTGTCCCTAAAGACTGCTAATCTCACGTATATGCCCTCATCCAACGGCTCTGCACGCTCCCTGAGTTGTGGATGCAGCAGTGCCAGTTGCTGCACTGTGGCAACGTACGACAAGGACACTCAGGCCCAAACTCAAGCGAGCACCAGCAGCACCAGAGCCTCCACCGCCTGCCCTGCCAGCCAAATGGTCAACAGCAATGAGAATGCCGGCAGCTTGAGCCCGCTGGGCGGAGTGGGGAGCCCAGTCTCAGGCACCACCAAGCAACTCGCCAGCATCAAAATAATTTACCCCAATGATCTAGCGAAGAAAATGACCAAATGCAGCAAGAGCCACCAACAGAACCAAGGGCCTGTCATCATTGACTGCAGGCCATTCATGGAGTATAATAAGAGCCACATTCAAGGGGCTGTCCACATTAACTGTTCCGACAAAATTAGCCGGAGAAGGCTCCAGCAGGGCAAGATCACTGTCTTGGACTTGATCTCCTGCCGGGAAGGCAAGGACTCCTTCAAGAGGATCTTTTCCAAAGAAATAATAGTTTATGATGAAAATACCAATGAGCCAAGCAGAGTAATGCCTTCCCAGCCACTTCACATAGTGCTGGAGTCACTCAAGAGAGAAGGCAAGGAACCCCTAGTCCTAAAAGGTAATCTTCCTCTTTGCCTGTGTGTAACCTCATGGTCTGCTTTGCAGTCTGTGGATTCTGCTGTCAGCTTTGCTGATGGTTGAATTTTCAAAGCATTTGTTTGTTTCTAGGCAGGCCTGTGTGCCTCGAGTTATTGATGGCAAAGCAAGTGTTTTCCACGAACGTGGTGGGGAGATGCTTGTTTTTCTCTGACTGTTGTCCTTGAGTAGCGGAGAGGGTGGGAACTGGAAGAAGGAGGAAATGCACTTCCTGGTGTCTGTCTGTGCAGACAAAGAATTTCCCCCAGTGCCTTCTCTGAGTATTTATAGTCCAAGGGGCAGAGGTCCAGGAGGGTATACTTCACTTTTAGCTCATCAGACTGACCTTTACTTAGCAGCCTTATTTTAGTCTGTATAAAACTGAACTTGGAGGTGCTGGAGATGGGCAGTGGGAAAGTAGAAGGGAGGAGGAAGGATGAGAGAGGCCACTTGGTCTGAGGCATTGCATCATGGACCAGTCAGCAAAACCTGAGGAGCAGTCAAGCCTTGTTTAGGTGTTCTGAGATCAGAATAATGGAGAGAGGGAGATAATTTGTCTGAAAAGTGATCTGAAAGTGTTACGTTTACATGCATGCATACTTACATATGTATATGGTTTTCCTGTAAAGGCTTCTGTTTTAGTGTGGTGGTTGATCTATCCCTCAGTGCTCTGGGGGAAATGAGCTCCACCAATTGAGGCAGCATCCAAGCACTCTTCCCTTTCTTCACTTGATTCTGCAGCCCGTTTGTAACAGTGTTGCCCTCTAGATTGAATCTCTTTTCCCTTGGGTGTTTATGCCATTGGCAGACACCGTCTGTGGCACGGGGAAACTACAGAAAGATTTGTTGCTTGTCTCATACTGTATGTATTTAATTCACTTTATTTTTCTGTACAGCTTACTACTTCTAACCTGTACATGGCAGATGGATGGATTGGGTCAATAGTTTGTCCCCTTTCTTTTATGTAGTCTCAGAGCTTTACAGGAGCTAAGGGTCCTGTGAGATGCTCCTCTGGGTTTATCTTGTGGAAGCTTAAAATTGCACGGAACTTTCTTCTTGCTCTCAGCAAGTGTATGGTCATGCTGGGTTTACTTTGGCACTTGCTTCAGGCTCCCAGTGTGCTCTTATTGATTCTCTCAGGTTGTGGTGGTACCCTTCATGTGTTAAAAACAAAAACCAACCAAACAAAAAAAACCCCATGAGATTCTTCGGAAGATGAGGTTACAACCGAAGTTCTGTGTTTCTTGCTGTAGTCATTCTGTCGTACAGCCCTTACGACTGGATATGTGGCTGTAGTCTGCAAGACTTCCTGTCCTTAGAGAAGTGGGATACTGAAGGTGTCTTCCCTCTGTGTTTCTCTGAACACATTGAAGTGCCTGTGGACCTCAGACTGGCAGTTTTTCAGTGCCTGAAGCAAGAGGCCCTGGCCGAGGTGGAGCCACAGAGCTGTAGTTGGGCAGCACAGAGATGTTGGGTCCTGTGGACAGCCCCTTCTCCCACCCTCCAGCGCCGGTTGCCACCCCTGGCTGCTGTGCTGGGTTTAACTGAGCGCTTGTGGGGTTCCTTGGACCATTTTTAGCTTTCAACCACTGAGGAGCTGTTAGCATCTTCCTCAAAGATGCTTAGCAGAAATCACGTTCCTCAGACCGTTCTACCAACAGATCCAGAAGGGTGCTAGAAAACAGAGGAGGCACAAATCCTTTTGCTTTTTGGATGTAGTGATCAGCTGGGCCAGAGCAGACTTCACCTGGGGCATGTGTAAGCAGGAGCTTCCCATCACCCTAACTCCCCTCCATTGAAGTGGAGCTCGAACAGGGGTCGAATGGCATCGAGCATGGAATAAAGCAGCATTTTAGGAAGGCTCTGGTTAAGTTTCCGAGCCAGAGGAGCGGTGCTGGTGCTTGTTATTTAGTTTCACTTGTCAGATAGCGTTTTTTCCATCATGCTTCAGCAGCCCAGGAGCTGGTGCACACACACCCCTGGGTTCAGGCACTGAAATGAAACCGGGGGGTAGCTGGAGAGCTCTGTTAGCCTCCACTTGTTATTTCGGGCCATTTCTCTCGCTCACTGCAATCTGGCCCTAAGTTATTGCCGGCCCATCTGATCCCCTGTGTTGTGTTTGCAAACACTGGTTGCTAGCCTGGCCGTCCAAGTTTATGTCCCCCTGATCCGGTGCCACCTTCTCCATGTTTGGTGCTGCCTGTCAGCCCGCGGCCCCGTTGCTGTTTTCGTGGCAGGGTGTCGTGTTGTGGGGCGAATCCGATCGGCAAAGCCAAGGGTTGAGTTACGGCTTTGGCTTACAGCGCACTGGGGCAGTGACGTGGCCCCATGTGCATTTAGGTTTTAGGTACTTGAGTCTTTTCAAGCAGCAGAGAAACTTTGTGTGGTTTCCAAAGGCCAGACTGTGATCTATAGATAAATCTATGTATGGGACACCTTATTAGGCTCAAGTTAAAACGAGATGGCCTGATTTATTTTTAATGTAGCAGACTAATATATAAACTAGCACTGTGACAAGGCAGTGTTGGGGGTTTTGTATGCTGTGGTACAGGGAGATTTTAAGACCTCTGTTCTTCCCTTCCTGTGACTATTTGCTGCTTCCTTTAATATATTTTTTTGGTCATAAATACAACATTTGCATAATTTTGATTTAAGCTCCTTAGAAGAAACTGTTTGCTTATTTCTTTGTTCACAAGGCACGACACCACTTGAGGCAGGCATGACTCCCCTATTTTTACAAAATGAAGAGAGGGGGGGAAAAAATAATCATGTACCTCACAGCACTGCCACACAGCCTCTAGCAGCCTAATCTGTCAGGGCTGAAGCTGCTGCTCAGCCTGCTTGTATACATAATAGGAAGATGTCATGTTTCCTCCCTGCACCCACAAACCTCTGTGCTAGACCATGGTGTTGCATGCTTACTGAAACCTAAAGGCCTTCCTTTTTGTGGATGCTGCTTGGTTGTTGTTGGTTTTGCTTAGTTTTGGGAGGAGAGGAGGAAGAACCAGTGATGTGAGTCCGGTGTCCCTTCTGCTTGAGGTGAGTGCAAAGCTGTTGCGTGGCGGTGCAGCCCTGGGTGGCTCAGCAGCTCTGCTCCTCCTCGGCTGGCTTGTGCCCCTTTTTTTTCCCCTGCAAACCTATCTCTGCCTTCCCAGAGCGCCTCAGCTCACAGCAAGAGTGGCCTGGAGCCTTGGGGATTTGTGTGCTTGCGTTTGCTGCTGGGACCTAAAAATAGGAAGTGGGAAATTGATTTGCATTCAGATTAAAAGTATTATTTTTACCCAGAATGCAATGTTTAGGTGTGGAGTTGAGCATTTCTTTTCCAAGTCAAACTGAATCTACAAATGTAACAAAAATGAGAAATGGAAGCTTCTGCGTCAAGAAACTTTGACAGCTTTTAAGGCACGAAGAGTTGCCTTTGTCTGCCTTGCTGGTGCGTAGTGGTGTTGTCTTCATCCTGCCCATCCACCTCTGCCTTTGAGCCCCAGCAGCAGGAGCCTTGTGAACCCCCCTAAATCTCATGTTTAGTTTTTAAAGGCTCCTGTTTTTGACTACAGGGAAACACCAAATACAAAATCAGAGGTGCAAAATGTAATTTGGCAAATAATCTTTTTTTCCTATCTGTAAAGCAATAGCTGGACTGCTACAAGGGGGGATGGGGAGGAACAGGCTGGTGGCGATAACAACTGGTTGCTTCTCTGTTCTTGTTCCTGGTCTGAGAAGCTTATTTATGTTCTGGCTTTCAGTCTTCTCATTGCTCATATAACAGGGAAATAAACGAAGTGGCTTGCTCTTGTTATAGCAGGGAGTATAAGACCTGCCAGCAAACCACTTCATGCTTTCTGCCATGGTCTAAGAATAGCTTCAGATCTCTTACCACACCGAAGTCACATATCAGCAAAGTTGAAACAACTACAGAGGGACCGAGATGCCTATAAAAGGAGTAAGTGCCTGATTTATGTTGTCCCATGTTTGTGCAAAATGCTATGATCTGCTGCCTTTGGAATACTTGACCTGGTCATAATCTGTCGCTAAGAAATTATTTTTTATTATTAATTATATAACTTAACTGTGTAGGTGTTATTTTAAGTACCAATGGGATTACACTGCACAAGTGTGTTTGGGAGTGAAACTTGACGCAATAGTCAACAAAACACGTGCCTGGCACTTATTTCCACGAGAGATCTCCACTGAATAATGATTAGGTCATGGTTGTAATAGGGAAATGTGTATTTTTAAGTGTTAAGTAATGCATGTGAAACCTCCAGTGTGTTTAAAACTGTGTTCCTTCTGTGCTGCAGAGGAAATCTGGCCCCATTAGTCACTGGGGAAGAAACTTCTGGCTCTGTTAGGGCTGAGATTTCACCTTCAGTTTCCAGGTTCTTATTGCTGGAGTTGAAAAAGCATGTGTTTCTCTACTGGAATAGATAATCTTATTGGCTGTAACACATGAAAATTGATTGTATGTGTCTATTCCCTTTGCATATAGATAAATTAGGGTAATAGTGTGGTTGGAGACCACAGTCTTTTCTATAGTCCGGGGTGATATTTCTGCGGAGGAGTGCACCTGTAAACTTTGCCTGTTCAACAGGAATGGGATGTGTAGCATCTCCTCCCAGACAGTGGCACCTGGGAGACCAAAGTGCTGCCTTGTCACAGTGCCTGTCATATTTTAACTGTCATTTCCAAGCAATGACACTCCCTTGGAAAGAGAAGAACAGGAAAGATTATATATTTTTATATATATATAAAATATATATGTGGGTTTTTTTTGCTGTGTTGCTTTTTTTTTTTTTTAGCTCTGCAGCTTCTTAGACCTTTGAAAACCAAACTATGAGTCAAGAAGCGAAGTGTTACGTATCTCTGCTTGTAAAGAAAAATCTGGCCCATGCTCTGTGTAAACTGGGGGGACAGCCCCTGCAATGTTCCTGGTAGGCAGGCGTTGGGTTATAATTAGCCCAATGCCTTGTGTGCCGCCCTTGCCCTGTCAAAGGTGAGACACTCCACTAGTAAAATCTTTATGGGGTTGCTTGTTGGTGTGTCTTCTGACTTTTTATTCTTAAGGTGAGCACAGCCTTCTTGGGAGACTTGGCATGGAGGAATAGGTGTATTTGAGGTCTAAGTTGTGTCTGGATGTTAACTGATATAAGTAGGCTTTTTTGTTTTGGTTTTTTTTTTTAGGACCTGTACATGGGTTGTTTTCTTCCAAAGCAGCAGCCAATGTTTTTACTGCGCTTGAGAGCACAAACGTTTTTAGTGAGATTGCCTTGGCTTTACAATGCCTTTTGAAGTGTGGGATCAGCCATTGTCTTTAGACTATGACTCTTTCTTTACTCTGTAAAAAAGCCACATTATAATTTTTAAAATAAATTTATGCAGGCAACTCTGAAGTGAAGAAATGCGATAAATAGGAGCAGCATGCACACAGTCTTAGCATTTTTCTGTTTTGTGTGTTTACCAGCCAACCAGGAGAGAACTATTTCTCAAATATTCGGCATGGTCTTGCGGGACTATAGAAGTCAGGCTGTTTAAAGAAATAGATTGTGGTAATCTATGAAGATGATGTAATGCATTGTCCCTTTACGAGTAAGATAAGATTGTGTGTGGTGCCTTGGCCTTGTTGGGAAGTCTCTGGTGAGCCTCTGAGAGCGCTGGCTACAGAAATCAGAACCTGAATTATCATGAGCAGTTGTTTGCCTGGAGCTTTGTTTCTAGATACTCACCTGAATCTGTCCTCAGTGTTTTTTAAAACACCTCTGTACTGTAAAAATTAAAATTCTTTTTGAGGTTCTTGTTACCACAAAGGTGTTTGGTGACTTGAGGCTTGGAGAAGAGCGATGGGTATCATGGATATCACCTTTCCCCTCCTCCCCTAAAAGTCAGAGCTGGCAAAGAGCCCTGTCGAGAGGAGGCTGGATAAAGGTCTTGAGCATTGCACTTGCTTCTGCTTCAGCTGGCAGGTCTTCCAGGTGGCTGCCTCCCACCTGCTCTTGATGCAATGAGTGGTGGTGGTGATGCTGGTAAAGCTCACGTGTGCACCAGTGCTTTTTGGTTTGGCCACCAGTCTTGACTGTGCCTCTAGATACACCCTGTGTGGAGGCAGAACAGGGGGGGCTGCTGTGAGCAGGAGGGGTTTAGCAGAGTTACTTCTGCAGCTAGTAAGTCCTGGGGTACTCGTGGTTTCTGTGTAGGGTGGGCGATCAGTGCTTCAGGAGTGAAGCTGCAGGGTTGGTTTTGTTTTTTTAAATGCCTTGTGACTTTTTAGTACAGGAAACTCTTTGCTTCAATTAATATCTACGATTAAGACAACTTCACATCTGGCAGTGTCTCAGCCCACTGGAGGTTGGTTTTGGTGTGTCTCCCCCTGCTCTGAAAGATGTTGCTTCCCCAGGGGCGTGTGTCTCTTCAGAAGGTGGTCTCTGACTTGGTTCTGGACCTGTGCAGCAGCTTTTTAGGGCTTGAAGAAGAGATGGGAGAAGTGTATCTTACATGTGGTACAGAGAAGGGGTAATCTGACTGGAAGGATAATTCTGTGCCTAGATAGCAGGGCAGTCTCAGGGCCAGGGGAGCTTTGGCCAAGGCCCTTCAATAGTTGTTCTCCCTTTGTGACTGAGCACACACAACAGACTTTTTGTGAGGCCTTGGACAAGTCATTTTAATCTGTCTGTGTTTTCTTTTCCTATCCTCTGCGCTGTTTGTAACGCTGAGCTCGTCTCTCTTCTTGTGATCAGTGCTAAGTGTGGCTCATCCAGGTTCATCCACTGTCACAGCAGTGCCTGGAATGCCACAGCTGCCTGTTGCAGAAAGTTGGAGAGAGGCTTGCAAGCACCCTCTTCCCCTCCTCCCCCAACAGCACTTCTTTGCTGAAGTGTTGAACTGCAGGCTCTGATTTTCCCACAGGGTGTTTTTGTTCTCTTAAAAATTTAAAATTCATTTTCATGTTTTTCTCTGCTTGGGTGAGCAGGTTACCTTTTTTCTAAAGGAAAGCTCCACTCCCAGTGAAGAAACCAAGATCCAAAAGGGGCAAAAGCTTATGATCTCCTGGCACTTGTTTTTAGTGGTGTCCCTAAGAGCATGTCCCAGGGGAGTGCATGCAGAGAGACCTGAACCAGCAAGGCTGTGGGGAGCAACTGGGATCTTGTAGGTTGTGATAGCACAAGGGATAATGGCTTTAAACTGAAGGATGATAGATCTAGATTAGATATAAGGTAGAAATTGTTCCCCAGGAGGGTGGTGAGGTGCCGGCACAGGCTGCCCAGAGAAGCTGTGGATGCCCCATCCCTGGAAGTGTTCAAGGCCAGGTTGGATGAGGCTTTGACCAACCTGGTCTGGTGGAAGGTGTCCCTCCTGTGGCAGGGGGGTTGGAACTAGATGATCTTTAAGGTCTCTTCCAACGCAAACCATTCCTTGATTCTATGATTCTAAGTCTGGTTGCCACCTAGTCCCTCTTGGCCTGAAGGAATGAGCCTCCGATTGCTGCTGCTTGGGGCAACATGAGACTTGTTGAGCTCAGCTACACCCACAGCTCCCTTGGCTGAGGTCCAGCCAGCTCATGTGTCCCTGAACTGGGCTGTCCTCACCGAAGGGGTCTGGGGTGACTATAAATCTGTCATCACCTTCTGCTGGGGGGACATGAGTGTGCTTGGTGGGTGGGCAGGCATGGCAGCCACTGTTTCTGCTAGGGTTAGGTGCTGCTTTGAATGTATGCATCACTCTGTTTCTAAGGTGATGGCTTTGAAGGAGGAAATTTGGAAAAAAAAAAAAAAATTAAAAAAGTGATGTGAATGTGTTGATTCCACCTCTTTTACTATGCTTTAGCAAGCCTTCAGTGAGCCTGAGTTAATTCCCACTTAATTTGCTGCAACAGAGAAGAACCGCTTTTAATTAAAGGTAATAAAAAGTCGACGAAATGTTACTCCGTGTCCACACATGAATTATCACATACATATATATATTTTTAATTTTTTTTTTTTTTTTTACAGTGGCTTAGAGATTTGGAAAAAAGATGACTTCTAAACTTCTGCCATATTGGGTGAATTGATTGTCTCTAGTTTATTGTACCAAAGTGTGACATTAAGCTTTATGAAAACAGTTGACCAATAATGTTTTAAAGCAAAAGCTATTATTGGAGCAGTTGACCTGTACTGTAGTGGTGATGGGCTCTAATTCTTCTTGGTCTCTGCTAAAATAATGAGAGTGTGTTCAGTTGATGGAAACTAGGAATAAGCCTTTTGCCACTGCTTAGAATTTGCAGGCATATTTTAGGTACTAAACCCGCTTAATGATTGATTAATGTGAGGTTAATCTTGGGTTTGTAGGTGTTTGTGTTAGTTCTGTAAGGCAACATGACAGCTCTGAGGGGTTATGCTTCCTGGGAAACATTAGGGTTAACTCACCTGTGGAGACAAAGAGACCCAGGTTGGTTTTGAGCTGGCTGAAGAGATTCCTTGTTTGATTGCTATTTAGGTCTGGATTCTGCAAATCTGTCTCCCTCTCTCTGTCTTTTTTGGTGGTCTTCTCTTGAATATATGGCTACAAACTGGGTCAACTTTCTGTTGCTTTTTGGGGGTTTTAGGGTCTAGTCTTGTTTCTTTTACCATTAGGATTGTGATTTAAGACGTTTCTGACAGTGTGGGGGGCTGGCTTGCACCGTGCTACTTCCAGTAGTTTGCTGCTTTTATTTTTGGACAGTGTGGCACTGGGATGTGTCAAGAGAGCAACCTTTACTTTCTCTGGGTTTTCTTCTTGTGCTTTGAAATTGCCTTGCTGGAAGGTGTCAAATCAGAGCCAGATATTATTTGTAGCCAAAAGCAAGAAGCTCTTCACTTTAGAAAGAGTTTAGATGCAGCAGGGATGGATGACACTCCCAAACGCTGGTGTGGTATATCAGCACCCTGTTTTCCTTTCCTATCGATGCAAATGTTACTGGTGTTTCTGATGTGGAGGAGCAGTGGTTTGGGTTGTAAAAAAAGCCTGTACTTAGCCTCGGGAGAAACAAAGCAGCCCACTCTGTTGTTAGAAAGAACTCGTCCTGAAGAGATTGCCCTTAAAAGGGTAGAGTGAATAAATGGATGGCTGAAACATGAAAATGTCAGTGTTCTCTAAAACACATGAATTAAAACAGAAATGTGCGCTCCTACGTATCCAGGATGACAGGTGTCTGACGCGGTGCCAGGGCTCTTCTGCCTCTTCAGACAAGTTGAGCCAAAGCCCTCTGTGCTGTGCTGGTGTCCTGGCTGTCCCCAGGCCAAGTGGGCCAGGTGCTCGAGGGATGGACTTGGTTATAGGCAGTGAGAGAACTGGTAACAGGCTAAGAAACAAACCAAACCTGGTGTTTTGGGCAAATCTGATCTGCTCTACCTCTGTCTGTGAAAACAGACTTGTAGTTCTTTGTCAAAATAAAACCTTTTGTGGTATCTTTATTGCATTAAAATAGTTCATGTTCCCTCCCCTCCTTACTTCCCCTGCCTCCTTTGTACATAGCTTTAGCATTTCTTGATGACCTTTTTGTTAATATGATTTCCAGTGGGAGCATTTCACAGTAGAAGTATGTATTCCTTCAGGGTTTACGCTGACATTTCCAGTGATTATTTAATTGGACTTCATGTTAGCCTGCATCCCCACGGGAACGCATACTTTTGCTATGAGAAGTTGTAATGTGTCTAATTTTGAGTTTCTGCTATAAATGTTTGCCCTCCAGGGAGGGTAAGTCCAGTCCTCATCTGTCGCTGCAGAATCATCACCGTAGTGTGTTTGGGATGTGTGGTTTCTTGTCTTGTTCCTAATCGCATTATTGTATAGCTTAATCTTTATGCCAATCCAAAGCAGGCCTTCTCTTCTTTCACCTTCCTGACCGTTCTCCAAGGATAACTCAGCTCTCTGAATGATACTGTCATGTGGTTTATTTTCCTGTGAATACTTTTTTTTTCTCCTTTCAAATGTGTAGATTCTGCATTTCCTCAACATAGGGGGATTTCCAGTTGCAAGCTGGAACCACTGTCTTGATATCAGAGACATGGTCTGAAAGTATTCACAGTGGCTTCTTGACAGGCTGCTAAGTAGTCCAGAAGTTAGTGACATCTCTTGGAAAAGCTGGTGAGTAAGGTATGGAATGGATATGTGGGACTTGTATGTGTGGCCTGGGCCCAAAGCTTAGGGTCTGAGTTAGAACTAAGTGTAAGACAAAAATCCCAAACTGAAATCCCAAGAGGGGTTATGTAGCAGCAGGTTGAAATATTGTGCTGGTTTGACTGAAAATGAGTTAATGTTTTTCATGCGGTTAGAAACCTTTCTTTTTCATAGGTAGCACAGTCATTATTTGGTCTTAGTTTGAGAACAAGAAAACACCCCGGGACAGAATTAATGTTTTTAATTGCTCTGGTTTGAGAACCAAGGACATTCTGAGTGCTCTGCCCACAGCTGTGAGGCATGGAGGAAGGGGGGGCATGGATGGGGCAGAGCTTGACTGACATCCAGACTGATC
Source organism: Patagioenas fasciata (assembly GCF_037038585.1). Taxonomy (NCBI): domain Eukaryota; kingdom Metazoa; phylum Chordata; class Aves; order Columbiformes; family Columbidae; genus Patagioenas; species Patagioenas fasciata. The sequence goes on from NC_092522.1 coordinate 25,218,485, forward strand.
AATCGGAGTATTCCGTACCCTTCTTTGCTCCTTTTTGTTGGAGCTGGGGGAGTTCTGTTTGGGACTTTCATTAGTTCAGCCTTTTGCCATCCTGCCATTTGCAGAGGCCTCTGGGCCTTTCTGCCTTTTTCTTTTTTTTTTTTTTTCTTTTTTTTCCCTCTCTTTGGAATCAGCTGTTGGGATCAGGTGCTGCTTTCCTGGAAGTGGCTGCTTGGTGTGGACAGAGTTTGTGAGGAATTGCATTGATTATCTTTTATTTTATATTCTATTTCTATTTTTTATATATATATATATATATATATATTTACTAGCAGTGTATTATTCTTTTTTTATTTTATTAAACAATGTTTATCTCAATCCAAGTTTCTCCCTTCTATTTAGATTCTCTCCTGTATTTTGGGGTGTGGGGAGGAGGCTGAGTGGCTGTTATGGTTATATTGCTAGTTTGGGTTAAACCATGACAAATATATTTATGTGTGTATATATATACACACACATATGTTTATATAGGTTTTTTTAATTGGAACTAATTTTGGATGATCTGGGGTTCTTCAACCTGGAGAAGAGCAGGCTCCAGGGAGACCTTATTGTACTTAAAAGGGGCCTATGAGAAAGATGGGGACAGACTTTTTAGCATGGCCTACTGTAATAGGACAAGGGGTAATGGTTTTAAACTAAAAGAGGGGAGATTCAGGCTAGACATAAGGAAGAAATGTTTTACAATGAGGATTATGAAACACTGGCCCAGGTCGCCCGGAGAGGTGGCAGATGCCCCATCCTTGGAAACATTCCAGGCCGGGCTGGATGGGGCTCTGAGCAACCTGATCTGGTTGAAGATGTCCCTGCTCATTGCAGGGGGGTTGGACTAATGAACTGTGAAGGTCCCTTCCAACCCAAACTGTTCTGTGATTTGGTTGTGCTCAGAAGAGGAAAAGTGAAGGGGTGCAAGAGCTGATGGTGGAAAGAAGCAAGCTGTGTGTTGAGCTGTGGAAGGCATTGGGGGTGAGAACGTGGCTGAGAGCAAGTGGTGGTGAGGCAGGAGGAGCTGAGTGGAGCTGGGCAGAAGCAGCATCTCTGGCAGGGAAAGGGGTTTTCTGTGACCTCTCTCCTGGGACATGTCCCTAGGGCAGCTGGCTGCTTTATACCTGGTGTCGAAGTGCGTAAGTTGATGAGCCAGGGACTGCAAAGGGCAGTGGGAGAGGATGTGCTGTGACAAGTGGCATGAGCCGTAGCGAGATGAAATTGGAAATAACATGCAAACACGCGTGCATGTGCCGCAGTGTGGACAGGAAACCTTTCCTCTTTATCTGGCGTCATACTCTTGACTTCTAAAGGGACCTCAAAGAGGTTGTGTCAAGGATGTGCTTGTAACTCCTCAAGGCCGGAATTTGTGTACAAACTGACCTCTTAGGATAGTTCCCACATGGAAAAAACCTGACCTTGCAAGTTCTCTGGAATGCGGGGTTTTGCCTTTTTTTGATGTGCCGTTGGCAGCTCGATTAGAGGGAGAGACGCGATTAGATTGAGTGTATCGAGGTGGAAGCTGTGCATTGTGAACTATGTTTACTTCCACTATTTGTTGTTTGTTTTAAGCTTAACCTTTTGCAGCAAGGCTGCTGCTGAATGCTGTGTGGGTGACAGGGAAAGAAACCCTGCAATGAATCTTCTGAACCTCCTGCAGACAGGTGAGAAATACGCTTGCAGGACCAGAAAGTCAGATCTGTTCTACTTGCTAGTAGCAATAGAAGTGAAAGGCCTTCAGTTGAGCCTTCGATTTTTTAGAAAACAGGAGGCCAATGTAGGTTCTTGATGTAAATGTGGATACTTCTGTTGTAAAAGCATGGGATTTCTCTTTTTATTTTCCCCCCTTTAACAGCAGGAATGGTAATGCGTAAAGCAGTCCTGGTGTCACTGTGGTCTCCTTGTACTGCAGAATGATGGGCTCCCCTCTGTTGTGGGCTTAACCTCACATAAATCTCCCTCCAGTGTTTGAAAAACAAACAAAGAATAAAAAAAAAAGCCACAACTTCCTTGAAATTGAAGAAACAGCTACTAATGTCACCTGGGTGAGTGTGGTCTGGTAGGTCCCCACCCCTTCTGACAGAAGGGAGTTGCCTTTCTCATCTCAGCTTCCCGCTGTGTGCACCAAATACAATATTTTCAACCATGCTGAGCTTTCTACAGCAGTGAGGCCAAGCCCTGAGTGCTGCTCAGCAGCAGCTGTGGTGAGGAGGACATCTGTCTCAGAGTAGGAACACCTCTACAAGGACCTGCTTGGATTAGTCCTGTTGTTCTAGAAGAGATGAGGGAAGCACAGTTCTTTGCCACAGTGAGTGGAGCCCTGTGTGGACAAGGAAAGTGGCTGTCCTGTGGTGTTTAGGAAATCTGGGCATCCCTTCTTTCAGTACCTCAGGATGAAAAGAGAAAGATCCCCAGTGTGGACCATGAGCCCTCTTTGCTATGGCTAAAATGGTGCCAGCAACAGCTGTGGGAAAGTGTGGTGGCCAGATCTTCCACTGCAAGGTGATTTTGGCTCTCATGCTCTATGGGTGCACCCCCAGTGTCTTCCATGCCCTCCCTGCTAGTGCCTTTGGTACCCAGTAAACCTGCCCCTGCTTGAGGCTGAGTACTGCATAAGAAATATGGAGAGTTAAGGGCTTTCCTTTTTCTTTTATTTATTCTATAGCATCTGGTGGTGTTGGAGATAAGGTAGTGGGCTTTAAATTTGGCTATGGCCTATATACAAGATCCTTTGTGCACAGCCATAAACTTCTGTAGATATGGCTGTGTTTGGTGGTGGTATCAAAAGATGGTCTGGGTGGTTGTCCACATCCTGAGCATGGATCTGGCTTATACAGGCTGAATTCTGCTTCAGCCTGTACAGCTCCTTTTTTTCCTTGGTGGAAGCAAGCAAGCTGTGATGAATTTGTTGCTAAAAGTGAACCTGTGTCGGATGGGGAGTGGTACCTCTGTGCTCACTGGTTCTTCTTCCGTGGAAAAGCAGCCCTCCCTTAGACCTGTGACCTGGGGACAAGACCCTGTCTCCAAATAAGCTTACCTGGCTTCAGCCCTCTGTAAAGCTGTCATGTGAAGGTCAGCACAAGAAAAGTGATGCTGCCTGCCCATAGGGATGGTAACCTGAGCCAAAGGGGAAGATGTGACATTAATGAAAGAAGATAAGCACGGTGCTCAAAGGTAAGTGCATCTCACTCGAGCATGGTGCTACAATCCGCAGCATGACCTGCTGTGGAGCAGGAGCTGCCCAAACGCTGGCAATAAAGCAGGGGTGGCTCAGCACCAACATGCCACCCTGCAGCAGGACCTCTGGGCACCACTGGTGGCACAGCACAGAGGTGGCCCTGGCACCCCAAACTCTCCTGCATGGGTGGGAAAAGGGTGCAACACCAGGTGGGTGAAGCATCTGGCAGTACCTGGCCTCTGTTTTTACGTGCCAGAGTCACATTTGCTTAACCTTGAGGCATCCTGCACTTTGAATCAACTTGACACAAAGTCATCTGTTCATTAATAACACAGGAGCAGTTTAATTGTTGTCTTAGTGGAAAAATACATGAGACTGTCATCAGCTGTTGCTTCTGGCAGTGCTTTTTTGCGGTAATGTAAATAAATGAGGTCACAGGTTTAAAGGAACAGGCTGTACTTGCACAAATTTGAAGCGTCATCTTAAACAGATATACACCGATTTTCTGAATGTCTCCATCCTGTGCCCCAAATTATAGTTGTAACATTTTGACCTTAAACACACTCAAACGCTGTCACAGGAGCTTGGATTTGCTTGTGTTTGCTGTGTTGGTACTGACAGGATCCATGCCAAGTGAGTGTTTTAAAACTTGGCTTTCTTCCTGAGTGAGTGAACTTTTTGGTGACCAGAACCCCAGTATTGCTGAATTTTCTGCTGTTCCCCCACAAAAGCCCAGCAATTCGAGAGTAGGGGAAGTTATAGACTGAACATCCCTTCTGCTGATACTTCACAGTATCTTGGGATTTCTGTTCTTTTTGCGCATGTGTGCATGTGGGTTTTGTTTTTTTTTTTTTTTGAGATGGCTTTGTGGTATTGTAATCGAGGATGAGCAGATCCAGAAATCCGCCTGGACAGCTTTGAAAGCTGCATAAAAGGTCTGTTTGTCTCCCAGGACCACGTGTTCTGTCTAAATGTGGATCCCGCATCTGCAGTCTGTCATGTATAAAAATATGTTCCTGTTTGTAATTGTAGCGGGAACACCCAGTACCTGCCCCGCTCAGAACAAAGTATGGCCTTGCCGATGAGGTAATGCAAAGGTATTGCTTTATGGTGAGGGTATTTCATGGTAACTGCCTCTCTGTATACCTTCTTGCTATAGGGGGAACAAGGTCACTTAATCCCTTTACAGTGGGGCAAGAGCCTGTTTCCAGATAAGAAACATATTGCAAATTACCAAAACATGTTGTAAACCCACATCCTGGTTTGTTTATAGTCACGCATCCATAGAACAGCAGCGACAGTTGAAAGAGGTGCCAAAGAAGACACAGAGAAAGAGGGCAGGTGTTACTGTGCTACTGGTGCTTTAATTCTCAATCTTCTCTTAGGAAAAAAAAAAAATCACAAAAATAAAATGTGTGGATAAGGTTTGTTTTTCTTGCTTTCTTTGAAGATTAGTGTTTCTATTGCAAGGTCGCGGTCCCTTGTAAAAGCTGGTTGCCTAGTTTCTGCCGTACCTTTTGTGCCTGTTTGCATTGTGTTCGCCCTCTTCCGATGGTAAATGACAGACGCCCTGTTTGGCATGGCTTTTATGCAAGCACCATGCTGCTGTCTTTTTTTATTTGTTCGGAGCTGCTCTGGCTCTTGTCCAGCTGCTCACCTGGCCTCTTGGTGCTGGTGCAAGCCCCAGGCTCCTGGGTGGCTTCAGAGCTGAGAAATTTGTTTGCAGCTGCTGCCTGGGTGCTGCTCAGCGGGAGATTTTGAGGAGCATTAAGTGAGATGTTGATGGGCAGATGGCTGTGAAGAACTTGAACAAATAAGCGTGAATAGCTGAAGCACATACAGCGCTGACTTGAGACTTACTCAAAGTTTTGAGGTCTTGTACAATCTGAAGTCTGTTGCTCACTAACTGTTCTGGCAGGGCAGGATGTTAGAAGATGTCACACAGTGATAACTGCAAACGTATCTGGCTCTTGCATCAGTGGTGAGCAAAAGCCCTCGATCTTCTGTTGTGTTCCACTAGATTGTAGGCAAGACCATCTGCTGTGAAGGGTCGTGCTTCATTGATTCATCTCTCTATGGAAGAAATACCTTGGGTTCCCCACTGCACTGGGCATCTTTGCATGTCCATCTTCATTGGGATTTGGGTATGTTCAGCTGCCTGAAAGCCTGCCCGGCAGCTGTTTGGAGCAGAGCATGCACAAAAGCACTTGGTATGTTCTCAGCATCCATGCGTGGGCTGCATCAAACTGGCTGGGGCGGTTCAGGCTTTTTGCTGTGCTTTGGTTATTAAAACTCTGTGGTGTGTTTAAAGCTAGAAGAGGCAGGTTACAAGCATGACATTCTGTAGAAGTGAATGTTGGTGGCTTATCTAGCTGCTGGCATTTTGGTTTGTCACTGAAGGTGACAACACAACTGAGTCAAGGCTTTGTGGCCATAATTCAGACCACACTGCTGTGCATGCTACTGGTCTTTCCTGGTAGATACATTATGTTATTGCCTCTCTGTTTAGGCTGCCTTTATAAGCTTATAGCTTACTTTTATGCTTTTAGACTTCTACCAGGTTGTGCTTCTCCACACCCCTGTTACTGCCTTCTGTAGTGCTTCCTTCATGTCCCAGCTTTGGGAAGGCCTGAGCAGCTTCAACCACCAAGCAGCTTCTGTTACAACCACGAGTGGAGTCTCTGCATCCATGCTTTGAGCTTCCTCGTGATCTGGAGTTGCTGTCAGTAGCAGTGGTATGTCTTGGTCATTGCTGAGTTTAATGAATCAACTCTTTAGACTAGGGTTGCAGTAGCTATGTGTTGGCCCCCTCTCTGCTTACACCATGTTCTCTCCCACCTCCTCCCTCCCACTGCACAAAACTTTAAATGCTGGTATGGCAGCTGCTTGACAAAGGAATACAGATGCACTTGAGTACCTTGTATGTTGTATTTACCTTCATGTGGAAAACCCATCCCTCTTAGACTCTTTCTAACTAGTCATAATGAATTTTGCTTGGACTTTTTTTGGGAAGTAGTCTCAAACTTTAGAAAAACCTGAGCATTATGCATGCATGAGCTCCACTGAAATTACACTAGTGCCTCATAAATCAGCTAGGAGGAAGAATTGCGTGTGGTAAGCATGGTGGGAGTAGATTAAGGGAACAGCCCTCATGAGGTGTCTGGATCATGTTTTGGGACCTGTGTAACTTGTATGTCTGTGCAGATCTAAAATAAGCTTCTGCTGCTGGCTTCAGAGCTCAGCTTCCCTGCGTGACTGCATCTTGCTGCTTCCTTTCTGGGTACCAGTGTTCTCATCCAGTCCTCTCTTGCTCACATCTCTGAGCCTGTCAGGTTAGTAATCCTCTTCACAGTAATGTGTTGTTTCAGGGACGTTTGCTCTGAGAGCCGCTTGGGTATGGTACTTTCAATGTTGCTTGAACTGACTTTTTAACTCCCTACGCACATAAGGGAAGAGAACAAGGAGAAAGGGGTATGTGGACTGACATTACAAAAGATGACCTCTTCACTGGCAAATGTCAGGAAAGAAATTGTGGGTGAGGCTATTGTATGTTTGGGTACTGCACTTGTTTTGGCATCTTCCACATGGCATATTTGCAGTTGCCTTCCCATCCTTTGACCTGATACTCCTGCTGGAGTGGTGGGGATTGCCCTATACGCTTTGATCTCTTCTGGGTAACAAAGAAGCTCTGCACAGTGTAAGGTTTATTATCCTTCCTGTTCTCATCTGCTGGACAAAGCTCACACTGAGGAAGTGTTGGCAACAGGAGTAATGGTGTCTTCTGGCCAACAGAGCAGGCAGAGGCCCCAGAAGGAGGACATAGGTGGTGAGGAAAGAGCTTGCTGTAGACTCTCCTGCTCTGCTGTCTCTTACAAGTCAACTGGTGAAGCAGGATGGTGTCTCCACACCATCAGCATATCTGTACCTGAGGGATGAAGCTACCTCTGCCTATGGCCACTTACTCCCAGAGGGCTGCAGGAGATGTGGAAAGTGAGTGTTGGCTCTGGAGTCAGTAGAGCAACTGATTTTTTTTTTCAGGGGTTTTCTTTGGAATCTGAGTGTGCTCTGTTTATTGCTTAATGTTTAAGCTGAATGGATTGCTTGCCTATACAGAAGGATGGGGATGTGGGCTAGGGCTTAGTCTTTAGCTCAGACTCTAAGCAGGGCTGTTGGTTTGGATGAGACTTCAGACATTTTAGCTAGGGACCATAGTCTTGTTTGTTTTCTTGAGCAGACCGAGATGACTTCTCAGACCCTCTCAAGGCCAGGTGCTGCAGTTGGCAGTCAAGCTCAGATTTTTTTTTTGTCATTTTTCTTCCTTCTATCTGCTCCCCTGTTGTAACAACTTATTGAGAGGCAGATCTGTTTGCTCTGTGTCCTGTAGGCAGTGAGGCAGTGGGAATACTCTGTTTTGTGGGCAATTCAAGGGTTTCTGGGAAAACTAGTCACTAGCAGCATGTGAAGGACAGAAGTCTGGACATTCAAAAGGGCATTTGCATTAGAGGCGCTCATATGGTTGTAATTTACTCTGTTTGTCGTGCTCATCGAGTGCTGCGTAGGGCACAGAGATGGCCCTGGGTGGGTCCCACCCTATGGACAGGCACATGGACATTTGGAGCTGCAGTACTCAACACATAGGCATCGAAGTCTGTTGCTGTGTCTGATCCAGAGCCCGTGTGACAGCTTGTTTTGCTCTCTTCTAAAATCTTCCTGTGCTAGATCATGGTGAAAGAACGTGTAGAAGACAACCTTTTTTTTTTTTTTTTCTATTTTTAAAAATAACATTACTGGGATGGTGACATTCAGCATTAATTTTGGCTAGTGTAGCTCTTTCTAGTAACTTCAGCATAGCTCTCCCCCTTCCTGGGATATTTTTTTTTTTTTGGCTTGCATTTAACAAAGTGCAATTGAGTCTGAACACTTGGCCCATCTCAATGCATTGCATCCAAGCATCCCAGTACAACACAAACGTGCGCTTTTTTGCGGGCAAGGCAGGGGGGAATATGTGGCTGTGTTTCTCCTCTTTCCGCCTTTTTCTTTTGGAGGAGCCACCTGTTAGCATTACATCAGCGGCTCCCAGGAACGCGGCCTCTGACCAAAGGCCTTACACAAAGTAGTTCTTCTTGTATTGTTTGCGCTCAAAGAGCTGATGTCATGCCAGCTGATGTCATTGTGTGCTTTGTGTAATTGCTATGGAAACTGGGCAGGTGGGGAGCCTGGGGCTGATGTAATTGCCGAATGAGGTGTAGAAAGATGGTCTGCTTTTCTTGCTCCAGTTCTGTGGAGCCACCCTCCTGAGGGAAGGGAAGGAAAAAAAAAGGGGGTGTAAATGCTGCTTGAAAAAGTCAGTGAAATGTGCAATAGTGCCAGGGGAGGCACAAGCCAAGAAAAATTGCTTTTCTCTCCCCCTTGGATCCATTTCCCAATCCATATTAATGTCCTAAAAATAACTCTTGCTAGATATTTTCAGGCAACCTGGGGCAGAAAAAGAACTGTCTGCCACATGTTATATGAACACCTTGGTTGCTGTTAGATTACAAGGAGCGGTTTTCTTCTGGCTGCACAAATGCATATGTACTGGTGCCCAGAGCAATGCCCCTGCTCGGGGGAGCTGGGTGGGGGGATGCCCTGGGGGGCTGCCCCTGGTGTGCAGATCTGCTGTGAACAGGTAAAGCTGAAAGACGGTCCCAGCTGGCTCACTGCTCTGTTCGGGTGTGCTGTGAGCCTGTTTGCTCGTAGTTTTGGCAATGTTTTCCTTCTTGAAAAAATGCCTTTTGTATATTTTTTTCCTCCTCTCTGCCTTCTCCCATGGGCTTGTAGGTGAGGCAGCCCCTGCACGCTGATGTTGCTCAGAGACATGTTTGTGAGCCTGTTTCTTGGCATTGTCAGCCTCATGGAAGGGAGGTCAATGTGTGCCATTGATTCATGCCACCCTTGCTGTTGGTGGCCATGCCCAGCATCAGTCACTTTGATAGCTGTGGTGGTGGGGACAATAGAACCAGCTCCAGTCCTGGTGGCGCCAGCATGTGCTGTGAAGAAAGGTGGGTCCAAAGCATCATTGACCTTGGGGCCTCTAACCAAAATATCTGCTTGGTCTCTCTTCCCAGGAGGACTCAGCGGTTTCAAGCAGAACCACGAAAACCTCTGTGATAACTCCCTCCAGCTGCAAGAATGCCCAGAGGGGGGAGGAGGGGGTGGCGCGTCTGCTGTGCCCCCCACGCTACCTCAGTCCATCCCCACCACGCCGGACATTGAGAATGCTGAGCTCACCCCCATCCTGCCCTTCCTCTTCCTCGGAAACGAGCATGATGCTCAGGACTTGGAGAAAATGCAGAGGTTGAACATCGGCTACGTAATCAATGTGACCACCCACCTGCCCCTGTACCACTACGAGAAAGGCCTATTCAACTACAAGCGGCTCCCGGCCACTGACAGCAACAAGCAGAATCTCAGGCAGTATTTTGAAGAGGCTTTTGAGTTCATTGGTAATTACCCTTGACTGGAAATACTCCTGTATTTTTTTACCTGTTGTAAGAATCTGGAGTGAATTTTATGCTTTACTAACTACCCTGAAGGCCATGTAAGGCCTTATTTACTTTTGTTCAGGTTGTCAGAAATGCTGAGCATCTCGTGTTTCTACTTATTCTCATCTCTAGTGCATCCAGTTAAGTAGCCTGGCGGTACGATTTTATCCATTGATAGTGGTGCTAGCCTCTAGGCCTTGAAATTCAGGAAACACCACAAAACTGAGAGTGGTGTCACCCCTTCTTACTGATTCTTTTGCATTCCTAGTCTCTACAGTGGCTTCCAGCCAACTTTTCATAGGAACTATTTTTAATCATGGCTGAGTCTTTCCTAACTTAATTTCATGAGAAAATTGACAAACTTCCACACTTCACTTGTTCTACTCTTAGATTTATAACTTCAGGCTGTATGTGTGGATAAGTAGATAGTGATGAAAACTTGTATTAATAAGCCTCAAAACCCTGTAGGCTGTGTGAGAGTTGACCACAGACATGCAGCTCCATCTGGTGTTGGGGAGGCTGCAGAAGAAACAGCCCAGCAACATTGCCCACATTGCTTTGAAACTCTACAATCCACACATCACAACCCTCAACCACATTTTAGGGTATATTCAGCTCTGTTTGGTCATCTAGTCGAGCCAGATGGCCTCTTTTGGCAGGACTGGTCAGTGAGGGCATCAACACAGGATACTGAAAGCTTTTTGAGGGCATTCTCTTGCCTCTTTCTGGGCACAGCTCCCTGCCATGCCTTTTGTAGCGTGAGTATGTGTCCTGAGAGGTTTTCTGAAATATGCTGGAGGGGGGCACAAATGATGTATAATTCTTTTTCTCATGTTGAGGCTGGGCTTGTCTAATTTCCAATAGTGGTGGATGAGACAATGGAAGGTTCTGTGCTGCATCACAGCCTGGGTGGACTTGGTGAAGTGGGCGTAGAGCTGTCTTTCTCCCTACCCTCAAATGGTGTTTGTGGCCTTTGAGCCACGGTGTGGGTACATGGCTCCTCTGAACCCTAAGCCTGCTTGGGCTGGCTCTGTGGGGTTGCTCCTGGGCTTGGGAAGGACTGGGCACCAGTCATGGCCCTGGGGCCCAGGGCAGGAGGTCCAAACTCAGTGTATTCTTCCAAACATGTCTGTGCTGTCTGTCTGGGCAGGTTCTTCCTGTTCAGAAGGAGACAGCTCTTCAACCTTGTCCTTCTGTGTGTGGGTTGACAGGAGCCATGTGACTTCCATGAAGGTGTATAGGCAAATCACTGCTTATGCTGCAGTTTGGATGGAGTGCAGCATTAAAGCTTGAGTGAGTCTTGCTGCTTAGAGCTTCTGCCAGGGGCCCTTGGGCTTGTCCTCTACAGTGCAGATGACCAAAGGATCTCTACTTAAAACCAATTTTTCCTTAGTGTTCCTAGCCCAACCCCAGCTCTACCAGTAGTGCTGTCAGCTCTGCAGACTGCTGATGAATGGGAAGGTGAATGCCCCTCTTTGAGGCCAAGGGAGAGGGAACCTCACTTTGATTTTTTGGGAGGAAAAGATGCATCAAGAAATCCAGTAAAACTTTGAGTTCATCAAGATGGGGAGATGCAGTAGGCTAAGATTACCTAAAGAAGCATCAGAGCTCTGAGGTCCTGTGGGACTGGGAGGGAGGTTTGTGCACCCAGCATCCCTATGATCTGCAGGATTAGAGCTCTCCAAACCACTGAAAGAGAGCATTTGGCTGATGACCTTACCAAGGGCAGAGAAAGCAGCCTTGCTCTGAAAAAGGTTTAGAAAGTGTTTCAAAGCCCATTTTACTTTCCTTTTTAGTAATTACAGCTTGAGGGTCTGTCTTTGTTTTTAATAAACAAATATTTCTCCATTGAGAGTTTCTTTTCCACAGCAAATTTAGCCAGCTGGGGAAGTAACTATTCAAAGCTTTCCCTTCCTCAGGGTAAACTTTAAATTGCATTTGAGATTTGGAAATGTTTGAATAGCAGATCATTGGCCTATGTTTCTTTAAATATGTCTGAAAAAAAAAAAAAGCATGACCAAACCCAGGTTTAGGTAAGACTAGAGCCATAGGAAGTGTAATCATCAACATTTCTCCAGGAACATGTGTCAAAATCAGTTAAGAGAGTTTCAGCTTTTCGAAATACTAACTGGCAAAAACGTCTAGAGGGAAGTTGGCTTCACTTCTGCTTTCACAATACAGGTTGAACATGTGGGGCAGGATGAACCATACTCTTGGTGGGGTTGGATTCATGCCAAAATCCACAAACTAAATTCCTCTTATGGATTAAAACAAAATAAATAGATTCAAATGTCACCCCTTGAAAGTTTTATCTCCTGTTTTGAAAGCAAGTTGTGGAAGATGAGTATGGTATGGTAGTGACTCTCTTCACTCTTGAGTCCTATTAACACATAATTCCAAGGGCTCTGTCCTCCCTAAATCCTGACCAGGTTGCATCCCTCTAAGTGATGTATCTTGGTGGAGAACCTGTGTGTGCGTGTGATTGTGTGTGTTGTCATTTCCCTCCCTCCTCACCTCGTCCTTTCCCCACCACTCCTAGCACGAAGCCCTGGAGGGGCAGCGCTCAGCAGAATGCGATGCTGTGCTCGATTCGCCAAGAGATGGCAAATCCCTTTTTCACACCACTGAAGGTGACCAAGTCAAAGCACACAGAGCTTGATATGCAGCAAGTGAGGAGTCAGAATTTAAGTCTTCTTTGCTGGCACTGAACTCTTGCTAAGGTATAAACTGGATCCAGCTCCTGCTTTTGTAGATGCACCACAGCAAAGTGCCATGTTGAAGCTCATTTCAAGAGTAGCTTTGTAATCAAGTAAAAGGACTCCTCACATTAAGTTATACTTAAGTGCACTGAGCTTTTTCTGTTTTACAAACTGGCAAAAATCTTACTTTCTTCTGTCTGTCTCATTTCCAGAGGAAGCTCATCAGTGTGGAAAAGGTCTCCTCATCCACTGCCAGGCTGGTGTCTCCCGATCTGCCACCATAGTTATCGCGTACTTAATGAAGCACACGCGCATGACCATGACGGATGCCTATAAATTTGTAAAAGGCAAACGACCAATTATTTCCCCTAACCTTAACTTTATGGGGCAGTTACTGGAGTTCGAAGAAGATCTAAACAATGGTGTCACGCCACGAATCCTCACACCAAAGCTGATCGGCGTGGAGACTGTCGTGTGACAGCGAAGCTGCAACAAGGTGGTCATTGAAGGAGTTAACCTATTCTTCACCTGATTAGGGGCAGTGACGGGTGGGTTGTGGGTTTTTCTTTTTAGCTTTCAAGGGGGGTTTTGTGGCAAACTTTGTGAATAAAAACCTTTTTTTGTAAGGAAAGGTTTTTAAAAGAGATCCAAGAACTTTGCTGCGTTTGGGATGCTGTTGTGATTTCCTTCCCAGACGCCGGCAGAGCAGGGAGGCATCAGAGCGAAAGAAGTACTTTTTAAAATCAGAAGAAGAAATTATATTGGGCTTTTTTTTTCTTTTTATTTTTCCCTACTTTCCAGCTACTTGTAGAGTTTATGGCTAAGTAGTCTGTGCAGGTTCATAGACTGAAGAAACCCAATTTGAAGATGAAACACAAGCAGCCAAAACAAAGCAGGAAGACACCTCTGTGAAACATAAGGGCCTTCGTTCTGCAAAGACTTTGCAAAAGATAACCTAGCTAAAGGCTCACCAATGCAAAGGAAATTGGAGCAGCTTAAAAAGGCTGCAAGGCACTTTTCACACTCCTGACTCAACTTAGACAAGGGAAAAAAAAATAAAGTTTATTTGGCGTGTTTCATCTTCCAGTTCTATTTTTCTATTTTGGGGTGTAAGGTTTTAACAGTAAAGGACTTTGATCATTCTATGCCATATGCCTTCACTGGCTTCTTGTGCAATAATAATTTGGGGTTTGTTTTGAGTGTTCAAACGAATTAGAGTTGGCTGCCCACTAATAATAAAATAATAGATTTTTCAAGTCTAATAGTGCAATGGCAGCCGGCTTGGTTCAGAAAGGAGAAATGAGAGCGATTATTTTGTTCCTTTATATGATTTTCGATCCTGGTTACAGTGCCATAAACCTTGTTACATATGTATATCAGAATGTACAAAAATTGAGAACGAGCAAAGTTTATTTAAAAATATTTTTCGCACAAAATATTGGTGTGTTTCAGTTGTCTATGTAAAAAAAAAAATTAATTTGATTATAAAACAACAAATCTTTGGAAAATGTGTGTCCTTTTATTTCTTTAGCAGTGTTCCATTTTCTTTCTATGGGATGGGTTTTAATTCTGTTGTTTTGTTTTGGGCTTTTTGTTGCAGTGTACATCTCCCTTTGACAAAACTGATCTCTCTTGTTTGGCATCTCCTCTTCAGTGTTTTGTTCCTGTCCTCTGCTGGTGGAACATGTTTTTCTTTATTTTCTACTGTACTTTCGCATCCTTCAATTTCTGTAACCGGATTTTTCTCTCCTGGAAGTACATTGGGTTTGAAGCCGTTCAGCTGAATTAGCACGGTTGGTGAGGGCTTTTTGAAACAGACGTGTTATTTCTACAGCTCAATAGCCATTTGGAAAAATAAGAAATAAACATTCTCCACTGATTCCTTTTCATCTTCCTGCATTTATCTTATGTTCTTTGTTATAAAATTATCCGGTTTCTAGAAATATGTTGGTCTTTTCTGTGCTTTTCCCTGGTCGCTCTATAGCCTGCTCCTTTAGTAACTCCGTGATCCCTGGGAATCCTCCTCCTGGGATTTTCCCCTCTCTTGCCCATCTTTCCTTCATCCCCCTCCTTTCCCAGCTGTGTTGGTGTTAAGTGTGGTGTGTATTGTAGGGCTGATGATTCTGCCTGACAGTGTCCCTTAGGTGGCTGACTTTTGCTTTATTTGTATTTATTATTATTTTTTTTTAATAATACGGTATAACCTGATCTCTTCTGAACTGTTACCAACTCTAAAGTTTATTTGTATGAGCCTAAAATGAGATTGAAAACTAATGTCATTTGCCGTGATTCTGTTGTGCAAACTGATACATGCCAGGAAGTGTGGTAGCAGCGAAGGTCTTTCTTAGATGGACTGAACCAAGTTTAAAACAGGACCTGTCAGAAAACTTAATGTATAATCACATTAGACATGTATATTTTTGTGGACATTTTACTTAAAATGTTGTTGCTATACAGATATTTTCTTGAAACTTATCCCTTTATTAAATTATTTTTCTACTGGAATTGATTTTTTTTTTTTCTTCAATCAATATTGGTCGTTTTGCTGAGATGCCCCTGGCAGCGAGCATTGCCCAAGCAGCACAACCTCTCAGACTGTGGCCACTCCTGGAGCCAGGGAGAAAGGGGCTGGAGAGAGAAGTCACCGTTTGCTGGCTGGAGCCTTCGTGCTCCAGGAGGAAGGAGGTTTGTCAGCAGAGATGGTCTCCTTTCCCTTGCGTTTGGACTCAATCTCTTCCAGCTGTTATCCATGGACCGCAGGTGCAGGTCGTTTGACAGCAGGGAGGAGGTTAGAAAACCTCTTTGTTTCTTGCTAGAGAAGCAGTAGCAGGGCTGGTTGGTCCTTGCAGGCTATGTTTGTGGCTGTAAGTACTGCATAACAGTGCTGATTCTCCACAGTGAAAATGGGTTATTTAGCAAGGGGACACAGCTCCTGTAAGAGCGAGGGGAAGGAGGACCAACAACAGGTCCTCCCTGTTTCTACTCTTTTCTTGGTTCCTGTGCTGAATGGCCTGATGTGAATGTCTCAAATGGGAGGAAGAATCCACCACGCTGAAGTGACAGCATCCTCTCTGCTTCAGCCTCTGCACTGCCTTGAATCAGGATCAAGTTTGTAGCCACGTAAGTTCTTGTGCTTGGGTCTTATTTAAGACCAGCCTGTGCAGCCCTGAGATGCTGTCAGCAGAGGATCCAGTGGGTTTGCCTTGGTGAGGCTGAGCAGTGCTGTTGAGTGTGCAAATGTAGAGTTTGGAGGGTTCACTCCCTGCTGCAGAAACCCATCAGCCTTTCTGTGCTCATCATGGTGAGCAGCAGTGCTTGAATTTGGTCTTCAGTGTCAAGAACTTGGAAATGATGGGGCAGAGCAATGTGAGGTGCTGTGAGCAGAGTTTGCTGTGGGTAGTGGAGATGGGCTGGATCAAACTCCTGCTTCGTGCCAACCAGTTCCCTTGGAGGGGATGGGACTGGGCTGGGGGAGAGGAGCTTGGGAGGGTGATGTCCTGCTGAAGGCAGCGCTGGGAAATGGCAGCCTGGGAATCACTTCACTGGGGGACAGACTGCGGAGGAACACTGATCATTATTTATATTTTTTCAGGCAGAATTTATTGAAGGATAGTGAATGATCACTGGACGTCTTTATGTCTGAGAGCAGGAAAGGTTCAGTTGATGTTTGTTATGAGTGTTACACCACCTGGGAGCTCTGCGTGTGAGCACATGTGTTGTACATTTCTCCTTTTCTGGTATCCAATACGATGCACTGCAGATATGTGTCTGTGTATCACTAGAAAGCCTCTGTCTGAGCATCATGTGCTCCTAGCCAGGAAAAAAAAAACCAAAACACCAACAAACAAACCTCTCATTTAGGGTGAAGTGAAGCTAAAGGGGTGGGGGCCACAGTTGCAAAGGAGTTGAAGCAGACAGAAGTGTTGCTTTTCCACAGAAACCTCCAGAAAGGTGATTTCTGATTTTTGAGGTCAGAATTGAGGCTTGATAACCAATCCTCTGTTCTTACCGCTGTCTGCACCACACGTCTAGCCTCTCCAAGGTGGGGCATAGTTAAAACAAAACAGAAATTGGGAAAGTCATTCAACAGCCTTTGCACATACGAGTGTCAGCAGGGACAGAACCTGCTTTTCCCTGCTCGACATTGGCATTGCATGCTTGTGTGAGATGTGTGCTACAATAGGTGTGCTGCTGGGAAATTGGTTACCTCATAACTTAATTTCCATTTCTCCCCTTCAGGAGCTTGGGGTAGACCCCTGAGTGCTTGTTTGTGAGACCATTGCCCTCGAGACCAGGGTCTCATGAGATCCAACTTGCAAAGCAAGGCAGGGTGCTCAGAGCGAGTGCTGCTTCTGGTTGTGAATTTACTTTCTACAAATGGGGAACTCTACCGAGTGGTGAACTGTCAGCATGTGAGGGTGTCAAGACCTGCTGTGCTTCTGTGAAAGCTAAAACTGTTCGTTTATGTTGCAAGCTATCTCACTTTTAAGGTTGGACTTTCAGAGCCAAGAGTTTGTTTAACTTACTGTGCAAAGTATAATATCTCATATGCTTTGTTCTTCTGGGTCACACTGGGGACCAGACTGAATCCCCCTTTTTGTCTTGGCAGTCGATTTTCTGAGGCTTCCCATGATTTTACCTCTTCACAAATGTTCTAACATCCTTTGAGGAAAGATGAATCAAAGGTCCCTCTCCTGCCTGCTTGACAGATCCAGGCTAAGAGTGTTTCAAGATAAAGCAATCGTGTAGGAAGTGCATTGTTGCCTTATGGTCACAAGATCTGCCAAGGGCTGGTTGTAGAGAGGTGTGTTCGAAAGCACAAGGAGGAGCTGATGAGACCGAGACAGGAGCCACAAAGGGTGTGGGAAAGTGCTGAGTAGACTGGGAGTGTTTTGGCCTCGGGTCCTGCTTGGCTATGGTGAAGGTGGCTCCTGGTGTGTGCACTACCAGCAGCAGGTTCCCTCTGGGAGCTGAAGGTGCTGATTCAGTAGGGAGGACAAAAATAAAGCCTGCTATCTCTTGACTGAGTTAAGGAGGTGATCAAAGAGAGATAACAAATGGTTGATGGCTGATTCATTAGCAGGTATCTGCTTTCCTGTGGCATGTTTGCCTGCTGCTCCTGGAGGTACCACGGAGGAGGTTACAGATGAGCAGGTTTGGAATGGTTTGAGCACAGCCTGACATCAGTAGCCAATAATTAGATCCGTGTTTTTTTCCCCCTAAACATGCTGCTTCTGGCAGCAAAGGGAGGTGGCTGACGCCGTGCCCTGTTCCCAGGAGCAATCTGGGGTACTGCCATCCCTGGCATCCTCCCGCCGCTGGGTGCAATATCAATCTCTCTGCTCAACTGGGTGCTGCTTTTGCTGAGGGGTTTCTTTCTTCTGCTATCTCCACTCCTTCTTTGGCCTCTTGTCCCAGTGGAGCATGAGATAGAGGAGCAGACTCCTTTCTTAGAATCATAGAACCATTTTGGTTGGAAGAAACCCTTAAGAACATCGAGTTCAACTATATCTAACTCTGGCACCAAAACGTGTCCCTAAGAAGGACACTGCTCCTTTCTTGTCTTGCTTTAGCTGTCTTCCGCATCTTTTCCAACCCTGTTATTCCTCAGACTAGAGGAAAGCAACTTAAAGCCAGTCATTTTCAAGGTGTTCTGCAGCAGAATGAACAGGAACCCTCTTTTCAGGAACCCTGGTGAGCTCCTGATTTGATCTGCGTATCATCCAGGCAGCATCTCTCCTATAGAGACAAGAGCCTGAGAGCTTCTCCTGCAGCAATTCATGCTTGCAACTGCCTCGTTACTAAAGACGAGGGATGCTGTTGGTGAGAGAAAATTATGTATTACAACCACCTGCTGAATCTCATGTGGGTCTCTAGCTGGCCCTGCCCATGGTGGGGATGACTGTCAGGTGTGCAATGAGCTGTAACTGGACTCAGTGTGCAGCCAGAAATCTCATAGTAACAGTCTGACTTAAATTCTCCACTGTGAGATGTGCATCTGTTTGGCGTGTTCGTGGGCTGTGATGTTTGTCAGATCGAGCACAGAGCCTGTGAGCTCCTGCCTCAAGGCTGGGTTCATCTCAGTGATGAGGAAAAAATAACCTAGAGCTTTATTCCTGGGGATAAGAGCTGCTCTATTTGGGAGAGTTCAGTGCAGTATAGAAACACTTAAGAAATACCTAACATAAATCGAGGAGTAAAGTTAAAACATAACAAACTATTTCTGCTAGAGAAAAGCACTAAACCAGAGGTTAAATGTCATTTCACTCATGCCTTGTCTTCACACTTCTGTACCTTAGCTTCTTTGGTTGTCTATATATAAGAGGTGACATTGGAGAGCATGGATTTATCACGAAGATTTATTTGTTATGGAGAGATGAAGGAGCTGTCTGTCACTTGGGGGTTTTGTATCAAGTTGCGCTTCTGGCAGGTGCCAGTGGAGCGTTTAAAGAAGATCACATTGTAGAGCAGAGTAGTAAGTTGCTATAAGGATGGACAGAGGTTTGCCTGTGGTGCAGGGACTCTGAACAGAGAGCCACTGAATTAGTAAGGTCTCTCTCTGATCCAGGACACATGCAGATAGAAAATGTCTATCCAGAGGTGCAGGCAGCAGCTTCCATGAGGGCAAGTTCTGGCCCTTTGTTAAAGTCCATGGGGGCAATGGAAGAGGATGCTGGTGTGAAAAGCTGTGAGATATTGGCAGCTGTGCTGAGGAGCTTGCCTGGAGCCATTTGTGTTTTATGAGGTCTGACAGTCCTGAATGAAGCTTTGCCCTGCGAGCATCCATCTGAAAGCTCTTTTCAAGGCATCCAGTTTCGATGCAGCACTGTGCATCTGCCTCACATTGCTTTGCTCTGCCTTGGAATACTCCAACACCCAAGACAAAACTTGTGCAGTTGCTGATAGTATTAACAGTCTGCAGGGATTCATTTCCAGTGGGAGCAAACAGGTGCCAAGGAGCACACTCACGGTTTGTGCTCCTTCCCCAAACCCTCATGGGTTTTCAGCTGCACTTCTCGAGTGGTGAGGGCCGTGGTGGCCACCAGGTCATGGTGTGCAGTCCAGCTGTGCTTCAGCTGTTGATCCTGCTGGAGTGTGACCTATGGAGAAACCCCTCTGGGCTTGGATCTTCTGGGTTTGGGTCTGTGACACTTCAGTGTGCTGGGCAGGATGTTGCTGCCAGGTGACTCGGCTGAGCTCCTGCCCATGCAGTACCAGTGATAAATCTCAGAAAGCTGGAAAGGAGAGCCCAGTTCCTACTTCAAATTTTTGGTGCATATTGAGGATTTGGCACACAGTCATGAATATGTAACCTTTGTCAGGGAATCGATGCAGGTTGAATGTTTATAACTCTATAGAATCTGTTTGAGACAGTATATTTGCTATAAGACAGGATTGGGTTTCTTGGGGACTCCTCTCTGCACTGAAGTATCACCCATGCTTGTAAATAATACCGTGGAAGCAGGAGGCCAGACCTCATCCTGTAGATGGCTGTTGTCCCTCCCGTTTTGCAGCTGGGGCAGATGTCCATGGTCAGAGCTGAGTGAGGAATGGAGCCCAGGAGCTAGAACGCCTCATGTTTTACTGGTGTCACAAAACCATTTCTTAGAACTTCAGGTGGCTGCTGATAAATGTGGAGATAAGCTACAGCTTCAGATGCTGAGACCCTTCTCCTTGGAGCTGGACCAGATTAGGTCCTCACTGTTTCCAGCTGTCCTATGTACACTGAAAATGCCAGAGCGATTTTAGCTTCAACAAAGTGACACTGAAGTCTTACTGGTGCCATTCACTAAACCCCGTTCTACTGCTGTATGGGCATTAGCAAATGGTCCTTTGCAGCTTAACTGGAAGCAAAGAGCAATGCATACGTATGGCAGTTTACTGTCCTGTATTAAACAAAGCCATGATTACATAGCGACACAGAAGGGGCTGGTAAGCCATTTGAGTACTCAGCAGAGAAACAGCACCAAAATAGTTGTAGTGTTGTTTCTAATTGCAACGGATGAGCAGCCTGGCTCATTAATCCTCCCCATCAGCAGCACGTAGCCTGTCTGCACCAGAATAGCCCTGATCTCAGCAAACCTGCATCCAGCCCTGGCCTTCTCTTTTCGACGTATTTGGAAGAGAAAAGCTTCCAGCACAGCCCTGAGTGGACTTCCACTTGGCCGGGCTGCCGAGCAGAGATGACCCAGGGCATAAGGGGCTTTGTGGCATTTTGGGAGACTACAGGGGTGTGCACAGATGTTTGTGCAACCCCAACTTTAGGCTGAGCGAGAGTGCTGCTTTGGCAGGTCTGGCGGTGTAGGTGGCCATGCCGGTGAGTGCTGAACCATTGCACCAGTGTCACCAGACAGGGGCTGGTACGGCTGCTGCCTGTGCTGGTGACCATCATCTGCGCAGCATAAGCGCGTGTGTGGCCAGAACCGTGCTAACTGGCCCCGCCAGCCCTGGACACAGCTGGCACGGCTTTACACCGCTACAGCCTCGGCTTTAAAGCCAAAGGGTGCAATTCAGGGGGAGCTGTTGGGCCAAGGGCCTATGATAGCGTGCTTCTCCCTGGTCTTTGTCCCCTTTCTCCTTGGACACCTGCACAAAGATTTCTCAGAGGCTATAACAAGCACTGTTAACGAGCCAAGTCCATGTTTTCTTTTTCTTGCTGTCCTTAGTGACTTCAGTCTAAGAAGTGTTTGCAGAAATTTTCTCTCAAGAGACTGTGTGAGTTACTCTTAAAAACTGAACCTGAGTCTTTAATAGCACTCAGTACTGTTGCAATCATCCTGAAATCCTCATAGCAGGAGCCTGGGGCCAGGTACTACACGGATGAGAAGGCCAGTGCTGGGGTCAGACAGTAATTTGGGAAACATTCCTGCTTAGGGCAGAGGCTGCACAATGCATCATGAGATGCAGAGAGCTGCTTGCCTGGTGTTACAGGATGGAGGAAAGTCATGCAAAGACAGGGCCCGTAGTGGCAGGGCAAGCACAGGTGTGATGATACCACTGTGTTGGCTGCTGTATGGGGACTTAGTCTTCTGTACCCATGTGGTGTGCAGGTCACTAAGTATTGTGCAGGCAGGAGATTTGTTTTGGGGACGGGCTAATGCCTGTTGAAAGCTAGGAGTGTTTTCCTTATCTGTTTTCTTCATTTTAATTGTGCATATCCTGTTAGCTGTGAAAACTGAACAGTTAGACAGCAGCATTTAGCAAAGCCTGTTGTAATAGGACAAGGGTTAATGGTTTCAAGCTAAAAGAGGGGAGATTCAAATTATACATGAGGAAGAAATTTTTTACAATGAGGGTGGTGAAACACTGGCCCAGGTTGCCCAGAGAGGTGGTAGATGCCCCATCCCTGGAGACATTCCAGGCCAGGCTGGACAGGGCTCTGAGCAACCTGATCTGGTTGAAGATGTCCCTGCTCATTGCAGGGCGGTTCACAGAATCATAGAATGTCTTGAGCTGGAAGGGACCCATAAGGATTGAGTCCAACTCCTGTTGCTGCATACAACAACCCCACAGTTCACACCATGTGTCTGAGGGCGTTGTCCAATTGCTTCTTGAACACTGTCAGGCTTGGGGCCGTGACACCTCCCCGGGGAGCCTGTTCCAGTGCTCCACCACCCTCTGGGTGAAGAACCGTCTCCTGATGTCCAATCTGAACCTCCCCTGGCACATCTTCCTGCTATTCCCTCAGGTTCTGTCATTGGTTGCTAAAGCGAAGAGTTTGGTGCCTGCCCCTCCTCATCCCCTTGTGAGAAAGCTGTAGACAGTGATGAGGTCTCCTCTTAGTCTTCTTCAGGCTGAACAAACCAAACTCCTCATACGACTTCCCCTCCAAACCCTTCACCAACTTCATAGCCCTCTTCTGGACACTCTGCAGTAGCTTTATATGCTTTTTATCCTGTGGCACCCAGACCTGCACACAGAGCTCCAGGTGAGGCCGCACCAGTGCAGAGCAGAGCGGGACGATCACCTCCCTCACCCAGGTGGCAATGCTTGGGTTTAACTAGATGACTTCTGAAGGTTCCTTCCAACCAAACTATTCTATTATTCTGTGATGTTACAGCACACCCCAATGTGCTGGGAATGTCTTGGCTGAATGCTGGCAGCCAGCTGCACCAGCTTGATTGGTACCAGCCTGGTTCAAGATGAGCTTCTGCAGAGCTGAGCCCTTTCCCACTCGCCATCTTGCAAAGAGCTGCTTCTTACAAGCTGTTCAATCCAGGGTCTGCTGGACCTAATGTCCATCCCAGCTGAATTCCTGGGATGACTGGGCTGGATATGGCTAGATAAACCACTGGGGAATTCAGTAAATAAACTCCCGCTACCTTTGCCTTGCTTTTGCTAAGATGACCACACATTGTACATGATGAAGCAGAGGAACCATGACTTAGTGCAATCTGTCAGAGTAAGGGTCATGTGTGGAGAAACTGGGCAAAAGGATTTCTCGGTCATCCTAAGATCCCAAGGAAATATACTAGAGAATTTTTCCTTCTTTAATCTCTCCCATGTTTCTATCTGCCAGACACCTTCAGTAGCACTCCAGGCACATGGTCTACATGTACATCATAATGACATTTTGCCTATTAAAATTCTAATTTCTACTTCCTTTTTACCCTTAAGATGAAAAAATGTCAGGCTTTTAATGGTTAGAGGTTGGAAAAGGCATGACCCCATTGCTGCACAGTAACATGTGTGGGAGGCGCTAGGAAGCGGAGAATAGCACACGCAGGGAAAACTGGGCACAGAAGTGAGAATCCCTCCTCACCTGAGTCTAAGGACAATGCTGGATCTCTGCTGAGTGCTGGGGAATTACGAACACTTAATGTTGGCACTCAGAATCTAGACCTCTTGAGATGACCTGCTGACCAGGGAAAGAAATGGGTCCTGGGAGCTGGGATGGAGCAAAACAAAATTTTGCTTCATGTATTTCTTTCTAATATCATTGTCTTGGTTCAGAGACATAGAAGCAGTGACCTGGGTAGAAAGGGAGTTCCTACAAGGCCAAAAGTCCACCTTAGTGCCCACTCTGGGCAGCAGGGAGAGCTGGGTTGAGGTAGGATGCCTGCAGAAGGCAATGGAGACATTGTGTGCGTATACAAGGGTCCGAGATCCTCCTGAAGCCTTCAGCTTCCCAGGAGGACTTGGAGCTAGCTGCATCCTGGTGACTGAGAGCCAGTTGGGTCCAATGGGTGTCCTAAAGCTGGAAGGGAAGTCTCGACACCCAGCCTATTGGGAGCTTTGACTGCTTGAGAACCATCTTGGCTTCTCTGCAAGCCTTTCACTATGAAGGTTAAATTCCATTGCCTCACAGAGGAGACTTGGGCACTTTGTCATCACCCTGCTGACTCTTGGCATGGTTTCCTTGCACTTATCGTGAGAAGGCTCAGGTTTCAATTCCTCATAACTTTGCTGAACTTGAGCTATTTGGGGCTAAAATTTTCCATGCTGGGTGGGTGTTAAGGCTAAGCATCCCTTTGTGCTCATCTGAAGCTGATTTACTCTATTTCCATTGTGGTTTTAGGTAATCCTCTTTTAACTTGAACTGATGAGAATTTTTGGAATAAGGCATTTTGATTTTATTCATTAGGAAAATGAAAATAATTTAATTTTAATTAGGAAAATTATTGGTTTCATTAACATCAAAGTATTGCATGGAGTGCATAATTCTAATAATTTTTGGTTTTTTTTTAGAAAATAATTAAATAATTAAACCCTTTTGATAAGGTTTGAGTGTGTCACTTTGTCATTTTTGGTGATGAAACCATTCAATTGCTCACCTAGAAAGGACTTCATCTTCTGAATGCATATCTAAAATGAAATAAAGTTGCTGTTATAAAGAAGTACTTTGACTTTTGTCAAAACTTTTTGGTCATCTTTAAATGGCTTTCTGCAGACAGTTTTTTAAACGATGGTGTTTTTTCCAATAAGGAATATCAGTATTTCCCAGTGGATAATAATTCCAAATAGTCAGTGTGAGCAGAGAGAGGATCTTTGCCTGACTGCTGTCTTTGTTTTACAGACTTCGAAGCAGCCCCTCAGGGGCTGGTGCGGGGTCTGCATCATGAGTGTGACCCAGATCTGTCAACAATGTCAGAGTGGTGTGCTGACATCCTGAAATATGGCTGCTGCTCTTCCACATGGGTCCAGGAGTTCACTTGTGGTTGGAGCCAGGTAGGAGAAGGGTCCAACCTGACCTTGGTGGGAGAGAGAAAACAGAAAGAGTCTCCTGCGTCTTGTTTGTATTTTCTTCAGGCAGTTTGTTCCGTGGCATTGACTCCTAGTCATGCTACTGCTAATCCAGACTCTATGGGGCTGTGGTTGAGAAAGGAAAATGTCCATGTCAATGGCTGACAGCACTTGCAAACTGCTGTGTCTTGTCCAGAGGGTAGATGTAGACAATGTATTTGTTTTACCAAGATTACGTGGTTGCAAAGTGGGGGGCAAATAGACATGTATCACTGAACTGGGTCGTAATGCAAAGGTGAAATTTTCTTTGTAGAAAATAACATGTTCTTACATTCATGAGAGATCTTAATATTGACTTACAGAGGCTCCCCAGAGTTTCAAGCTTCCTTGAACCACTACTTCAGTCTCTTCAGCCTGCCAGACTTAGAGAAGTGAAACGTTCCTTCTAGTTGACAGTTTCTAATATGCTCTGTGCTGGTATTTCTTCTTCTCCTTCCTAATGTTTGTTTGCCTGATTCCCTCTGGAGCACTCAGACTAGAAGCGTTCAGCTATGTTTACTGGGAAAACCTTTACCTTTTACCCTGAAAGCAGCAGGAGAAGGCCTTACAAGAGGTTCTAAGTTCGTAGTCTTGGGAAGTGCGGCTCCTCCTTTGCCGTCATCTGTGGGCGTGTGTTTGAGCTGGGTGTTCAGTGTTGGATCTCCACATGATGGTCCAGCCCAGGTGAAACCCCTGGAAACAGTCAGTTTCTTTTTCCTCGCAGAAAGCGTGGATGGCAGAAGTTAGGTTGGAGCTCCTCAAAGAGGAACTGTGGCCTAAGGAGCAGATGCTGGTGCACTTCTCTGGATTCACCCTGAAAACACTTGAAGAGCACTTGACACTGCATGTGGTAACGAGATAGGAATGCTTATTAATGAGAGCAGGAACATTAATATGTTTGTGAAACAATATTTTGCAACTGAAGTCAATACAGTACTTTGAATTGCCAAAGAGCAACTCAAGAAGTAGGGAGTACCAAAGTTCGTACGCTTGGAAGCCAAGGGCTTCACGTTGCCCCTGACTGAGTTGTTCAGCTCCGCTTTCTTGTTGCTTGGCTGTACCTACAGCCTTGTGCATTAAGTCCTGCATGTTCTGAGCTGGACGGAAAGCCTATTTTTCCTATTGCAAGGATGCTAGTGAGAAATCAAGGTGTGCCTGAATACCAGGCCAGAGACAAAGGGAACACATGGCTTTCATAATTCAGAGCATGTAAATCATCTTTGTGGAAAACGTTCCTGTCTTCTTTTGAGCTATATGACCTCAATACCTTCATGCATAATTATCTTGGGTCATTTGGAGACGCAGCAAAAGGGTTTGGGTCTTCACTATGGAGGATTATTGTTAAATTAATGGAGGCTTGATGTTTAGTATAACCGATAAAATAACGAAAAGAAGAATGCAACATGTTGAAGTTGGTTTCTCTTTGATAACAGGGAACAAGCAGTAAAAGGTGGTACAAAGACCTGCAATACAGTATGAAAAATTATCTGAAAATATGCTGAAAAGAACAAAATGGTTCATATTATGATGAAACCAGTGCTTTGGACAAGGTGCTATCTAAGGTGAAGTTAGAAGTGAGCCAAGTATGCCAAAAAGAGGTTTTAATATCTTGATAACTCAGGTAGTATATTCTTTAGCTGAAAACTTACCTCTTTTTTCTTTAAAAAACATCTGCATGTTGTTTCCAGGACAGCTACTAGAGGCATTTATTTGATTTCATACAAATAATTCCACTGATGAGGTCAAAGGTATCACTTAAAATAATTTTTTTTCCAGCAACATTGAAGTGTAAATTTCAGAACGGCATGTCTTGTTTGCTACTCGCACAGTTTTGGTTCTGTGTGGATGAAACCGGGGTGAAACCCTCTCAAATGGCTGATATTGAAAGCCCTGGGAATGCTGCCTGGAGCTGAAGCTCTCAGGGAGTTGAAGTCGATGACCACTGAGTTAGAGCCGTGGGCTTCAGTGCTCCTTCCACACACCAGGTTTTGATTGTGCTGTGTAAATGGAGGCTTAGAAATAATTTGTAAAGAAAAATATATATATTTTTTCCTACAACCCTCTGCTTCTTATTATGTTTTGAACACTAGGTTACCCAGTTCCAGAAAGAATGCAGTATTTCTCAGAAAAGATGGTCCTTTTTTTTCTTCCTTATCAGCCCCACTCTAACCCAGAAAATAAATCAGGGAAAGTTCAAATTCCAATCTAGTTATCAAAACCACAATGTTGGAGTGATTACAAAACGAGTCTGCCTCTCTGTACCCATGCTTTCAAAATTACTCACTAATTTAGGCCGTTTTAGCCAAAAAGCTGTGTACCTATCTTAAAGTAGCTACTTATAAATCCAGATCTTCAAGCTTTGTCATGTTTAGCACGAGCTTTTTATCACTTGCTTACTCAGTCCCTGACTCTGTGGATGGTGGTGACCATTGGTCATGCTTACAATTTGACCCACCTCAACCTATCAACAGAATGTTTTTTCCACTAATGGTAGTTCACGCTGTTTATTTTGCTCTTGCTCAGCTTTGCTTCTCATCCTCTTCTCCTTAACTGACCCTGAGGTTGAATGCCGCAGAAATAACCCTCCACAAACAGTGAGCTAGCCTGCTTTCTGTCATCCTAACTACATACAAGCTGGCTGATTGACTAATTTTATTTCAAGCTTACTCAGTAATCCTTTAAAGGATTTCTTTTCAAATGCAAATATGAGGATAATTATTTAATGTAATTATTTTCTTAATGTACTTTACTTTTTTTTACCTTAATTATGTTGATGTTTTTATATCCTCACTGCACTGCAATCCTGATAGCAACACTGGGTTTTGAAATTTTAATGGATAACTTCTAAGCTGGAAAGAAGTAAACCTTATTCCTCTTTTTCTAAGCTACTCTGACCTGTCAAATTCAGTTTCCGAAGTACAGTTCTCCTGTTATCTCCTTCTTTCCTAATGGACAGCATGGTCTCTAAGTTTCTACTTGAGAAATTAATTTGGATTTGAGTTTGCTAACTCTGTGGCTTCTAGTGATCAGATGGCTTGGCAGAAGGGTGATGGAGTAAGTCCATCTGCATTGTCAGGTCACTCATCAAATCCGGTCCAGCCAGATTGTTTCCAAAAGCTGAGAGATATATGTGGAATATGTGGAATGCATCAGTTAGTTGTGATTTCAGCATCAGTAAAGCCTAATTGTAGGTTGCAACCTGCACTCCTCCATTAAAAACTGCTTTTTTTACTATGTAGGCAATTTAATGAGTGGTGGATCAGATCAGTCTGCATGGTTTTCATTCAAAGACATTGTTGTTCTTGGTCTACGTGCATGGGCAGGGAAACTGGGCTACTTTTCCTTTTATTTGTTCTAAAGCAATGTAGTGCTACTGCCAGCCTGGATGAAGTTCTTTGGCAATAGCACTCTCATCCTCAGTGATCACTTGCAGCCTATGAATGTTACTTAAAAATAACAAACAAATCTGCTACCAGAATCTATAGAAGCCTTTTCATAAATCCTGAAACAAACTCGGACTGTAATAATTGCCTCCAGGCAGGGCTGAATAGTGTTTCTGGGTGGTATAAAATTTGGCCTAAAAAAGGGTTGAATTAAATATCTTGAGTGGATCCAATTTAAAATATTTTAAAAAGAAGTAGCTTTCTGGATAATAAGCAGAATTGCCATCCTTTGTCTACATCTGTCCCTGGTTGACCATGAAGGAGGGGACTTGGTTAAGAGGACATAGGTTAGGACTGGGCTTGCACAAGAAATATCATTTTCTAACTGATTGGGAAGGGTGGAAAAAGACAGTTTGGAATGAGAATTTTCGTCAGAGGAAATGTTGGGTTGATGCAATTGTTACACAGTGCTTACAAAGGGACTTGGAAATGATCTTGAGTCCAGGACATCTGCACCTTGCCTGAAAATGTCTGTGTCAAAAACTGTGATAACTGTTCTATTCATCCTAAGTTAACGCTGAACTTTCCCAAGGGTTCCTGGCATTCCCAATGCTTTTCCTCAGAAAGGGAGGTGCTCAGGGAGGGTGAGACACCATTTCATGCACCTATGAAGTGCCAGCGCTGAGTTACTAAAGTCTGTGTTGCCATGTCCTCAGCCTTCTGTCCCTGTGGCAAGTTTGCAGACGCTTCTGACTTGAACCTTGGTGACACAAGGATGGTGAGATGCAGCTCCTGGGCTGCGTCTGCTCTCAGGGGGATGTGTTCCCCAAACCTACAGGCTGGGAGCCCAAGGGTATACGGGAATCCAGCCTTTTGTTATAAATGCGGAATGAACTTGGAGTAAAGCTGGAATTAAAAGGGAATGAAAATTCATAAAATGCTGGATATCACATAAAACTAAATAACCAGCAACTGATGTGCTGTTTTAAAGTGCAGTCTCATCATAAAATCATTTATCTAATTAGATGTAATATGATCAAAATATCACAGTTAAAAATCATAAAATTACAATAATTGCAGGAGAGTGTGAATTATAGCATGGCTAAAACTCATGAAACTTGGTGTCGGTTTTCATGCATGTGTTGCTAGAAGTGGCTAAAGCAGCAGCTGTGGTGAAACACAGCTGTCTTAGAGCTACCTGACAGAAAGGTGTGGGCTACTGACAAGTGTCTGTTCTTTCGATACTTCAATTTTATTCCAGTGAAAAGTGCTGTTTATAGCAAACACTGATCTAGTTCCCTCAGGAAGGTCTCATTCTCTTCCAAAACACAAGCTTTTGGTGTGGCTAGGCAGAGCTGTGAGCATCCATCTTGTTCCTGCAAGTTCTCATGATCCTGAATCCACATTTTTTTTTCCCCAGCTTTGTGGGGACCAGACAGGTAAACACGCAGGCTGAAGTTCCCTTAAGCTTATACTGTGTTTTCCTGGAGGGTTACATCAGTGCCACCACCACGTGAGGAGTCTTCATCTTCCTCTTCCCTTTTCCTTGGAGGGAGGACATCTGGCTGCCCATGGCAGCAGAGCAGTGCTGCCACCAGCTGAAATGCTGTGGTTGCCTCTGGTTTGATGGCACGAGTACGCTGATGTCTGGATCACATGAAAGCGCTGCTCTGAACAGGACCTGTCAGGACTGATGCTACAGGCTGTTTCCCACCACTGAGCAGGGTGAGACAGATGCTGGTGAGAGGGAGCTCCATGTCCTGGAGATCACTAAAGCAAAATTTGGGTGGTTGGCTGCTCTTTGCTGAAGAGGCAGGGAGACTTTCCTACCAAACACAAAGTGATGGGGCAGTAAGGTCAGGACATTTTCTTTCCACAAGTTGCTTGGTAGCAAAATTTCCGAGGGCAAGAACACTTAGAAATTTCTTTGTAAATATTTCTGTTTTGACTTGTTTAGTGGATGTGTGTTTTCAGTTCTTTCTTGCTATCTGTAGTCCTAAAGTCTTGTAGGGCCTACTTAAGGAAAAAAAAATAGATTTGTGGGTAATGGGACTTTTTCATAACATGATGGTGTATTTGTGGAGCAATAACTTTGAATGGAGTGGATGTTACCATTTGGACTTGACAAAGACGTGCCTGTGTATGAGAAAAGCAGTGTTCCCATGGAAAGAAGACCACAAGGATCAGGAGTTGTTAAGAAGAACCCCAAAGCCAGCAACCAACAGATGAGGTCATTAAGACTGAGGGTAATGTGGTTCCTGGGAGAGGTTTGGAAACAAATTAGTTTTCCTTTTCTGCTTATGCAGACACTCTTTTGGGTACTGCCAATGGGGGATTAAAGCACATCCATTGCTTCATGAAGTGGCAGCTTGCCAAGTCCCTGCGTATGACTCAGTTGATCTGACCTGTTGGGGTATGTGGGACTCAATGTACATGGAGTCCTACTCATCAAGGGCCTCTACGCTTTGTGCATTCAGGCTCCTTTACCTCCTCTAAGACACTCATTATTTGCTCTTATTTAAAAATACACTCTGGCGGTGGGTAAGGAGGCACCTGTGAGAAAGCAGTAACTGAATTACTTGATGCCTCAGAAGTGCTTGTGGGTAGAGGGAGGGATGGAAAAGCTGAGGAAATAATGACTGTGCTGTCTTTCCAAGAGCAGAGGATGCCCAAGGATACAAGGAAAGACTGACTTGACATTAAGACACTATGTGCTGATCTGTAACATATTTAAGCTTCAACCATACAGGAGAAGAGGGATGATGCCCCTGCAAAAAACAGCCACTGATGTAATTTCATTTCATTGTGACCATTAAAATGTAGCATGCCGAAAAAGACTGCCTCTACATCTGTCTGTGCATTAGGCATCCAGTTATACATAGTAAATATCAAAGAGCAAAAGCAATAAATATCTCCAAGGGTCCATATGTGGCTTCATGTGTATTACTAAATTTTCTGCTGTTGTCTTGTAGGAAATTAATGAAATCTGAGTAGTGAGAAGTCAGTGTTATGTTTTAGCTGGCAAGCAGCAGTGTGGTGATTTTCCTCTCCTTCCCCCACCCTGTGCAAATTATGAGGTGTGTGGATTAGTGACATAAGAATGAGTAAGGTTCTTCTGTGTTTACTTCCATAAAATTTAGGTTGAGTACCTTTAGTGAGGGGATATAGTTTTTCCTGGCATAAAATCACAGCCTATTATGGCAGTGATTCTCTAGCCTTTCCAGTAGGC
The DNA here is from genome assembly GCF_037038585.1 of Patagioenas fasciata. Classification (NCBI taxonomy): domain Eukaryota; kingdom Metazoa; phylum Chordata; class Aves; order Columbiformes; family Columbidae; genus Patagioenas; species Patagioenas fasciata. Next base: position 25,249,741 of record NC_092522.1, read on the forward strand.
AAAGCCCCCTTTTCCACTTAACCGTCGAATGCGGTCTCGGCCCCATCTGCCCCTAGCCCTGTTAATGAGTCTCAGGAGAAGAATGTGTGTATTTTATGTATGATTAGTAAATTCCGTGGAGATGCAGTCCTAATATTGCTTCAGGCAGCTCTTATGAATGTGCTGCCACAAATAAATACAGATGCCTCTTTTTTTATACATATATATATTTTTTTGAATGGAAAAACTGTTCATCTGTGAGGTGTGAACAGGACCTATCGCCACCATCACCACCACTCAGCGAGAAAAGGACACAGCCCTGCTCCCTAGGGTTTGTTAGTTCACTAACTGCATCTTGACAGCCTCTAAAATACTTCAAGATTTTGACCTCCTTAGAAAAGACGTAGTCAGCCTCACTGGGTTATCCTAGATTCTGTCTGCATAAAGGATCCTCATGTGTTTCATGCTGGTGAGGCTGCCGTCCAGCTCTCCAAGCCATTCGAGACCTCCTCTAGGGCAAGGCACACCTCAAAAACCTAACACAGAGGAAAGCCATTGCTTGTGGTCCTCTAGAAAAGAGAAATACTTAAGGAGAGAATCTGGATTTAAAGATCAAATATAACAGCATCCTGTAGTAACCCAGACTGCTGGAGATGGGGGGCTGTAACTGTAGCTGAGCCATGTGGTACATGTCCTGTGACGCAGAAAAATGCACTGTTGTTCCTGGATCTGCATGCAAAATACTAAAAAGGCATGTGATGTGTAGTGGACAGCCTGGCAGTGCATCAGGTCCTGTGACAGAACCTGTGCTCTCACAGGGAAGTGGGGAAAAATAACAGGAGGGCTCAGGGTACTGCCTCCATCCCACAGCAAGGGAGGTGATAAAAAGGATGCAACACTGGCCACCAAGTAAGGAAAAGACAGTAAAGTATTAATTAACTGAGGAACTGGTTAAAACAAACCCCTGGAGCATGGCAGGCTGTGGTGGAGCAGCTGCCTGCATCCACCGTTGTCCCAGGGTTGGGTTTGGAGGAGGAAGGACACAAGTTGTATGGCTGCATGGGGGAAGCACAGGTGAGAGCGAGTGCTTGAGACTAACTGAACCTGCCACAGGATGTCACAGCGATGTGCATGGGTGCATTCGAGGGAACATTTCTCTGGCAGCTTCAGATTTGACTCATGGAGTCGTCTCTGAATGCCAAGCTCAGGTAGTTCAGCACGTGGCATTTCCCACTCCGCTTGGAGAGGAGATGAAGCGTGTGTATATGTGTGTCCCCTTGGCTTTCTGGCATTGTCTGCTTGTTTGCAAACAGACTGCGCTGCGGTTTTGTATGTGTATTAATACTTGGCAGCTTACAGAACTAGGCTTGTTGCTGATGCACAAGCAGCCGTGGGCTCCAGCTTTCCTAGCTGTGTCTGCTCTGCTAACGGAAATAGAAAACAATTCTTAAGTCCTTCTGACTTTGAATACTGCACTGCAAGCCAATCTTTTATAGTAAAAATAGCTTTTCCTTACATAGTCTCTTTTGGAGTGTCTCTGTATCTCCGCTTTCTCTTCCTCTTCTGTGGTTAAATAAAGTCTGATTAATTAATCAGGCTTTTCTCTGCATAAATGATGAGCGTTCCTGGCAAGCAATCTGATACTGCTATCTTCACGTTGCCCATTGGAACTTAGGGAAAGCAGACTACTTGCAAATGACTAATGGTGGTGCAAGATAGTGCTGCAGGTTTTGAGCAGGAGAAATGATGTGTGAAATATTAGATAGGTGCTTTATTTGAACTAACTCTTTTTTTTTTTTTTTAACTGAATAGTTATGTAGTTGCTTGACTTAATACAAATTGATCAGACTTTCCTCCTTTTTCCACCTGTGCACCCTTACCGTGACCTGGTAAGGGTCAGCACATGGTGTTATACCTGACTGCAGCAATCTGAACAATTTCAGCTATGAAGCTGGATTTTTACTTTTATCTGTTTATTAATTTTCCTCACCTTGCAGCCCCTGGTCAATCCCTGAGGTGGGTTGCCTTGGCTGACCAGCCCAATGGCAGGCTTTTGATGCCCAAGGGGTAGAGCATCATGCAGACAAGACCACAGAGGAACCACTAGTTGCTTGGGGAACTGGAAGTGGAAATGGATGACCCCACTGTTTGGCTACTGACCACTCTGACTTCGAATTAAACTCTGGGTAGAAATTGGAGCTGTGGCTGCCCCTCAGTACCACCAGCTGGGATGGGGTGGGGGGAGCACCTCCTCTTGGGAGAATGTGCCATGAGAAGTGGACACCACCCATTCAGCCAGAAGCAACGCGGTGTTACGTCATGGAAGGTGCTGTTTGGTCATGGAGCCCACCCCTGGGAGGGGAAAAGAGCCAGGTGATACACGAATTATAGCTCCTGTGAACCTTTGCCCAGGTAAAGGTAAGGCCGATATGAAAACTTCACCGAGGACCTGAGCCTGGTTTTGAATCGTGCAGAGGTCACATGAAGCTGTTAGCAGGACTTTGCACCATTTTTGTTGTTATTTATTTCTTTTGGGGGAACTTGGTTTGCGTTTTAACCTCCATATCGGCTGGGATTTGTGTCAGAAGCTTTTGGAGCTCATTCCTTCTGAAAACTCTGCCTGGGAAGATAAAGAGGAAGGATCGTTTGGATATCTCAGTAATAAACTAGATCCTCTATCAGTGTGACTTATTAGATAAACCCCAGGCTGGTGCTGAGAAGCGTGTGCTATATTCTCATCTCTGTGCTGACGTATTAGGCGGCCTTGCTAATCATTCCATCCTTGCTAATCATTCCATTCTTTCTTGCTTGTAAATTGAGGCTGATGATGCTTGCCTCCCTTTGTAGCACACTTTAAAACCCACAGAAGGAGGTTGCTGTGGATGATCAAAAAAAAGTCTGATTGCACTGTTTGATACATCAAAAATGTGTTTTACTACATGAGTTCTACTACTGGAAAGCTTGAATTTACATTTACAATGGTATGAGTCTGACTGAAAGCTCACTGACGTCAATGCAAGGCCTTATGTCCATTTCAAAGGACATTAAATTAAGCTTTATATAAAGACACAAGCTGCTTCTTTTTTTTTCCTGACTGCTGTATTTAGCATTTTCCCAAAATGGCACTTAATTCATTTGAACTATCAGAGGACATACAACAGATATAAAATATGGCAGTGCCTGTTTTGGTTTTGTAGCAAGAAAAGGGGAAGGAACCCCATGAAAACCGAGGGAAGAGTTCTGCTTGTGGTTGTCTTTTGTGATACTGGGCCTCAAAGTATATTAGAAAATAATATAGCACTTTCTCATCTCTGAAACACAGCAGAAGCACCACTATAAAATGGGGGCTGGAATCCCAAGCTTCTCACAAGATTATTCCTCTTCAGACCACAGAAACGTCTGCAGATTCTTCTGTGGCAAATCACTCCCAGTGACTGAAGAGCGGGCATTCAATATGCTGAGAAGGGACAGCACACTTGGGTATGTAAAACACATACATATATGCACTTTATTAAGAAAAAAGAAACACAAACAAAAACAAAACAAAAAACCCAACATGATGTATGATCTTGAATTACTAGGGCAAGAAGAGATCAGTGGTCACTTACACACTGTCCCTTCCCATTTGTTTGCACTGTCCAAGGAGTCTTTTCTGCAGCAGGCTGGGTGTGTACGAGAAGCCTCTGCCTGTGATGTTCAGGCTGTACATGCATGACCTACAGTAGCACTGAGTCACTTACATATCACTGAACCTATACCTCTTCAAAAGGCTGCCTTTAAAGGCACTGCTCTTCCTTTAACACATGGAAATAAAGCAATTAATATCTTGTTTTCTGGATTGTTTTTCCTGCCAGCCAAACTGTGATTTTTTTTGGTTTTTTTTTTAATATCTCCAATCATCCCTTTACAGGCAAGTAATAATCCTGACAAATTTTTTTTTCTCTGATTACAATTATACAATAATAGCTTTAGTCTCTTATTTGCTGCAGCAACTTAAAGGCAAATGCTCAGCTGAGTTATTTCAGCAGAAGATCAGACCCAAAGATCTGCAAACTGTAGCTGGGACATGGGGCTGCCATAGACAAAGAGGAATTTCTAAGTGTATCCTCATTTCAATTCACTTTTCTCAGGGTCAGTCCACCTGCAACGGATTCATGATGAGCCCTTTTCCTCCTGCAAAGCAGATTATTCACCCATTCCTTAGAATAACGACAGTTATGGGCAGTAGCAATTATGGATAAGGTTTGATAACCATCTACAGCATTTCCTTAAGCTCCAAAGTCAAAATGCTCTTTTCATCATCATGCTGAAGCAAATGATAGATTAGAGACAATAGTCGAAGACATTTGCCAGCCTAAGTTCCTTCAGAAGTCAAACTGTAGTCTTATGGGCTGTCCCAGAGCTGTTTATCTTATGTTTGTCCTTCAGAAAATGGCATGATCTTTCTTTCCATCTCTCTGCCAGACCTCTCACCTATGTCTTTTCGCTAGTCTGGTGTTTAAATAGGACAAGCCTTTCTATGAAAATTTATCTTCCTGTGGTCTTTATCATGACCTGCTTTGTTGCTGATGTTGTAAAGAGACTGCTGTTTCCAAGATATTTCTGTCTGAATATTTCATGCTTGACCTCTTGAATCTGTAGTCGCTGAGGCATTCAATGATAAAATGGTTCTGCGATACCTTCTCTCTGAAAGTCCTTGAGTTGTACACAATATTGTGTAAATGTGTAGGAACAGACTAGGGGTGTTTTGTACTTGGATAACTCCTGTGCATCGGAAAACCTAAGGCATTTTGATACACGCTTTTCATTTTGCCTCACAGCACCTTCCAGTTGTCTTTCAGAGATGACTAAAAGGAGACTCAAAGTGTTAATGGTTTATTTGGAAAAATGCTAGGAGTGAATGATACAGGTGGCAGGAGGCTTCTGAAGTTCCCCCCCATCTCGTTTATCCCAGCTCAAGTTTAGGCTGCCCTAGTTCCCCCAAGAAGCAGCAGTTCTTCCTCTGCTGTTCACCTTGGGGGGGCTGAGTTCAGCTCGCTGGAGAGTGAAGTGTTTGGCTCATCAGAGCTGAGGAGGTGGCAGAGCAGCAATCCTGGCAACCCTGGGCTTGCCCTTAGCTCTCAGAAATGCCCTGAGTGTGTTTAAAGTCTCAGGAAAGCTTTGGGGATCTCCTTCAGGTACCCAAGACAAGAAAATACCAAAACTTAGAGGTTTATTGAGGGAGTGGAACCTGAGTTGGGCAGACTGGCGGAATAAAGCCAGTTTGGGTTTTGGCACACTGGATGCTCTCTAGAGGAAAGGAGATGTCCCAGCACAAACTGCAGCCTGGCTAGGGGACAGGAAAAAGGAAGTTTCATTGCCAGCATTTCCCTCATGTTACCATTTCTGCTGGATTGCAGGTTAAGTGTGACGAGGCTACAACAAACAAGTTAACGTACAGCCTGGCTGCCAGGTGCACAGCTGTTCCTGTGCTCCCCAGTCACCGAAAGATTTTTGTCCTTAAAAATCACTTTGCTGGGAAAATCTACGATCAGAGTAGGATGTCTTCCCGTTTGTGCTTCATCCATCAACACAGACCAAAGACAGAGAGTTTTGGAGCTCAAAATGTGTCTAGCAGCTTAGATCCTCTATTACATCCTTCTGAGGAGCAATGGGGATGTGGGCAGTGGCTGTTTCGTCAACAAAACCTGTGAGAGCGAGGGGAACGGACGGTGACACTGCCACAAGCACTTGGCTTTGGTGTGAAGAACCAGGACTGGACAGCTCAGGATGCTGGGACCAACTCTGCTGAAACTCAAGGCACAGTCCAACGCCTGGTTATTGACCCCAGTCTCGCTCACTAGGAATCTCAGGCACACAGCTGCCTCTTGTCTTCAGAGGGAGCATCTCATTGTGCTTTCAAATATCTGCCCCATTTGCTCTTGAAAAATATCAAAGACTAGTAGAAAGGCTATTTATATCATGTGTGTCAGTTCACCTTTTTCCTTTGCCCTGGGCTTTTCAGGACTTGGCTCAACTCCACCTCAGCAACAAGTCCTGAATTCTAATGCTGATTTTTGCTGCTTCCGACTACTCTTTCAGCAATCAATGTAAGAGACACACATAGATATATCCATATGGAACTGCTGTAAGATCAGGGGATAACACAGAAGCCTCAAAATGGATTAGAATTATATTTTGGGGGGAATTATATTTTCCATTTTGAAATTTCAGGGCTACAAACAGAATTGTTTGGAGAATACATAGGGATGTGAGTGATCAGCTCTTGTATTACAAAGGTCACAACAATTCCGCAGAATTAGCTATAACACAAAAGCTTTCAGATGATGATCTTTCTTTTTCTTGATTTAGAATTCCTGGTGAGGGAAGATCCATCACAAACTATGGGAAACATAGTCCGAATGATCTATTATTCCACTCTTGCTTTGTATTTTATTTCTAGGATGAATTTGCCTAGCTTCTTTTCTTAATTGATTCCTGCTATATGTTTCATTGCTGAGTGCAAGAGCCATTAGTTACGGTAATTGTGGAAGTTGGTGATTAAACTGTGATTAAAAGTTTTGTGATGTTCTTTTCCATAAATTAAATAGACTGAACTCTGTACATCTCTCATCCTTTAACTGTTTTCATTATTCACTGATCCCTTCAAAGTGTTTCAGCTGCTTTCTAGACATGTGGATACCAGAATGGAGCACAGCAGTAGTTGCGGCAGAGCCAAGTGAGAGGTTGTTTGGCTTCTTGATATTCCCGTTTGCATGCTGTAAATACACTGATCACAGTATGTCACAGTAGATTGATAATTGCCGTAAACATAAGCTTTTTTTTTTTAAAAGAAGTTGCTGGTTCCCAGGTAAATGTGTCCTCTTTATTTAGTGTTAAATTCAGTTTCTTTTCTCAATCATCTACTGTTTTCAGTTTAGATTTGTATTATCAGTTAGCAACTTCGCCATGTGGCTATATGCTATAGCTTGGGTTTTTGATGTTGTTTCAAGTGTGCAGTTGCTCACTTCTCCTCTTTAAGCCAAAGGCTTTTAAAAAGATTGAATGCTCGCTCTTCTTTTAAATGTGGAATCTTAATTTCTAAGTTATTTAGTAAAATGCTCTTAAATAATGATAACTCATGTTTTCTTGCGTCTTTTTTCCATCTCACTGTCAAATATTTTTAGCTATGTGAAATGGCAGGAAGGAGAGTTAGATTAGTGGTTTGGGCTGTGCATTTGTGTTGTTCAAAGTGAATAGCCAAAACTATTCACAAGTACCAAAGTATAACCACTTGGTTTCTGTTTTGGTTTTGTGTTTCCTTGTTATCTGCCAGACTGAGTCAATATACAGCCTTTTTGAGTCAGGAGATGGTTGAAATTGTTGTCAACAATTAGAAAAATATGGGCGCATTTTAATTCCATTGGTTTGACCTCCCCAAAATGAGATCCTTGCACTGAAATCCTGGTCGTATCGCTGGATGAGAAAGCTGCATTATAGTGTGATGCTTCAGGAGCTCGTCGCCTTGTTCGCTCACATGATTAGGAGGTCTGTAGGAGATAATGACTCATTAATCTGTCCTGTATTTTTTTTCAGAGCATTGACTCATATATTTGTAGTTGTTGCTGGGATGTCAATGACAACATAGTGCTGTATTTGATAAAAAATCTATTTCTTCCAGTTAAAACTTCTGTTGTTGGCTACAACTGTTATACAGAGATTTCAGTGGTTTCCCCCAGGCGGTCTCAAATATTTTTCCATCTTTCTTGATCCCTTACTTTCTCTCTAATAACCTGTTTCTGTCTTGTGATATTTACATGCCACTCCCAATAACATCTATAATTTATAAGCCTTACTTCCAGTGCACTGAAGGATCAGAATAACGTCCGAAGAGCATGATGCAGCTTTGATATTACTCTATTTTTAGTTGTCCTCCCTACACAGAGCAGCATGACGTTTTCTGTCAGCTCTTACTACCAAATTTCTGTCAGCTCTTACTACCAAATTTCTAGTCCGCATTGCCTGAGGTTCAAATTATTATAAATTTATATTTTTGAGGTGGACTATTCACTGGGGCCCATCTGCTTCAGATTTCACAGAGATGTTAGCAGCAATCACTCCTGGAAGATACATTTTTTTCCCACTAAATATTTTAGCTGCAGATTGAGACAATAATTTCACTTCAGCCTTTTTGCATCTTTGTCAAGATGTGTGAGACAAGGTTACCTGAAAAGCATCAGGGCGAAGAGTAATGAAAGAAATATTTACTTTTTCTTTCTGGTGTTAGCTCTGGTTAGCAGCTTGCTAGCTCTCATTACATACTTTTCTCAGCACTTCAGGGCTTTCAAGAGAGGATAAATGTCACCAACAGGGAAGCCAAGTCACCAGCTTCAGACAGCAAATGAGTGGCAGAACTGGAAATAAGGTCAAGTTTTCTAATCCCAGTGTCTAAAATCCTGCTTGATATCTTACACAGATTCAGCAGGCTAAAAGGTATTTTTCTAACCTGACTTGTGCCGCTGCAGGGTGATGCTGCTGGGAAAGTCAGGATGCAAACCTCTGTCTGCCCTGTCCTAACCTTTCAAAAAATTGCTTTGTGTGATATTTCCACAATTCCCAGTCCTTGATCACCGGCGGTTTTATTGTATGTGCAGGAATTGAATGAGGAACTGAGGCTGCTAAAGGACATTTATCATGGGACACTGCAGGTGTTATTTCTGTGGAAAGGGCTGGGGTTTGTTTGTGTGTGTCTATTCTTACCTTCCATATGAAACATAATCTAAAGCACTTCAGTAACAGCTAGAACTGCCAGAAGATTTCTTTGAAATCTTTCATGAGATCAGGTGTCTTTTATAGATAAAACACCTTCCGACTTTGTTGGAAGTCAGAAGTCCTAGTGATTATGCCATGCACTCTGAATTCCCTGCAGGGTATTTTTAGGCCTGCCATTAACACTACAAGCTTTAGCCTGTCAGCTCTCCAGTGGACATTTAAGCTTTTCTGAAAACTGGTTGTGTGTTGGCTTCACAAGCCCAGTGATGTACTTGGCTTGCTGTGCCCATCTCCTGGGACAGCTGGCCAAGCGTGCCCACAGCACAGCTCCTCCAGGCACCCTTGCTGCCTGCAATGCCAAGCTCTGGTCTGTCTCCTCTGACACAACCTGCTGGACACAGCCAAAGCTGGTAGGCAACTCAAAATACTCAATAAAAATGTCCTGGCCTTTACTAGGCATCTTGCACACACCCAAGGGCAGGCGGGTTGGAGAGGGCAGGAGGTGCATGGTTGGGGGCTGTGGGAAGTGATTGGGAAGCTGAAAGAAATGGGTCCCTCAAGGGAAAGAACATTTCTAGGGGAGCCAGGAAGAAGATGGAAAGGAGAGAGAAAGAGAGAGGATCAGGTATTTGAGCGTGAATTTAAAGCAGGAAAAGAAACAGGGTGAGGTGGTGCTGGGAGGATCTAGAGAATGGTAAAAGGATTAACTTTGGTCAAGGAGGGTATAGAGAGGAAGGGATTTTACACTGAAAGAGGGCTAAAAGCAAGAAGAAGGGAAAAGGCTATGAAAAGGAAAGGAAGCACAATTTTTCTGCTAGACAGGAGATGCTAGACAGAGTTGGTTTCTAGCTTCTTTAGTATTTGACCACTTGGGAAAACAAGAATTTGTTGCATTTGGTTTTAAGGCACTGTCCGTTGCAGGGCACTTCCTTCTGAAGGACTGACAGCCAAGAATTTGGGGTAATCCAAAAAAAGGGATCAGGCTGCGTGTGTATGGTGCAATATCCGTGATCACATAAAACACAATACAAATATGTAGGGAGCATAAAGGCTCCTGCAATAGGTCATTACCAGGTCAATAAGGCCCATAATCTTAGAGGCTTAATTACCCTCACCTGCCTTTTGTAATGCCTGTATCCACAGCACATGTGAAATCTCTTTGCATGATTCAGCTATCTACAGTCCCCTGTGTAACATATGTGAAAATTAAATGCCTAAGAAAGACTTTCTTAGAAACCAGAGTATATTTGGCATGCTATTTAGACAATCAATATTTCAGAGCAAGAATATAAAGATATGGACTACAGCCAGGAAGATAAAGACGTATGGGCACAGCATAATGTGACCAAATCCTATTTGAGACTTTCCAATACCATGTCAGTATAAACGTCTGCTCCCCCCGCACAAGAGAATCAACTTCAAGGAATGTGTCCCATGAAGAGAAAAAGCTATTGCAAACTCTTGAAGTTAGGAAGGTGTTAAAACCTCAACCAAACTATGAAGTTGTATTACATAAGGTTTGGAAAAGTGCAGATTGCCTCTCCTCAGCTAATCTGTCATAGCCATCTGCTGGCTTGCTGCTGTCTCTCAGCAAATACAAGCTGGTTTAAGATAGTTTAGTGGGGCTTGGGGGAGTTTTTGTTTTGTTTTTGATTGGTTAATTTTTTTTTAAGGGAGTGTTAAACTAGTTCAGTCACTGTGTGCTGTTTGAGGTGGGAGCGTGCCCAAGGAAAGTTACTGCCAAGCAGTTAGCATGCTCTACTGTGTGTGTTGGAGCCTGCAGGCTGCTGGGAGCAGCTCATCAGGCATAAAATATTCCCTATTTTAGCAGATTATAAACTCTGAAATGTGACAACACTGATATTTAAAACAACATTCTGTTTTTGTTATTCTGGAAAAAAAAAAATCAGCGGATGTAATCGCTGCTCAGATTCTAATGACTCTTTATGAGAAACAACCCAGTCCATTAGAGTAGGTGTCTTCCCAGCTGGGTTCAGGAGACAGATCTGCTCTCCCAGCCTCGCTGCCGTGCAGGAGGTGACAAATGGGCTTCTCCTGGGAGTGCCTGAAGAGGGATTCTGAGCTGTGGCTCAGAGCAGTGATTCAGAGAATGTGTGCCCTGAACAGGGGTTGTGGGTATTTCTGCTATAAACAATGGTGCAGACATGGTTAAAACTCCATGGAGAAGTAACTTAAAAAAATTTAATTAAATCACTTATGAGGAAGAGTCAGAACCATGTGAGTAGGCAGATGAGATGATAATTGGATTGAATAAACATCAAATAGATATAGATGAAACTCATTCATTTTCTGTTCACACTGCTTTTTGGACTATCTCATTGCACAGCTTTTTGCGGATAAATACTACAAGCTTTGCATTGCATATAGGCTGTGCTGTGAATACAACACTCCCTGAAAGTGGAGAGTTTTACATAAAAACATTTTCCCCTACCTGTATGCCTTCAGTTCTGTTTGCACACGTTGCACCAAGTTTTCTTGACTGGATGTGCCTGTTACCAGCTTGCTTTCTCTGCTGGCACTTGAAGGGAAGCTGCTGCTGCCCAGTCTGCAGAGCCAGTTACTCTGCAGCCAGCAAGCCAGCTGCAGCAAGAAACTTCATAAATGTCATCAATTTGGAGGCCTGCTCTGCAGCTACAAGTCACTCCAGTTATGTAGGTCCTGCACCTATTTATAACTTCGCAATCTGTCGCTGGGGGCTTTGTGCAATTCTTCGCTACATGCCACATGGGTTGTAATGTAATATCTGGGTATATGATAAGATTTCCTCTGCCACTTTTGAGAAGCAGCAGGTGCAGTGTCAGCAGACAGCTCTGGTAACAAAGCGCAGGTAAGGTGGGAGCTGCTTCACGAAACGCTCCCTCCTGGGAGCCACATTATCCTGCTGCATCATCTGATGTTAAAAGGACAGTGGTTTGTTACCTGCTCCTTTGTGGCAATAAGTTCTCAGGTGCAGCTGAAGACAAAATATGAAATATACTGATGGAGATGTGTCCCTTTTGCAGTAATAAACAGTTGTGATGTTCCATAATTGTTTCTTCCTTGTAAAATCTGGGGAGAAGACGTAACATCACTGCCTGCTTCTTATCCAGAGTGTGGCCATGCTGGGTGCTGTGCGGATGAACCCCCTGCAGCCAAGAAACTCCGCAGTCTGACAAAATGGTCCAAGCCATGCAGGAAAGGATGAAAAACAGCAAAATGGTGCTAGTCAGCATCACGAACAGGGGACCCAGGGCAATCTGCAACCTGCAAGATGTCAGGTTGTTCGTGGGTAATTCGGCAAAAGTGCTGCAACAAGAACACTTTGTAGATACTTATAGGAGTTTCTCAAAAAAAAGCCCATGGGGGCTTTGGAAATCCAGCTCTTGGGGAAAAAAAACATGGACTTTTTGCTTATGGAGGTTCTTGCTTTGGTGTTCTGTTAAATCCAGAACACATGAGATTGGTGCTTGAAGAAATGAGGTCTTCCGTTTCTGCCTGCATGAGGAAACTGAATGGAGGCAGAAAGAAAAGGGTGTGATCTCGCCACTTAAGGGAAATTCTCTGTTGTCTGCAGTGATACACTCCTTTTAATCCTCAGCTACTTCTTTTATATTGTGTCTGTGGACTCGAAGCTGAACAAACACCCAATGTGTGGGCTTGCACAGTCCAGCCAGATGCCTTCACAGCTGCTTCATAACAAAGGAGATGGTTAAAAGTGTTTAGTTGGAAAGCTAATATTTTGTATGTTCCTTGGGTGAAATATAACATATAAACAGATTACAAAATGCTCAAATTTTGTGTGGGAGTAGATTCCCTGAATGCTAAGTGTTCACCCGTTGTGTACCTTGGATTTGTTGGGGTATGCAGTGCAGAGCGCTGTGCTCTGAGTGATGCTAATTCTGCCCGTCGGAGCTCTGCGTGGCTCCTGAGGGCTCGTTCTGCAGCTGTTGCAGTCAGTGGGAGCGCTGGCTGGTGCTGCTAAAACCAGAACCCCTCTGGTCTGGGGAACGGCTGAACTCAGATCCACCTCTCGTGTTTAAGGTAGACCCCAGCATGCCCAGCCACGTGCAGCTCCCTGGGAAGGGGGAAAAACATTGCACCTATTATTGGTAGTGACTTGAAGGGGTGCCAGCTTACAGAATATCCCCCATGTGAACCTTTAAGGATGAAGGGAAGGCTATTTTGTGCAGTGCTGGCTGAGGGACAGCTGCAGCTGCCCATGCCTGCCATATTACCCAAGAAATGGTTCTCAAAGAAGAGCATCCCAAAACACTTTTTGATTTCTGTTTTTATAAGCCAAAGCTATAGGCTGAGTGTAAATTCAAGGCAGGGCAAAGGCTTCCTCTGTGCAGACTGGTGGAGGCAGTCTGGGGCGAGGACCTGGTGGGGAGGGCACTGAGACTGGGATGCAGTGGAGGAAAGAGGACAGTGGCACAGGAGTGGTGAGCCTGGGGGAAATGGAGGGTCTTGGGAGGAAGCCAAGTGTGTTGGGGTAAAACTGAGACTGGAGAAAGAGCCAAGATAAGCAAGGAGTTGGCAAGTGAGAGACAGAGGGTAAAGAGACCTTTAGAAAGAGGCTAAGAACCGGGCAGAAGGACTTGAGCACTGAAGCATGTCCTCCACAGGCTCTGGAATGGGGCTGAGCCTTTGTTCTCTGCTGCCAGAAAGCAACTGCAGAGCCTGGTGTGAAGACCTGGGCCTAAGTGTCCTCTGCTAGCTGAGCCTCACAGGTCACCCACTGGTGCCCCGAAGGGCAGAGATCTCCTTGGGTAATTGCGTCCACCTGGATCTCACTGAAGAGACCTGGTGCTGGGCACCACAGGCAGTCACAGTCTTTGGTAGTTGAGATATGGGGCATGAAGTGTGTGGGAGAAGAGGAAGATTTGCCTCCATAGCTCCTTATTGAACAAAACAGAAGCTAGGAAAAAAAATAGCATGGCACTGTATAATTAAAGACTCTGTTATGTTAGATAAGATTACCTTAATTCCTCCCTCCAAACAACTTTCTGAATGCTTGACTTCTTAGTCTCAGTGCCTTTTGGTTGATAACTGAGGATGTAACATAGCTGTAAAATGCCATACAGTGGAAGAGGGCAGTAAGTTTTTCCTGCCTTGTAAAGTGTTTGTGGGATTCACCAAAGAATATCCAGTTGTTATCCCTGTGTATTGACCTTTGAATACTCTAGTGCTTATTTTCTAGCATGATGCAACTCTGTTTCAAGTAGGGTTTCCGGGTGCAGTGAAACCCAGGCTTTAAACCCGGCAGATTTTTTCCCCTCTCTCCCGTGACATCTCTTCTAAGTGACTATGATTACATTTTGGCCTTTCAAAACAAAGGAACCTGTGAAAATTTAATACTTCTCAGGGGTATGATGTCATTTGCATTGTGTCATAAGATGTCATAAAAGGTCAATAATTCATGGGAACCTGTCTAGGATTCAGCGACATGAATTCCTTCTGCTGGATGCTATGGAAAGGAGAGAGGGGTGCAAGTATTAATGAGCTTTAACACAGTGTTTTATGCTCAGCTTTGCCATTGGAACAGGCTGCCCAGAGAGATTGTGGAGTCTCCTTCTCTGGAGACATTAAGAACCCACCTGGACACATTCCTGTGCAATCTGTTCTGGGTGAACCTGCTTTAGCAAGTGAGTAGGACTGGATGATCTCCAGAGGTCTCTTCCAACCCCAACCACTCTGCGATTCTGCGATTCTCATTTTTTGCCTGACCTGCCAGCACCTGAACATTTTGTCCTTTAGAAAATGGGGAAAAGATGTCCCTGAGGCTGAACACTGAGGCATGGGGGTGGAGATGTTGACTATGAATTTGGAGGTTGAATAGGTTTTGGTGAAGACTGGCCACTTGGAGCAAAGGAGAGGTGGCTTGATCTAGTGTATGTTCTTGCTGTATTTAATCAGCATCACAGAGAGATCAAACCGACATCTCTGTGGGGTTCTGCCCAGCCAAGTGTCTATGCCTGGGGTATGTCCATGGTGAGGTTGTGCTGCAGGCAGGAATGGTGGAAACAACACCCTGTAATCCCAGCTCTGCCCATGCTTCCACCTACAGACTTGATGAGAGAAACCTTCTCAGCCATCCAAACAATCACCATGGCTAAAATGGGCTGCATTGTTTCCAAAAACTGGAAGAAACACCCTTATTTTTACACGAGATGGTTTACATGAAGCTCGTCATGTAATCCTGCAGCTGTTGAATCCCCTACCAGGAGAGCAGCCACGCACATTAGCTTCCAGGCTACAGAGTCCTTTGTGTGATAGTTTCCATAACCTGTCATCTGAGGGGGAGGAGAGGGTTCAGCAGCGACAACCAGGAAACGGGCTCAGTGGTTAGAGGCAAATCTTGCCACTCTCCTTCAGCTGGATCCACTGATTGCCAGAAGGCAGCAGCACCGAGCGCATGATATAGTGGTTTATGCTGCAGGTTTGAGTTATGAGGTCTAGTTGTTTCTGTACCCAGTATAGAGCAATATTAAAGAACTGCATAGAAATGAGCAGGCATGAAGTCTGCATAGTTTTACACAACTTATTCTGAAACTGGGGGCAATGCAACAAAACTAGTAATTCATAGGCAGTTCCTGGTGTCCTTTCTCTGCTGATTTGTAAGCCTGCTAGTTGTAAGTGGAATAATTGGTATGGTTAAAAATCCTATGGGTATGTTTATTGCTGCCCTGTAATTCTCAAACACAAAAATGTGGGGGGTACCAAAGAAAACTAGATGGGTGATTGGTAGGATCCAGGATGGCTGCTCTGTCATTCTCTGACTCAATTCCCTCCCCTGGGAAATGGGGCTAATGCCTGCATCTGCTTTGCAGCTGAGGACGTGGCTCTGGCCACCTGCTTCATTGCAAGAGTCTCCTGGGACCAGGTAACCCGTACCTGTGCTCCTTGTCCCAGGAACTGCTTGTCCTCTGTCCTTTGGTGTGGACCAGATCACAGTTGCAAGGAAATGCATTGGGGCTCACCAAAGAAGGCCCTAGGAAAGACCTCTACTGGTCTGGGAACACTTGGAGTTCCTGCCTGCCCCTGGAAATGTCAGGCTCACCCTAAACCAGGTCCAGCTGGTGCTCCTGCTAGCCTGTAATGTATAATGACAGCTCTCCTGGTCTCAGAGCAGCCTGTGGGCTCATCTACTCATGTGTGAAGATGCAAGCAGTGGCGTTTCCTCTAGAAGATGCTTTGGCTCTTCATGAAAACATGAAATTTTTGTTCCCAGATACCCTTAGCAGACAGAGAACCATGAAACAAGGATCTGTAAAGACTGACCTTTTCCCTCCTCCAAAAGGAACAATACATATAATGTTGTACTTAATGATATTTTCTGTAATGCTCTCCCTCCTCAGTGGCCATACCATAGTAGGAGTCATGAACAGGAGACACATATGGGGAACACGGATTACCCATATTAAAAATATTTTACTTTCAGATTCCATTTTAGTGAAAGATGGACAGTTTCATTTAAAATACAATAGTGCTGTGGACTTGGCATAAATTTTATCTCCTCACTATTCCAGTTAATGCTCAAAGCAGGCTGTCTTGCCCATTCTCATCAGGGTTTATAGTCTCTGTGTATCTCCAGTGCTCAGGTGACTTCTCTTTCATCTTTTTATCCCAGGGTTTTCTGATTGTATCAAATCCTGCTACATAGCTCGACAAACAGGTTGCTGATCTCCTGTTCAAGGAGAAAAAAAAAAAAAAGAAAAATCAAAGTATTTAAAGTTAAAAGCAAGAAAAAATGTCCTTAACAAGCTGGGGCAAGAGGCTTCTTGACGGCTGGCCCTTCCCAAACAGATGAGTCAGCGTAGCCTGACAGAAGCTGTTGCATTCACACCAGAAGAGCTCCTCTTCACCCCAAAGGGCGTGGAGTCTCCCCATCAGAGCTGCAGCTCACAGATCTCTGGTTTGTGAGTGTGTTTTATGGGGAAGCGATCACAGATTGCACTGTCCTTTACTGACTGGCCTCAGAAGGGTGCAAGGCAACGCTGTCACCGTGGTGGCTGCAGGATGAGGGACCTATCTCACCATGGGAGGGACCTGGGGCTGCTGCTCCTTTTCCTGGCTCAAGAGGTGATGGCTGTGGCAGGTGTGCCAGGGGCTGGGTTCAGAATAGAGAGGTCTGCTCTCAGCACCCCGTATTTTTCCTTGCAAGAGCATAACTCGTACCTGGAGGCACCTCTTTGCCTCCATCAGCACTCAGCTGTTTGCTTACAGGGATGAAGAAAATGAAAGACCCCTCTCAGTTTTTGGTATGACCTGCTGGCTTATGTCTAGCCTTACATGCTAATCTTAAGGCAAAAAGTAAAGTGAAGAGCACAGATCATTTCTGAATTATGCGAATAACAATGGATGACCGTGTTGCACCAGTCTTAACTGAAGGAAAATCAGATTTGTGCCTCTCAGCTGCGATGAGTGCACTCCTCCAACTCTTGTGAGACTTCTGTGAAGGACTGCACTTTCTTTAGAAAGTGAAATGTTCTCCATGTTTTTTAAAATCAGCTTTTAATTAAAAAGAAAGCCTTATGTCCAGTCAGTCCTGATTAAAAATTCAAAGGTGATTCAAAGTCAGATCTAGCTCTTCTATGTTGTACTGCTCTAGCCCTTCCCACCACATTTCACTGTTTAACAGAGAGCCCTGAGTCTTTTCCTTCACTTGCCCTCCTGGTGCTGGGACGGTGGCAAGGTAATGGTGACTCCTTCCCTGGACGGGTGCACTTGGAGTTGGGTGGGATCAGTGATCAGAGCCTGCACGAGAGGAGTGCCTGTCCAAATCCTACCAAAGACATGACCTTCAACAGAGCATCAAACTTCAGCTGAAATGCGGGCCTGACAATGTGTCAAAGTACAGTAGCATAAATAAGATGTTGGCCATAGATCTCCTGATGACAGATGTAAGTGTAAGTATAAAGTGTGCTTTCTAAAAATAGTGTACATGTAGAAGGTGCTGAAAGTGCTGGCTATCAGAGGGACTTAGAAGTAGGTCATAGATGGCCAAAAGAATAAAATAGCAACATCAGTAACATGCATTGTGAAAGTCCAACATTTTAGGGTACCAGCACACTCTGGATCAGTTAGGGGTGAAATGGCACCTGTATGTGATAGATCTTTCTGTAAAGTCATGATAGGGGATGGAAAGTCAGGCTGGGATTACATCTGAAAGGCACACAGTTCATCTGTTTAACGAAGATGAGGCACTTTCATTCCCCCCCCGTGCTTTAATTTCCTACAAAGGAGGCAGAGTTTTCCCAAAACTTCCTGCTTCCTTTTGTACTCTCTGCTGTTTTGAGACAGTTCTTTATTTGTTACCTATCTGTTCCTGCTGTGGGTAGTGCTGTAGATGTGTCTGCCCAGTTATTAGCCTGATGGAAGATGTGACAAACCATTTGCCTCATTAGTACTTTATTGCTTCCCTATCTTTCTTGGTTTTGTTGATAGTACGGGTAGAGTAAGGTACTGATGAGGCTGAGCAAAAGTGGTGAATGCAGCTGTCAATGAGAACTCAGCCTGTGGCAGCATGGGAGTCTGCCCTCTTTGCAGAACTGGCAGCCAGAGGTCCTGATAAAACAAATGCACATAAGAAAGATAGCATGAGTGTGTCTTAGACAGAGAGTTTGAAGGATCTGGCCTTACTTAAACCAAACCTCTTAGTTAAAAGCCGCACAGAGAGAGAGTGAAAATAAAAGCTGAAGGAGGCTAAGAACTGAACAGAAAGGCTGCATGTATTTCATATGTATTTTTACCTTGTAGTAGAAGGTAAGAGAGGCTTGAGTTCACCTTTTAAAATGTTCTCCAGTAACACCTCCATGCTCCCCAATGATCTTTACACATTTATTTGAAAAATATACTTGTCTGTGTTCTATGTTTTCTGCTTTTTTGTGGTACCTACTGAACTGACACATATGACACAGACCTACCACCGGAATTTAAAAAAATATTCCAGTTACTAACTGTCATGGCCATCTCCCATCATTGTAACTGTAAGAAACTGAATTTCCCCTCCTTTTTCATTTCCCATTTTACTTTGCACCTGTAGTACACATGGTGCGTAGGTAGTGTAAGGGTTCTTCCATTCATCCTCATGCCTCCAGCGAGACTTTCAGTTAGTGAGAAACTCTAACCAGACAATTCCCTACCTGCTCATATTGCTTGTTTCATAGAGCAAGAGCAGCATTTTCCTCAGCAAGAGGGGATAAAGTATTTATTAAAATAAGAAATCATGCATTATTTAAAATCACAGAAATTAGTAGAAAATAGGAGCCATCTTTTTGGACCTGAAACTGCTTTAAGAGCATTCTTGTAATATGGATGTGGTATGGAAAGACAACATGAATGAGGTTTCTTTTACGGTCTCTTAGGGATTTATAGATCAAATACAGCTGCTTGACAAGTAGGCAAATAGGTTTTATTGTTTGTAATCAACAAACATTAAAATGCAGTGTGATCAACAACACTGTGGTTACTGAATGCTGAATAAGAATAAAGAGTTGGGTTTTTTTAGGGCCAGCAGCCGATAGATTAACTGTTTCGGTGCCTTTCTGCCATGAATTTGCTCAATGTAAATGATTGCCATGTAGCAAAGGACTTCTGGGCTGATGCATGGTGATTGTAGTCTGGGGATGGTAATTTGTCATCTGTTTGGTTTCAGCCCCCCACATTTTACTCTGTCAGGGAAGAACATCTGGATCCCTTTATAGTGACCCAATGAGTCTGCAGCTGCTGTGCTTGTAGATACAAAGGTGATGAAGTTAGAAGTCTTCATTTTTCTAATGACTAATTCTGGCTGTCTCTGAAGTTCTTCCTGTATACAGAGTGTTTCAAAGAGATGGCCCCAATTTCAAGTCGCAATCCATTTCAAATTGGGTCCATCTTTTTGAAACACACTGTATGAGAGAAGACATGTTGGGTATATGTATGTGTACATATGCCTGTAGAGATATCTTTTTCTCTGCATATAGTATATACACAAGATGTGACTATTTTGTTTTCATTGCACCCCAGACATATATAATATGAACAGATCAGATACCTGACTCCATGGCAGTATCTTTTTAAAGAATCCCCCATCTTTTTTCCTCATGAATGGTCTATCAAAGGCAGAATCCTCCTCATACTGTGACATCTATATGCTCCAATGGCTTTTGAAGCAGTTCTGCCCAAGTGCTACCTTCATTATTGCGTGAGTAGTCACTCAGGAGTAAAAGAATGCAAGCCATCAACCGTTGCTATCCTTTTCTTTCATTAGCAAAGATTTGCCACTTCTGTGCACCTGAAGTCACAACCAGTTCTTCTACTTCAGCTTGCCAGAATGAGCAAATGACTGTCCGGGCTGTTGGCACTGATATTACTGTCAAGCCACCTGGATGGCTGTTGTTTCTCCATGGAACACACAAGTTGCCATAAGAGAGGTTATCTTCTCTACAACACCCTTTGCAGTCCTCTGCAGGCTTAAAATATGTTCCAGGGTGTTACTTGGTCGATATGGTAGCAACACACCATTGGGGCTACAGGGAAAAATTAATAAAAGGAAGTATAAGTAACTGCTGAAATGAGGAAAAAAATGGTGACATCTTTCACCAGTCTTTATAGAGCAGTGGTATTGGGGAAGATCCTGCCAGTGGAGGTTTTTTCTGTTTGCAGTTGTGAGACAGTATCTTCATTCACAGTCACTTTAACTACTATAGTTGGTCTTTAAAAAATAAAGAAGTTTTGCTCAGTGATTCAGCTGTGGGAATTGGTGTTTTTTCTTACACAGCATAGCCAAAATTTCCCTTCATGAGTCTTTAAATCCATCTCATAATGCTGCTATCTAGTAAGTGACTGGAGCTCTCCATCAGCATGAACTACATTGGAATTTCTGGGGAAATATAAAAGACAGCAACCCTAATTCTTTGCCTCAGGCACCAATCAGTTGTGATTTTGCAACAAAGGTGAAAAACAAGTAATCTGAGCTTTCTTGAGCTTCCTCAGATCTGTATTTAGCTAGCAAACTAGGAAGTAATGCATGTTGTATGACTCTTCTATGGCCAACATATAAAATGATGGTAGATGAGTAGTGCCATGAGGGCTGGAGTGCAGCATCCCGTAGGCTGAACAGCACCAGCCAAGCCCAGAGCCACTTGTTTCCTCTTCAGGAGCTTTTGGAACACTGAGCTACCAGGTTTCTCCATCAGTAAACTGAGTCTTCCTGAGACTCAGCATCCCTGAGCCCTTATATCGTCTCTTAGAAGAAGAGGGAATAGCAGACACAAACTGTGCAGTTTAGCACTGGCTCACTCTTTCAGAATTTTCTCTATTTATTTATTTATTTTAAAGCAAGGGGAGGAGGAGGGACACTAGAAGAGGAAGCTGAGATGAAGAATTCTCCTGCAGGCTGTTGGAGACCTGCAACATTTTCATCTCTTATTTAGGTTCAAAAACTGTTTTTGCCTCTGCCCTGTGGGTCCATGGTTGGTATTATAGAGAAAGAGAGCTGCAAACACATCTGGGAGGGACTCTGCTATAGGGTTTTGCTGTCTGACCACGTGTGCACTCCTACATTTCTCTAGTCCTTGGCTTTCTGGTTGTTTTAAATAGCTCTGAAGTATCAGATGATATAGTAATGTTGAAGCTGATACTTAGTTCTTCAGGGAAGTGATGCCGAGCCATCCCTGGAGTATTTTTACTGCGGGAAAACTCTAGTTTAGGAAAATGTCATAGCAGGCTATCAGTTCTGCCACGAAACTGCTAGCAGGTGGATTTCATGATGGGATGTGTTAAGTGGGTTTTGCTGGCTCACTGGTGCAGCTGACTTGTTCTCTCACATAAAAGAGAAGTGGGACCTGCCCTCAGGCTAGAGTGAGAATTCGATTTTTGCGCGGGGTGGAGAACATGTAACAGGAACAACAAAGTCTGAAGTGAAGCCTCAGGCTGAGGTTTTACACAAGATTTCTAGAGAAGCTAGGACAATGTTATTTTAGCTTTCTAGGCCCGATCCTTAGCCAGTATGACTGATTTCAGTGCAGCTGTTACAGAAATCCTAAGAAAAGCAGTGGAAGGAACTCTGAAACGCCATGTCCTGCCACAATCTGGGATCAGCTTTTTCAGACAATCCTTGAAAAACAATTGTGTTACCTTATTTTGAATTCTGATACAGCCTCCTGCTGCCATCCTTGCAGTGGTTTGGCTTAAGAGGATTTTTTTCTCTCTCCATGAAGCTTTAGACCACTAGTTCCTGGGGTGACCTGGACAGGGAAAACAGCATTCCTGTGAAATCATCTTTCCAGTGATTCTTTACTTTCAGATGTCTTTCATCCTGGCTCCTTTCATTTTGGGGGCGCATTAAGTGTTGGTTTTTTTTTGGTTTGTTTTTTAATGCTTTCTCCAACTGGACCAATGTTAATATATGTGGAATCAAGGGAGAGAGTTTTTGTGCAAACAGGGTGTTGCCACCTTTTACTGGAGGATCTTGCATTATAGTTGTGATATTTTTGAGCGGGGAAAAAAATGAATAACAGCCTTGACTTGGGAAGGAAAGCAATTCAGCTCTGGATCCACTTTGGAGAAACTCTTGGCTAGGCTGTAGTATACTGACTCCAGTCTCTCTGCTCAGAATAAAGAAGAGAAAGTCATGTCCAGAACCACAGATCTTATCTACAGCTATGCCTTTAAAACACATATGTTTGCACGCACACAGAGAGGAAACAAAAAGAAAAAGGAAATGTTAGAATATTGTGTTTAATTGGGCAGAAGTGCTTTACTATTTGTCTGTTTCCTCTACATCCCTGTAAATTATAAAGCAGTGATTTCCACAGAGCTATACTTTAATCTGACCTTCTAGTGAAGGAACATTAAAGTGATATTGCATTTCAAATGGTGGGGGCTCCTGACTACCTGTCCTGCTCTTCTTCCGCAGACTAGGGCCTTCTTTGGGCTGTTCTATAAACAACTGATCATTTCAGATGTAAATATCAAATACTTTCAGCAACATAATGAAATCATCATGCTTCATCTTATACCTGACACGTACGTAGCTCTTCACACATTTGAAAGCAAGGCTGTTAATTAGTTCTCACAGCTCTACCTGTGAAAGATGATCACTTTGCTGTTGAAAAGAGCATACTGAATTAAACCAACCATGAGACCAAGCAAAGGCACTTTTCCTACAGCCTTTTGAAAATACAAATTTCTATTTTTTGAGGGAACTTGAGGTCCACAGAGGTCAAAAAAGCCTGTAGGTACGGAAGTCCCATTCACCTTCTATTGTAGGTTCCAAGTCCACACTGGAGGTCTCTACACAACTGTGCTTTGCCAGAGTCCTGATTTCACACCAACTTATTTTTGAAAATATCTGTAGCAGAATAATTTGATGCATAAGTAGATGAACAACTCACTTTATAATAAAAATTCTTCTTGAGTCTTTGCTTGGGCCCTATGCACCATACATATAATTACATCTTAGGGATTGCTTTTAGATTGGCTTTCTTTTAACTTGTTCACAATAATCTAGTGAGGGAAAAGTGAGAATTAAATTGCTAGTCCTAAAACATCAGTAAGGATGAATACATGAAGCACATTATAGAGACAGACTGTAGCTCAGTCCTTCTGGATGAATTAAAGGATGGCTGAGGAGAAGGTGCAAGAACCATCCATTGCCTTGCTTCTCTGTGCAAAGTATTAGTCATTATTCCACACTCCGTTGCTCTCTGCCTGTGCAGACTGCACCAGGGTGTGCAGCAAGAGCCTCAGATTCACAGGTGGTTGCAAGAAGAATGGTGTCTTACACCCCTGGTAAGTGAAATGGTGTGAGTGAGGAAAGGAAGACCTGCCGCTGTGTTTTTACATTTCTGGCCTGCGTTTCCACACCAAGTGTGAACATATGGAATGAAGCTCAGACCACACTCGGGCCAGTAATTCCAGCCTGCTGGATGAAATCCTGTGCTTGGGCATAGTGGCTTTGCCTCTTTGCTTAGTCACTTTAGCTTCAGGACTGTGAGTTCATTGAGCCCATTGGAATTACTCTTAATTTATGCCGGTACTCCAGGAAACAGCTTGCAAGGCACACGTGGGATAAATTCTGATCTGATCTTGAATGTGGACGTGCTGCTTCCCCACCACTGCCGCACTGTTCAGATGCAAAATGAGCACAGAGGTGCTGATGGAAGGTTTTCCTCTGGCTCTGGGCAGTGGTGGTGGTCACTGTGCCTCTGCAAGCCCTTGCAGTGGTGCAATTAGTGCATTAGGGCTATGAAGATAATTAGGGGTCTGGAGCATCTTTCTTATGAGGAAAGACTGAGCTGGGCCCGTTTAGCCTGCAGAAGAGAAGGCTGAGAGGGGATCTCATCAATGCTTATAAACATCTCAAATTTGGGTGTCAAGAGGATAGGACCAGATTCTTTTCAGTGGTGCCCAATGATAGGATGAGGGCAACGGGCACAGATTGAAACACAGGAGATTCCATCTGAGTATGAGGAAAAACTACTTTACTCTGAGGGTGCCAGAGCCCTGGAACAGGTTGCCCAGAGAGGTTGTGGAGTCTCCTTCTCTGGAGACATTCAAACCTGCCTGGACACATTCCTGTGCGATCTGCTCTGGGTGAACCTGCTTTAGCAGGTGGGTTGGACTGCATGATCTCCAGAGGTCCCTTCCAACCCCAACCAGTCTGTGATTCTGTGTGATTCTGTAATTGCACTGGAAAGGGGACTTCAAATGGCATAACTCAGAGAAGTTATGTTCAGCAAGTGGAGGGTATGTCAGAGCCACGTCTTCTAAAAATCCTCAGAAGTGTGAGGAGCCCAAGGGCAGAGAACCTTACACTGGTTCCTTTGCTACAGCTAGAGAAGTGTCACCAGTGTCCTTGTGGGAGGTTTCTTGATATCTGGCCCTGCTGGCAGGATGGCAGGGCTGAGGGAACCAGGTGGTAGCTGCATAAAAAGTTGGGAAAATGAGTCACATTTTTATTCAGATGATTGCAATGTGATCAGTGTGTTTACCTTGACAGTCGTTTAATATCTCTTAGAGTCGATTTCAAAAGCAGGTTAATCTTTTTTTCCATTAAGGCAATACGTTCCTGTTAATGAGGTGGCAGGAGGAGGATGCAGGTTCATTCCATTCACTCACCTTTAAAAACATGTGAATGATGTGTGCTAGAATTGACAGCTGATGCATCTTTCCTGTTCTTCGCTGTGTTAACTTACTCATTTATGTTTTTTGGCTGGAGCTGGGCTGAACAAACTAGGTGAACCAGGAAAGACGACAGGTAGAGCTCTGTCAACATGCAGGTGTTTTTCCTTTCCTACAAAACCATGACCTCACTGCAAAGCAGACTTCAGAGTGAATCAAGTGCTCTTCCCTCAGCATATCCATGGGTTAATCCTTTTGACAGGTTAACCTTTTGTGTGCACATGCAGGTTATGCAGCTGAGGAATGGGAATAAGCACAGGATTACCTCAAAATTAGGGAAGAAACATTTCCTGCCTATCTATAGCCATGATTATGATGGAAGTTGCACTGTCTTCAGGAAATGGAGGCTAAACGGTGGTTCCTATCTTCTGTAGAAACAGTATTTGCATTGGAGGGACATGTGCTCAAATTTATTTGATTATTTTCCTGTTTAAAGACAAATATTTTCTAGTAGCCTCTTCCCTAGATAAAACACATTCATAGAGCAATACAATTCATTTAAAACTCATTTATTTGGGCTTAATTATGATTTTGTCCTTGAGAAGTATGTGGCTGGAGTAGTGCATTGTATAACCAAGTAACTCAAAGTACTGACTGAAAAAGTCACAATGCCAAAATGCCCAAAGCGTTCACCAGTTGGACCAAATAAGATAAAAGCTCTGTCTCTGTTTTGGTTGCCTGTTGCTGTACCATATACGAAGGCAAACCTCCACAACCCTTTTCCCAAGTTTTTTTTTCGAAGCAGGGAAAGCTGAAAGGGATTTGTGCCAGGGGGATAGGTTTTTGGCCAGCTTCAGCCCCCAGCAAGGTACCTGTTCCCAGAACTGCTGTCACCGTGTCTCCCACCTGGGAGCCTGGCAGCCAATGAACAATCATCACCTGCTGTCAGTGAACCTCCGAGGTGACTTTGACCTAGAAAGATAAAAATACCTTGATAACAATAACAGAGCTTTTGTGAGATGACAGACTGTGCCATGAGCAAGAGCTGGTCCTGCTGGGGACCTGGATCAGGAGCCATGTAGAGTCTATGGCGCCACAGAAAAAGGATGCATGAGGCATGTGGTGGCTCCATATCCAGTGTGGTTCCGTGACCCTGCTCAAGCTCTTCTCCTTGCCTGTGCCCCTTTCCCAAAACTAATGCAGGTATGAAGATAAAAATAGTGCTTGGACAAGATCTGGCCGAGGCCAAATGCCTCTTTGTGAAGATCCCTCTTCATTACTAAGAAATGTTCTGTGGAACATGATTCTGATACAAATAGCCTGCCTGTCAGATCTTCTCATCAAGTTGTAGGTTGTGGTTGTCTAGAAAAAGTTGCAAGGAGATAATGTTGAACCCTGAAAAGCAAATCTGATTTCTCATCAGTCAATTAGTATCTATCAGGAGGATGGACAATACTGACAGCCCAGCACTCCAAGGCATTTTGTTCTCAGGAGGTCACTCCAAGTGGCTAATAGGTCATGCAGGGCTTACCTTCACAGTTATAATGGCATCTCTGCTGCTGTTGGTAGAGGAGACAAGGGTGCCACCTTCCCCAGATGCCTTTGAAGAGCTGGTAGAAAAAAATGGCTTCTACTTAGCTATAGCACAGATGTTCCTAAAGCATTTCCTTTTTGATTGCATGGAGGTACCCTTACGGTAGAAAATCAATTCTCTGTCAGTGACTGCCGAGAATGCACAAGTGAACGGGAGGTCTCCACTGAAGAGATCATCTTTGATCTTCGGGCTAGGTCTTCATAACTGTGTACAAAAAGCAAGGTGGAAAAATCACTATTGGGTTCAGGAGCATCTTAACATCTAAGTGATTTTAAAGACCCAGTAAAACCTTTATATATACTCACACACTTTGATGTATCTGCAGCGTTTTAGTAATAAAACATTTTTCTTCCTGTCAGTACCTTTTCCTGTACCTCCTCTCTAGTGCAGCAGACAGAGCCAACAAGAGGCATATCTCTCAGATGTTGCCTGACAGATATGTTGAAGGTGAAGGATGTGAGCATCCCTTAGCCTGGAGGTGGTTTCTTTGGGCTGAGCCCTTGGTGTGGTTAGTGAGAGCGGTCCCAGCTGAAGGCAAGGATGCTCTGTGCACCCACTGCCTTTGGCTTCTGCCCTCATGCAGTGGTGGTGTTTGAGGTAGAGCCATCCTACACACAAAGCCTGTAGAATAATGTGCAGAACGAGCAGGAAGTGTCTTCATATGCAAAGAACAAACAAGTCTTCTACCTGAAAGGTGTGTTTCAGAAGAGGTAGAACAGCAAATCAAGTGAAGAATGAAGTAGGCTTTTCCTTCTATGAGTCATCTTCCAGCCATCTTCCCTTGCAAAACCCAGAAAATTTTATCTTCCTCTGCATAAAGCTGTCTCCAGTAAGCAAACATTTTCTGGAAAAACTCTTCTACCAGAGGATGGCAGAAAGTCACGCCCTTCAATCCATGTCTCTTTCTATCCTGTTTTTTTGTTTGTTTTCCCTTTTGCTTCTTTTAGCCTCAAGTTTCCTTATCCTTTCTCTCTCTTCAGCTTTTGAAATAATACGTTGGAATCAGGCTTAAGGGAGAGTACTCTCTACCAGTTCTTCTGCTTGCCTTTTTAGTCACTTCCGAGTCAATGCCAAGTATCAACTAGATTTGATAAAAAGATGCATGTCACAAATGTGTTTCTCAAAATACAATAAGTTTTGTGAGAAACAGAAGCTGAAGAAGAGGCCATTTTTTTTGCAGCAAACAGTGGGACAGTCAACCCCCAAACTGTTTGAGGCTTTGACCTGTATGGTATCATTTGCTAAGGACTGAGGAATACGCACAATTTTTTAATTTTCATTTTCTTTTTTTTCTTTCCCAGAGAGCTATATGATGAAGGACATGAACAGTAGGAAACTGGACATCTGCTCTGCTTTTGCTTTTGCTGATCTCTTTTCCTTCTCCAAATATGGTTTTCGTATACTTTCAGCTCTGAATTGAGATTGCCAGAAAGTTTTGCTGTACTGCTGGTGATGTAGGTGATGACTGTAAAAGGAGCAACAGGAGCTGGGCTGAGCTGTGTACTCTTTTCTTTTGGAACTTGTGGATCTTAAGTGTTTCTTGGAAGTGTTAGAAAGTCAAATAGTGCAGAATCATTATGTAATACATTTTGAAAAGGTTGTGTCATTTTATGATGTTTTCAAAAACATATACATTGTTGTAAATAAAAGGAAGGGGAACATTGGAATAAAACCCATTTCAAACTCAAAATTGTGTGTTTCACTAAAGAAATAGAATAGTCAGATGTTTCAAGGAAAACATGAATGCATATTTTTCCAGTAAATAATTCAGCAAAACCAATTTAAGTTTATTCAGAATTGCTAAACTTGCTTTTATTTTTTCTTCCAAAAGAAATCCATAGAAAAATAATTCCCTCTAAGCTCTTATTGTAAAAAAAAAAAAAAAGTTTTTAGTTACGTATGAACCTGCCACTCATTTGCCTAATGGTGCTCTTTAGATATGGCCATATTTTCTAGTTGATGAGCTAATCATAAGACTAGAAGACCAGAGTTCACAAGTGCTAGCCATTTTCTGACATTAATTTTTGTGTAGAGCTGGGCTGGTCACATGCACGAAGTCACTCACAAACCCCCTGAGGGTTCATCTAGATTTATTCAGCAGGATGTAGATTCCCACTGGTGGGTGTGGGACTTACATTTTTGCTCTTAGATGGTGATGTTAAATGATTTTAAATAACACTTGTGAATTTTTGGGAATATTGCTCTTGTAGTTTAGAGATTTTGGGTTTTGCTACCAAGTGGGGATACGCTCCTTTACCCACTCTGCCCAGATTTCCTCTGTGGTTTTGAGAGGTCACTCAAACTTTCAGAGCTTCAGACAATTCAGACACACTTCGTTGCATTGATTTTTGAGGACTGTCTAAAGCATTTCTTGTATGGTGCTGATAGCACACCATAAATTTCTCCACTTCTTTGTCAGAGTCCCAAACATGTGTTTGAGCTGTGTCAAGAAGCTGGTTGCACAGGAGTTTCTTTTGTATGAACTGTAAATCTGTGATTCCCCCAGTTCCTTAGGTAAACACATACTGAGTACTGCAGGTTGCTCTTTCTGCTCTTCCAGTCTCAGCTCTTGCCCTGACCTGCCAGAAGAGGAGACCACTCCTGAAGCAGAGCTCTGCAAGTGGGAGGTTGTGGCATCTATTTCCAAAGACGCATTGCAAGAAGCACAGCACATTGTTGGAGCAAACTATGTTTGCAGCTGGCAAAGCTCAATGAAATACAGCATGAGATCACGGACTTCACCCTTTTTAGGATAAACTCACGGTCACTCCTAAACCAGTCAAAGTGGTGAGTCCCAAACTTACAGTCTTATTATAGCTTTGAAACAACACAATGTAATCCAGATGACTGATGTACATCAGATGTTGCTAGTAAGGCTAGATCATACCCAGCTCATAGTCTGAGTATTTTTCATCAGGATTTATTGATGAAATGTTGTGAGTAATGAAAGAAGAATCCTCGTGTCAAAGGGAGACAGGGAAAAGGTGATTTTCCAGGCGTAGCTGGTTGGGACTAGGGATATTGAAAGAAGCTCCTCAGCTCTTTTCACAAGCCACTGGGGAGGGCTGGGGACCTTGTTACATGTAGGTGGACAGATTGGAAACCTTCCCTTAAAGCTCAGGCGATTTGAAAGAGACAACGCGTATACGAAGACATGAGATCCAGTCACAGTTGGAAACGCTATGTAGTCAAGGTGTCTGCACTTCATTGGAGGGATTTCAGACAGACCTGTAAAATAGTGTAAAGCTCTAGGGGATGTGTCTTACAGCAGGGAAGCAGGGTTTTCAATCTACTAGACTTCTCTAAGAAAAGGATGAAAGATCAGTTTTTGATGGTTTTTGTTTTTCTAGACAACATATCTGATTTTTGAGGGCTTTTATAATTTAACAAGAAAAAAGGAAGCCATCCAATGAGTGAATCTTGAAATTAAAAGCAAACAAGAAAAGAAACACAACCTTTAACACCAGGCAGCTCTGGAACACTTTCAGAAGAGAAATCAGCTGGATGGACACCCTCGATGGGGAAACTGCAATCCTGAAAGACCTGTGGGTCTTAACAGGCTTAGTGCTGGTCATTCATGTAGTAAGGAAGCAGTTAGGAAGGAAGACGTGGTGAAATCATATGGCCTGAGTTGTTAAAAGGGTTATAGTGAATAGCTGTAGCAGTTGTCTTTGGCATCAACTATACACAGAAGTACTTCTTCATGAATATTTTACATTCCCTCTTGACTAAGCTCTCCACATCTCTACAGGCACATCACCATTGTCTGTATTGACCTCTGGTGCTCAGCAGGAGTTTATTCCAGGACCTGTTTCTCTTGCTGAGCTAAGAAGTATTGATTCATCATCTTGCTGCAAAAGTTACTAATAACAGATGCTTTCCAGGAACTAGCCCTGATTAAACAGCCATAGACATGTAGCTCAGATTCAATTAAAATGATAGGGCACACAGTTCAGCTCCTATTTAATTATTTCTCATCTTATGTAAATGAGATTTCTTATTGCAGTGAAACAAATTATTATTTTCTCATGACAGTTCCTCACCTGCATGCTTTACTCCTTATTCTGCCCTTAGTTTAATCTAAAAACAAACCAAAAGATTCCTCAAAATTCAGAGGCTGAATAGAAGAACAGATTTTTCATTAGTATTCTGGAGACAGTGCATTCCTTTGTGATCTGGTTGTGCTTAAACCACATATAACCCTCCCTGATTAAGGCTGTGTGTTTGACAAAAGAGATTAAGCATAACATCTGCCACATATATAACCCTGGAGGCAAACACCCCAGCCTTTGGGGAAATTTTCACCCAAAATTCTGCATTTGGTTGAATTTGCAGCTAGCTGAGGATCTTGCTGCTTAAGCAGCTTCTGATGTTTACTTTTGGGATTAAAAGATAGATTTCTTCCATGCAGAAGTGATTCATGCCTGTTTTTCTCTGGCACTCAAACACAATTAATTTATATTTGCAAAACCCTGGTGACTTGGAGTTGTCAGAACAGCTTCCTACAGATAGAGAGCTGGAGCATGCTAAAAGTGTAAGAATTTCTGCAAGGCACAACTAATGTCTATGGTCAGGAATTACGTTCAGTTCTCCTGCATCTTAATTCAGTGCCTAAGCCACAAATCTATTCCCTTCTTCATGTAGATTCCACTTCTTCAGGATGAAAAGCTGTTTGGCCTGATGTCCCCTGAGCTGGCTATCAGAACAGAGAAGAAATTTCTTTAACAGCTATGCACATGAAGTCCTGTGAATTTGGCACATCCTATGTTACTTTGAGAAAAAGATAATGGAAGAAATTGTTTGCAATCATGGAAAAAAAATACTGTCCTTTCCACATACCTGAGTGAGAATGCCACTGGGAAAGATAAAATCATTCTGGGGTTTACCTGCCTACCCAGCCCTTGAAAAAATGGGAAATATTTACTGATGCTAAATTTGTCAAAGTAAGCAAGATGCTGTATTTATCATCAGTGACACCCTTCTCCTCCTATTGGGAAGCAGAGATGTATAAATAGTCAACTGTCTCTTCAAGCAGCACTGACCAGCATAATACCTGTGAATATTAGAATGCTTTAAAAATACACAGAGCATGTACTTTCACGCAGAAAGAATGAATCAGCATTTTCTCATAAGGGAGATGCTCCACTCCCTTCATCATCTTCATTGCCCTGCACTGGACTCTCTCCAGCAGTTCCCTGTCCTTCTGGAACTGAGAGGCCTAGAACTGGACACAATATTCCAGATGTGGGCTCACCAGGGCGGAGTAGAGGGGAAGGAGAACCTCTCTTGACCTACTAACCACCCCCCTTCTAATACACCCCAGGATGCCATGGGCCTCCCTGGTCACAAGGGCCCAGTGCTGGCTCATGGTCATCCTGCTGTCCACCAGGACCCCCAGGTCCCTTTCCCCTACACTGCTCTCTAATAGGTCATTCCCCAACTTATACTGGAACCTGGGGTTGTTCCTACCCAGATGCAAGACTCTACACTTGCCCTTGTTATATTTCATTATATTTTTCCCCACTCAACTCTCCAGCTTGTTCAGGTCTCGCTGGATGGCAGCACAGCCTTCTGGCGTGTCAGCCACTCCTCCTAGCTTGGTGCCATCAGCAAACTTGCTGATAGTACACTGTATTCCCTTGTCCAAATTGTTGATGAATATATTGAATAATACAGGCCCCAGTACTGACCCTTGAGGCACTCCACTAGATACAGGCCTCCAACCAGACTCCGCCCCATTGACCATGACTCTCTGGCTTCTTCCCTTCAGCCAGTTCACAGTCCACCTCACTACCTGGTCGTTCAGACCACACTTCCTCGGTTTAGCTGTAAGGATGCTGTGGGAGACTGTTTCAAATGCTCTACTGAAATCAAGATAGACCACATCCACCACTCTGCCATCATCTATCCGCCTTGTTATGTCCTCATAAAAGGCTATGAGGTTGGTTAAGCATGACTTCCCCTCGGTGAAGCCATGTTGACTGCTTCCAGTGACCCTTTTATCCTTGATATGCCTTGAAATGGCACCAAGGATAAGTTGTTCCACCACCTTTCCAGGGATGGAGGTGAGGCTGACAGGTCTATAGTTACCCGGGTCCTCCTTCTTGCCCTTTTTGTAGACTGGAGTGACATTTGCTTTCCTCCAGTCCTCAGGCACCTCTTCTGTTTCCCAAGACTTGGCAAAGATGATGGAGAGTGGTCCAGCAATGGCCTCAGCCAGCTCCCTCAGCACCCGTGGGTGCATCCCATCTGGACCCATGGATTTATAAATGTCCAGATTGCTTAATTGCTCCCTAACCCAGTCCTCATCAACCGCGGCAAACTCCTCCATTGTCCTGACTTCCTCTGGGGCCTCAGCGGTACGGGGCTCCTCAGGACAGCCTCCGGCAGAGTAGACAAAGTAGGCATTCAGTAACTCTGCTTTCTCTCTATCTTTTGTCACCAGGGCACCCACCTCGTTCATCAGTGGGCCTACATTGCCTCTGGTGTGTTAGTTTTGTCTCCCATGTATTTGAAGAAGCTCTTTCTGTTGTCCTTGACCCCTCTCGCCAGGTTTAATTCTAAGGAGGCCTTCGCTTTCCCAGTTGCCTCCCTACACCCTCTGACAACAGTCTTATGTTCTCCCCAAGTGATCAACCCCTCCTTCCATGATCTAGAAACTCTCCTCTTCCACTTGAGCTTACCTAGCAGTTCCCTGTTTAACCAGCCACGTCTCTGGCTCCCTTCCTTGACTTCCTACATGTCATGATGCTCTGATCTTGTGCCTAGTAGAAGCAGTCCCTGAAAACTAATCAACTATGTTGGGATGCTCTGATCTTGAGCTTGGTAGAAACAGTCCCTGAACACTAACCAACTGTCTTGGACCCCTTTACCTTCAAGCAGCCTTGCCCATGGGATTTGCTGTAGCAATTGCTTGAAAAGGCCAAAGTTTGCCCTCCTGAAGTCCAGGGTTGCAATTCTGCTTGCTATTCTGTTCCTGTTAACCTGATATCCCTGATCCAGGCTCCAGGTAGACTGCACACTTCCCTATGATGAGGGTCAGCTCTGCATATTGGGTCCTCTGTTCCTCTCAGAAGGGAATCGCCTACTACAATTTCCCTTTTTCTTTCTTATCAGAGGCAGTCTTGACATGTGGAGTCAACCGCCTCTTCCTGTGTGACCTCATAGGCAGGCCTTGCACCACATCCTCACCTACCTCTTCTTCAAGATCCAGGGCCTCAAACCTATATGAAGAAAGGCTGAGGGAGCTGGGTCTCTTTAGTTTGGAGAAGAGGAGACTGAGGAGTGACCTTATTAATGTTTATAAATATATAAAGGGTGAGTGCCACGAGGATGGAGCAAGGCTCTTCTCAGTGGCAAACAACGATAGGACAAGGGGTAATGGGATCAAGCTGGAACACAAGAGGTTCCACTTAAATTTGAGAAAAAACCTCTTCTCAGTGAGGGTGACAGAGCACTGAAACAGGCTGCCCAGGGGCTTGTGGAGTCTCCTTCTCTGGAGACATTCAAAACCCGCCTGGACATGTTCCTGTGCGACCTCACCTAGGCGTTCCTGCTCCAGCAGGGGGATTGGACTGGATGATCTTTTGAGGTCCCTTCCAATCCCTAACATTCTGTGATACTGCGTGATACTGTGATATCAGAGTTGTACCTGGGGAAGCAAGGCAGGTAGAGAGGGGGGTTGTCCGTGACACTAAACTGGGACTTGATTCCAACACTCCTGTCTTTTCGGTCCCCTACCTCTGCCAGACAGTGACAGGGAGCATGAGAGACAAACCCATCTCCTGCTAGCTCCTAAACACCTTCCCTGCCCTGTTGAAAACTTCAATTCTTTTTTATAAATCCAAGAGAGAGCTGTGATTTTGTTTACAAACCATCAGGACAGCTCTTGACTTCGGGGTCAGTGTGCTCATGAGTCAGAGGTGGCTGCAGTGACCATAGCTGAGGAAGGAGAGCAAGGAGAAGCCTCTCAGAGAGGCACTGGTGAATTCGGTCACAACCCACCTTGAAGATACTTTGCCACACTTTCTACTTCCCACAAGCTTTCCCCAATAAAGGAGTCCTGCTCAAAGCTGAACCCCTTGTGCCATTGACTACGACAGAGAACATTTGTTTCTGTGTTCCTAACCCAGCAAGGAATCCAGCAACAAACACAGGCAGCGGGGACTGGCATTTAAGCTGGCATTAGTGCTTTGTCAGGCCATTCCCATCGGCTGTAAAACTGCTCCAAGATGAACTTGAGCATTCATGGCTCAGTGTGAGGATGTGTGAAGAATTACTGCAGAATGAAAGCACAGGAAGGGAAATGCTGATTCATTCTTTCTGTGTGAAAGTACACGCTCTGTGTATTTTTAAAGCATTCTAATTTTCACAGTTATTATGCTGGTCAGTGCTGCTTGAAGAGACAGTTGACTATTTATACATCTCTGCTTCCCAATAGGAGGAGAAGGGTATCACTGATGATAAATACAGCATCTTGCTTACTTTGACAAATTTAGCATCAGTAAATATTTCCCATTTTTTCAAGGGCTGGGTAGGCAGGTAAACCCCAGAATGATTTTATCTTTCCCAGTGGTATTCTCACTCAGGTGTGTGGAAGGGACAGAGCCGGCCGTGCATGAAACCCACCCACTACAAGCAGAACCGGCTGTGCCTGTCGGTCATGCAGGTGGGACACGGAGCTCTGGGGCGCGATGGGTGCTCAGAGCAGTTCTGGGCCAGGGCAGACCCAGGTTCACCTCGCCTGTGCTGGAGGACGGTGTTATCCCAAACCTGGGTTCTTCACCCAGTTCATTAATGACCTTTGTCTTTATTTCTCGTATATCTCCAACCCTGGCACGCCTGGGTGGGGAAGCAGAGGGCAGATGTTCCACCCTGCTCTTTATCGTTTTAAGGGCTGTGCAGAGAAGTGCTACTTCGGGGCACGGTGCCGCTTCCTCCACGACATTGGCGAGTACATGGCTGCGAAGCCGGGCGACCTGGGCCGCAGCTGCGTGCTCTTCCAAACCTTCAGCAAGTGCGTTTATGGTGTCACCTGACGCTTTGCCCAGTCCCACCTCGGTGCCGGCTACCAGAACATCATCAACGTGCACCTGGCCAAGCAGTGGGAAGGGAAGACGCTGGTGAGGAACAACCTCTCCAAGGACCTCCAGCACCAGCTGCACAAGAAGAAGTTTAACTTCAAGAAGGCCGATGAGTATCTCTGCGATCTAGCCAAGCCCCATGGAGATGGTGGGAAGGGCGGCATCAGTGAGGGGAATAACAATGCACTTTTTTGCTGTAGAGGGGGACTCATCAAACCGTGGCTTTTTACTGAAATTAAGGAGCAGCGACACTGAAATATCCCCTCCAGTGAGAGATTTGAGATCCTCAAGGACTTCACCAGCTACGGCCTCGAGCACTGGGGCTCGGACACGCAGGGAGTGGAGAAGACGAGGAAGTTTCTGCTGGAATGGCTCTCGTTTCTCTGCAGGTAACTCTGCCCAGCCGGGGATGCTGAGCACAGCGAACCCGCGTTGTCCGAGCCACCACACCCACCGCCGTTGCGTTTCACTGTAGATAAATCCCAGTCGGCTTATTAGAGCACCTACCTGGTGCCAGAATGTGGATGATTGGATTAAAATAAGGTAAGAAAGTGTTGGATTTCAGTTGAATCAGTGGGAAGGAACAGGGCAGAGCACAAAGTCACTTTATGGAAAGATTTAGTTGAACCAGCATCCAGGAAATATGTTAAACCACCTCAACTCTAACGAAAATTACTCTGGGCTGGAAATACAACGTGCGTTCCAAAGTGTGAAATAGTTCAAGTCCTAAGCAAGGCCAAATCTGACCCCGCTAGCACTGACTTACATCATTTTAAGACCTGACCTTAATGCAGTTTGGCATGAGCAGGGTTTTGGCCCCACACATGCACAGCGAGAGGTTAGGAGCAGCTTTTCGGGGGCTCGTGTTGGTTTTTGGCACATCCTGGCCAGCAGTGACGCCGCGTTCAGGTCACCAAACCCGGCACCGACCCTGGGGACTCCCCGGTGAGAAGGACGTTGCCCTTACCTGGTGGTCTTGTCCCTCTGGGGCTGTGGTTTGGGAGTTGAAGCTCAGCACCGCGGGTGCTTTTGTGCAGCAGCCTTCATTTTTTGGGAGATTAAAGTCTTGATTTGAGATATCTGAGTGTAGTCACCATCGCTGTAGAGCCATGGGGCCATAAAATAACTGGGTATGGTGCATGAACACAAACCTCTTCTTGTTTTTGTGTTTTATTCTTCTCTTTCTTCCAGCGAGATGCTTCTGGGCCCTGTCCCTACCAGCTTCACCTTCCTGCCCAAACAAAAGGCCAACTCCTACAGATAGGGCTGACGGGTCCTTTCCCGTGGCTGTGAGTTGAGTGGAGGTGCCAAGGGGCGAGTTGGCTCCAAAATGAAATAAAGGTTGATGTTTTTAGAAGCCTGGTTGTTTTCACGCTCCCAACGAGAGTCCTTGCCACAAGTCCCACAGCAGATGGGCTCAGCCGGCCTCGCGGCCATTGGTGCCTTGCTAATAGAGAACAGTGTGATTAATTAACAGGATACGGGGCACTGCAGAGCTCTGGCCTCTGATTCACAGCAGGAGTTGTCCCAGCTCACGTAGCGGGAGCAAAAGCCCTCTTGTTCCTCCCAGGGTGTCCTTGGTGGTGCCAAATGGTCCATGTACCATGTACTGACCCGATCCCCGGTGTCCTGCAGAGCACAAACAGCCCCAGCATCTGGGCAGATGTGCAGCATCCAGCCCTGTTTTTGGAGAGCACAAAATGGTGGGTTCTGTCTCCTCCCAAGTGTCACTCGCCTGGGAAAGTTCAGCCCCCCCAAAGGGGGATCCAGGGCTGCTTGGGTTTCCTGATCAGGAAACTGCTGGAGTGAGGTCTGGGGAACACGTGCTGTGTGACACCCCCTCATGTCCCTGAGGTCCCTTTTTCCTGTCTCTGCATCACTCCAGTGTGCAGAAACACAGGCAATGGTCACAAACGTGTTCACTATCACTCCAACGCACAGAAAGGCAATGGTCACAAACGTGTTCACTATCACTCCAGCGCACAGAAACACAGGCAATGGTCACAAACGTGTTCGCTGTGTGGCACAAGGTGCAGCTTGGTCCCCACAAACAGCTCGGCTACATCGACTTGTTCCTTTTCCCCCTGAAAAATAATATTTAAAGCAAAAAGCATTTGTACCCACCACCCACCCAGCCCCCTGAACCCTTTCCCTGCCCAGGAGGAGCTGGGGAGGCTCTTGGGCTGGCGTGGAACACTGGGAACCCCAACATTCCTTCCTGGGACACCCCAAAGAGTCCTTAGTTACCAATGGCCAGAGCGACCAGGATGTCCCTGGCGTACAGCTACCGTGCTCCCCCGGTCCTGCGGCTGCTACAGCCATTCATGCTCCCCCACTGCTTCTTTCCCCCAGGTAGGAACCCACCCCAACCGCTGCAGCCCGGGACGCTCCTGGGGGCAAGAGCGGAGGTGAGCGCCGGCCATGGCTCCTGTCTCTCTTGCAGGCTCAGCCCCGCTGTGCCCACCGCCCACGCAGGGGCCGCCCTTCCCTGCAGCCTGGGTGTCCCCCCAGGCCCCACCAGCAGGTACAGCCACCCCTGGCACCCCTGTCTGCTCGGACACCCCGGCACCTTCGGCCCCTTTGCCACCCCCAGCACCCACCACCCCGTCCCCGGCACATCAGGCATGGGGGTTCAGCCAGCGCAGCCAAGCGGCCCTGCCCTGGGTCATATGTGCCCAGAAAATCCTGTTTTCTGAGAATTTCCCCAGTACCCAGGGCCCCTTCTCCCATTTCCTCTCCCAGAACTGAGTCTCCTCCCGCTTTGCAGCCCCGTTCCCCACACAGCAGCTCACCCCATGGGGATGTCCCGGCCACCAGTAGACCCAGGGAACGTTGGTGATGGCGGGGTGCCCATGGAGGGTCCCCCCGGCCCATGACAACACCCTCTCTCCCTCACAGGGCTGCAGAGGGCACCATGTGGGTGCTACTTTGACCCCAGGGTGTTCTGCATTCAATGGAGCAACCCCGATAACCACCAGGGCACAGCGGTGGCCGCAGCCACTCTGGTGCCACCACCTCCCATCGCTGGCTACCAGCAGCTGGTGGAGCAATTCGCACGTCTGACCATCTCCAGCAAGGCCACCGCTGCAGGGACACCCCCAGGTGGCCATGTCCCCCCCCGCTGCTCGGCTGCCCCCCACAACAAAGCCACTGGGAACCCACAAGCCACCTTGCAGTCCCTGAGAAGATCCTTTTGGAAGATGCCCTGAAGGTCTTTGGTCGCTCCATGAACACGGAGCAGGTCAGCCAGAATGATGTCAGCAGTGGCCCCAAGCCTGATGAGCCTGGTGTCACCACCGCCGCTGTGCCCCAGTGGGACTTCAGCTCACTGACGCTGCCTGAGAACCTGCTGACACCCGACTACAGCGTCCCCAAGATCAGAGCCGCCCTGCTGAACATGGAGGAGTTCTACACCCTGGGCATGGAGCCCCCCGAGCTGCGGGGCACAGGGATGGAGCTGCCGCCAACCCAGGCTGCCCCGGCAGAGCAGCAAGGGCGCAAACGGAGGCAAGAACCGGGGCACAGCCCCGAGCCTGAGCCCTCCAACAAGCGCAGGGCATGGGTGGCAGGGGGGAATTAGACCCAGAGTAGGGGATGGGGCTGGGTGGGGGAGGGGGGAAGGGAGGGAGAGGGTTTGTAGGGGGGAGGGAGCGGGGAGGGAAGACGGGATGCTGCATTAGGGGGTGAGGGGGGCTGGGGTGGCTTTCGTGGGACCTTGTGTTTTTTTCACTTTCCATTAAATGCTGTTTTTCCGGATCTGCTCTGTGTCTGTGTGGGATGGGGTGCAGGGGGCACTGGGAACCGCAGACCCGGCTTCACCTCTCTGTTGCAGCAAAATAACCCCAAATCACCTCAGAATGGTGAGGGAGGGGCTGCAGGGCAGGGACCCTCCTGCCCTTGTCTGGCTGCACCTTGAGCAGCTGTTTTTCCACTCCCTGGTCCTGCAACCAAATGAACAATCACTACACTGGCCAGAAATTGCCTGGAAATCTCATCTCCCTTTATTGCTCATTTCCCACCCCAGCTCCACAACCTGGGGCCAATGGAGCGCTCAGTGACCCCAGCTCCGCGGGTCCAGCCAGCAGCAGGTGCATCGAGCCCTCATCCTGGACTCCAGTGGTGGCACAGCCCCCGCTGCCACTCAGCACCGCACCCCGAGCTTTGTCCTGGCCCAAAACTCGGGTCCCTGGAGCAGCTGCACCAACCACTACAGCTCTGGGGGGCACGGAGAAAAGGACTCACAAAGCGTCCTTGGCCAGGTTCTCATCTGAAAGGTAGAAATCCACCTGGACACGATCCTCCAGACCAGCTGCGGGTTGGGGATGGAGTAGCTGCAGTCCAACAAACCAGCCCCCAACGCATCGCTTACATTGCAGAAGCTCCTGGCAGAGCAGCGGGAACACAGGCATGAGCTGGTGGCCTTTGGGATGTCAGCACTGCCTGGTCTCTGCCACAAGGGCAGCAGGGACACCAGCGCCATCAGCTCTGCCCTGAACAAAGGGGAACACAGCACCGTGCAAGGCTCCCGGTGCTGAGACCGTGAATCTAAACCCGTCCCAGAGGAGAGACACATTCCCTTGAGGACAAACATGAGGTGAGACCCCATGCACACCCCAACAGCCATGTACCCACTGAAGCCCTTGCCGAATCCCTCGCGGCTGAGCAGGGCGAGCGAGCGGCTCCGGGACACATGGACGTTCAGCACCAGAACAGAGTTTCTTTGCGCTATCAGAGAGCTGCTGCGGCTGAGCTGGGAACCAAGCCCCAGGGCCACTCCAGAGCTACATGACGACATCATCCTTCATCTGGGACAGCAAACAGGAGGAGGACTGGGCTGGGAAACCTCCTGATTGCAGTGCCCCCACACCCAGCCCAGGGATGGGGAAGCAGAGGCAGTTCATTGCTGTGTCTTTACCTGCTTGGCAGCGTTGGGAAAGGTAGAAAATCCTGATGTGACATCCTAGAGACCCACAGGCAGCAAAGCCCAACCCTCCCCACCTCTAAAGTGAGGTTCCTGAAAGACAAAAGGAAAAAGAAAGAAAGAAAGAAAAGGCCCTCAGACCAAGCAGGCTGCTGGTTTATAAGGGGAGGTGCCAACAAAGAGCCCAGATGGTGGTTATGGACCCAGCAGGCTCCAGGTGAGACCTGTCAGGGGTTAAACATTCCTAGCTGAGCCCTGGAGCAGCCGGGCGGGCCCATGGTGACCCAGAGCAGGTGGGGCATAGAGACAGAGCTACTGGTACCAGAACACAGTGGTACCTGGTACAGTAGTGGTACCCAGTACAGTAGTGGTAGCCAGTACAGCAGTGAACTGCTGCTGTGAAGCATAAAATCATAGAATGATTTGGGCTGGGACCTTCCCAGCTCCCCAGTGCCATCCCTGCCATGAGCAGGGACATGTTCACCGGCTCAGGTTGCTCAGAGCCCTGTCCAGCCTGGCCTGGGATGTCTCCAGGGATGGTTCAGCCACCACCTCTTGCTCAGGGTCAGGAGGTGCTGCTGAGCCCCGCAGGGGGAAATAACCCCCTTGTTTGGGACCTGAGACTTGGGATCTGAAGGAAGAGGCTCAGGCTGGCCCAGCCACCCATGCAGGACTGGGCACAATGCAGAGGGAGAGCGGAAAAGGATGCAGAGGGAGAGGCTGAGGCTAAAGCTTCCCCCTCCCAAGGGCTCACAGCAGGAAGGACCCGTTGCTGGTCACGTCCCTATGTCCTGCTCCTATCCTCCACAATCAGTCTGGAAGCATCATTGCAAAATGCTTCTTGCAGCCTCATCTCCCACTCCGTGGATTCTGGTCTCACCCCCCAAACCAGCCGCTGTTTGGCAGTGAATCCGCCTCCCTGCACACACCGGATCCCCAGCCAAAACCGCTTCAATCAGACCAGACCCTGCATCTCCCCCCAGTGCTGCAGCATCCGCCCGACACCTTTTAGTGATTAAAAAAGAAATGGGACCACAGCAATCCTGGTACAGGCCTGAGCATTTGATACATGTCTACTGCTATTCAGGTTTAGCTGGGAATTGGGTGCATTGGATGGGGTGTCCTCCTCACACAGTGCTGCAGAGCTCCTGGCGTCTCGGTCATGCATCCGTGGGAAGCAGAAGGTGCTGGGTTGGGTCGGTCGCAGCCGTGAAGAAGAGAACATGAACATCACTCCATGGGAGCAGGGGAGTTTAAGCCTTGGTTGCTCAGTTGTTGTTTTGGGGTTTTTTAGACCGTTTTATCTCATCGGCAGGACCTGAAGGGCGGACTCTGACCCAGGGAGTGTCCATTGGTGTTATTTACACATAAATCCAGCTTTCTCACTTGTCTCCTGTTACATTTACAGACAAACACCACCCTGACAAACAGCACGGGACAGTAAGAGGGACAGATGTGCAACTACACATGCTTTCTTTTTACTTTCCGTTAGCGAGATCTTTCAAAGTGTCGCAGCTACCTTAGTACCATTCGGAACGAGTAACTAATATATTTGGATAGAATATACTCTGATGCAAAAGTACACGAGGCCCCTGGAAAAGCTCACACTAAATACTGTATCAAATTCGTGGCAGGAGTTGTCCCAGCTCACGTAGCGGGAGCAAAAGCCCTCTTGTTCCTCCCAGGATGTCCTTGGCGGTGGATGATCCCCGGGGTCCTGCAGAGCACAAACAGCCCCAGCATCTGGGCAGATGTGCAGCATCCGGGCAGATGTGCAGCATCCAGCCCTGGTTTTGGGGAGCACAGAACGGTGGGCTCCGTCTCCTCCCAAGTGTCACTTGCCTGGTAAAGCTCAGCCCCTCCGAGGGGGATCCAGGGGACTGATCAGGGAACTGCTGGAGTGAGGTCTGGGGAACACGTGCTGTGTGACACCCCCGTGTCCCTCAGGTCCCTTTTTCCTGTCTCTGCATCACTCCAGCGCACAGAAACACAGGCAATGGTCACAAACGTGTTCGCTATCACTCCAGCGCACAGAAACACAGGCAATGGTCACAAATGTGTTCGCTATCACTCCAGCGCACAGAAACACAGGCAATGGTCACAAACGTGTTCACTGTGTGGCACAAGGTGCAGCTTGGTCCTCACACACAGCTCGGCTGCATCGACTTGTTCCTTTTCCCCCTGAAAAATAATATTTAAAGCAAAAAGCATTTGTACCCATCACCCACCCAGCCCCCTGAACCCTTTCCCTGCCCAGGAGGAGCTGGGGAGGCTCTTGGGCTGGCGTGGAACACTGGGAACCCCAACATTCCTTCCTGGGACACCCCAAAGAGTCCTTAGTTACCAATGGCCAGAGCGACCAGGATGTCCCTGGCGTACAGCTGCCGTGCTCCCCCGGTCCTGCGGCTGCTACAGCCATTCATGCTCCCCCACTGCTTCTTTCCCCCAGGTAGGAACCCACCCCAACCGCTGCAGCCCGGGACGGTCCTGGGGGCAAGAGCGGAGGTGAGCGCCGGCCATGGCTCCTGTCTCTCTTGCAGGCTCAGCCCCGCTGTGCCCACCGCCCACGCAGTGGCCGCCCTTCCCTGCAGCCTGGGCACCCCCCCAGGCCCCACCAGCAGGTACGGCACCCCTGGTACCCCTCTCTGCTCGGACACCCCGGCACCTTCGGCTCCTTTGCCACCTCCAGCACCCATCACCCTGTCCCCGGCACATCAGGCACGGAGGTTCAGCCAGCGCGGCCAAGCGGCCCTGCCCTGGGTCATATGTGCCCAGAAAATCCTGTTTTCTGAGAATTTCCCCAGTACCCGGGGCCACTTCTCCCGTTTCCTCTCCCAGAACTGAGTCTCCTCCCGCTTTGCAGCCCCGTTCCCCACACAGCAGCTCACCCCATGGGGATGTCCCGGCCACCAGTAGACCCAGGGGACGTTGGTGATGGCGGGGTGCCCATGGAGGGTCCCCCCGGCCCATGACATCTCCCTCACAGGGCTGCAGAGGGCACCATGTGGGTGCTACTTTGACCCCAGGGTGTTCCACGTTCAATGGAGCAACCCCAATAACCATCAGGGCACAGCGGTGGCCGCAGCCACTCCGGTGCCACCACCTCCCATCGCTGGCTACCAGCAGCTGGTGGAGCAATTCGCACGTCTGACCATCTCCAGCAAGGCCACCGCTGCAGGGACACCCCCAGGTGGCCATGTCCCACTCTGCTGCTCGGCTGCCCACCACAACAAAGCCACTGGGGACCCCACAGGCCACCTTGCAGTACCCGAGAAGATCCTTTTGGAAGATGCCCTGAAAGTCTTTGGTTGCTCCATGGACACGGAGCAGGTCAGCCAGAATGATGTCAGCAGTGGCCCCAAGCCTGATGAGCCTGGTGTCACCACCGCCGCTGTGCCCCAGCG
This sequence comes from Patagioenas fasciata, assembly GCF_037038585.1. Classification (NCBI taxonomy): domain Eukaryota; kingdom Metazoa; phylum Chordata; class Aves; order Columbiformes; family Columbidae; genus Patagioenas; species Patagioenas fasciata. The sequence continues at coordinate 25,293,583 of NC_092522.1, forward strand.
GGACTTCAGCTCACTGACGCTGCCCGAGGACCTGCTGACACCCGACTACAGCGTCCCCAAGATCAGAGCCGCCCTGTTGAACATGGAGGAGTTCTACACCCTGGGCATGGAGCCCCCCGAGCTGCGGGGCACAGGGATGGAGCTGCCGCCAACCCAGGCTGCCCCGGCAGAGCAGCAAGGGCGCAAACGGAGGCAAGAACCGGGGCACAGCCCCGAGCCTGAGCCCTCCAACAAGCGCAGGGCATGGGTGGTAGGGGGGAATTAGACCCAGAGTAGGGGATGGGGCTGGGTGGGGGTGGGGGGAAGGGAGGGAGAGAGTTTGTAGGGGGGAGGGAAGACGGGATGCTGCATTAGGGGGTGAGGGGGGCTGGGGTGGCTTTTGTGGGACCTTGTTTTTTCTTCGCTTTCCATTAAATGCTGTTTTTCCGGATCTGCTCTGTGTCTGTGTGGGATGGCGTGCAGGGGGCACTGGGAACTGCAGACCTGGCTTCACTTCTCTGTTGCAGCAAAATAACCCCAAATCACCCCCAGAATGGTGAGGGAGGGGCTGCAGGGCAGGGACCCTCCTGCCCTTGTCTGGCTGCACCTTGGGCAGCTGTTTTTCCACTCCCCTGTCCTGCAACCAAATGAACAATCACTACACTGGCCAGAAATTGCCTGGAAATCTCATCTCCCTTTATTGCTCATTTCCCACCCCAGCTCCACAACCTGGGGCCAATGGAGCACCCAGCGACCCCAGCTCCGCAGGTCTGGCTGGCAGCAGGTGCATCGAGCCCTCATCCTGGACACTGGTGGTGGCGCAGCCCCTGCTGCCACTCGGCACCGCACCCCGAGCTTCGTCCTGGCCCAAAACTCAGGTCCCTGGAGCAGCTGCACCAACCATCACAGCTCTGGGGGGGCACAAGGGGTAATGGGATCAAGGTGGAATACAAGAGGTTCCACTTAAATATGAGAAGAAACTTTTTCTCAGTGAGGGTGCCAGAGCACTGGAACAGGCTGCCCAGGAGGGTTGTGGAGTCTCCTCTGGAGACATTCAAAACCTGCCTGGACGCCCTCCTGTGTAACCTCATCTGGGTGTTCCTGCTTTGGCAGGGGGATTGGACTGGATGATCTTTTGAGGTCCCTTACAATCCCTGACATTTTGTGATTCTGTGAGAACAGAGTCAGAAATGCTGTGATGGTACATGGTCCCTGAGGACCGCAGGCATCTGTGTGAGCCTGATCGTGGGACAGCTGCTCATCTTTTGTTTTAAAAACTGCATCTTGCCTACTGAAGAATTGCCAGGTAACCAGAAATAACTGAAGTGAATGGAGACTGTTGAGAGGTCTTCTGAGAAAGCAGGGTGGGGATGTGGCTTTTGAACAGCAAAACGGACTGTGTATGCCCCTATTACCACCTATGGTTTACATTTCTTGGGGTCCATCCTCCTTTGAGGGCTTTTCCTCTTTTACCTAGTCAGCTTTGTGCTGCTATTTTCCTCCTCCATTGTTTCTTAGCCCTGATCATCTGACATGGCTGGTTGGGACAGTCCTGCTAAAGCCTCAGCACCCTCGTTGCATGTGTGATACAGACCATTTTTTCCACTGCTTACCCTGGTAAAGCTTTTCCTTCAGACACCATATTATTTCTGTTTATTGGAACAGGCTGCCCAGGGAAGTGGTGGAGTCATCATCCCTGGAGATGTTTAAAAGGTGTTTAGACAAAGTTCTTAGGGACATTGTTTAGTGCTAGAGTTAAGTTATAGTTGGACTCAATGATCCTGAGGGGGCTTTTCCAGCTGAAATGATTCTACGATTCTACTTCCTTTCACTAGACCACACGTGAGCTGCAGCCATGGAACGTAACCTCGTGGTGCCAGGTCCCTGTGCCAGAATGGTTGCAGGAAAACCTATGCGAGATGGGTGGGTGCAAAGGGACGAGTTGTGTTTGGTGGCAGGCTGCTTACCGGCAAAGTCCCTGACCATGCCATGGCAGCAATGAGTGTAAATGAAAGGGCTGGAGATGTGGAGCGAGAGATGTGGGTGATGGTGTTCCCCATTTCTCCAGGCAGACAGGGAGGTGTGTGACGAAGCAGAGACCTGTTGCTGGGCTTCAGGGTGGGGAGCCCTGGTGACTGTGGCCAGAGCAAAGACACAATGCAGTCTGATGGAAGGAAAAGGGAAACGTGGAGCTGCAGTTACACCAGCTGCTAATCTTGCCATTGGAAGTCTTTTTTAAATACTTCTGCATAATTTGCATTTGTATCCTTTGCGTTCTATAAAAAAAGCCTCATTTGCATATAGAGAGGAGACACTTCTTATACACAATTGTCTGCTTGGCGTATGATCTGCAAAGCGAATATAATGTTTTTCTTCTTCTGTGAGCTTTTCTTAACAAATACAGAAAGAAAAAGAGAAAAAAAATGACGTTTGGGGAAAATGCCATATCTATTACGAGTATTATTGTTCTGGTTGTTTAGTTTTGAACATAAGATAACTTAGGCCAAAACTTACTGTTTCAAAAGCATCAACAACAGTGATTGCTCTTGTTTCCTGCAGTTTGAGTTTATTATCTTTCATTCTTTCCTTGGAAGTAAAATTAAACAGTTTATTTTTGCTCCTGCAGAACTGTGAGTTTGTGAAAGTGTAGATGACTTACTATCTAACTTTGTTCAAATAAACACAGTCTAGCTTTTTCTATGCCTGAAAATGCACTTGCTGATATGCTCGAGAAAAATGCTCCTAAGGTCCAAATGACAAAATGAGGAAAACTATGTGCATGTTATTTCTTCAATTGTATCCCAGTGCCTTCTTTATCTGTAGGATTTGCAAGCAAATTGACTTTCAGTTCTTCCCTTTGACATCTTTTCTGTAGCTGACGAGAGATTTGCAAGCAAATAGACCTTCTTCAAAATTTAAAGCATATTTGCCATTTCACAGTTTGTATCTCTTTTGCATAAATACAGGTTTTTCTGTGGGGCTTACAGGAGGCATTATCTGACAGTCCCACTGGCCAATGTCCTAAAGGTTTTGTTGTTTCCTGTTGATTCAAAAGCATCTCTAGTTTTCCCACCCTGCCTCCCATCTCTTTTCCTCCCCAGAAGCCTCTCTTGCCTCATTTTGTATGCATTTATGATATCTTTATAATATAAACACACTTTTTAAAGTGGACTGAAGAGTATTTAAATCAATTTAAATCAAATTGTTTTTCCCATGGGAGTCATTGCACTGTTATCATTAGGGCTGTTGTCACAGTTAAGTTTACCAGATACTTTGCAGTGGGAAACCCTACATTCATTTGCTTGTAGTCTGCCAGACTTCAGCAGTTCAGGATAAAATCTTCCCTGCCAGGAATCTGCATTTTAACTTTATGTCACTCCTTCATTCCGTTTATCATTTTCAGTGAAGGAGATATGAGCTTTTTGTAAAATATGAGATGTGATTAAAAGCTGTATAATAATGAATGTGCACAAAGGAGCAAAATGATGTTCAAATGAGCAATTTAATCCTAGCATCTCCTACTGTTATAGAACTTGCCTTTGAAGCTCAGATTTTGGGGAGTTTTTCTGAACACCATTTATATTAGATTGACTTAAATTGCAAGGGTATAGCAATTTTCCTTTTTATTAGGATTTAGGCTCAGATCACCGGCTCATTATATACCAAACACTGGGTAGCTGTGATTGCAGACAACTCCTATTTCAGCATCCCTGTTAAGGGGAGAAGTTCTCTTGTCCTCTGCAATCCCCAGGCAGTGACATTGCAGAGCAGCAACCCAAGGCCTATAGAATAAAATCATCTGGAGACAAGGTGTACGGCTCCTGACAGGGGAGAATTCACCTCTTCCTTCACTCTGAGAGCCCCACTGCTCCTCACTCTGACATTACATCCATCTTGTGGTGGATCCTTATAGTGTCTGACAGCACGGGGAGATGTACAGATAACACAGAGTCAGTATTGCACGTGCATCTAATCTCAGTGGGGGTTCAGTCTCACACCACACACTGCAGAACCGCCGGCGCCCATCAAGGGGAAATTATGAGATTTATAAGCCAACAAGAGGGTGCTGTCACTTTGAAGTCATGTAGCTGTGGCTGGAGTGGGAAAATGAAGCACTCCCCATGGAAAGCTCTGAAGTCAGTAGGAAAGGTGAGGGAAAACACTCCTTCCTGAAAATTTTCATGAGGGGGTCTCATTTTGGGACAAAATGCAGTTCTTTTCTTCTTCCGACTTCATCCTTTTAGAGAGCTACTGTCTCTGCTGTCTCTCAGTGCTGTGGACCGGCACTAGATCTACTGTGATGGTTTTTCTTGTAAAAGAGGAAACAGAGGTTTCCAAACAGGCCAGATCTGCCATGTTATGTGCAGGTGGATCCTGCCGGCCTGTGCCATGGCAATGCCACCCTTCCCCCAGCACAGCACCTGAGCATCACTGTTGCTGCCTGGCTCTGCCTATCCCAGCCTCAGGCAGCTTAGAGGTTGCAGGGCAGCCACTCGGAGAAGCAGAGGCAGTGCAAGAGGGACGGAAAAACCCAATTCCGTGCAAAGTACATCTGTTGCTGCAACAGGTCTGGCAAGAAAGAAATATCAAGAATTGGTACCAGTTCCTGTGCAAACCAGTCTTGAGAACCTGAACTGAAATTTATTAGGAGAAATGAGTTTGACCTGACACTATGACTTGCACATAGAACAGCCCTTCTGGGTTGTTTTGCTGGAGTGCGGCAGCAGATACAGAAATCTGACACTGCAAAACCATTGTACGTATTGATAAACGTGCAATGGATCTTTATGGATAACAGAATAAATGATCAGACAAGTACCAGCCATGGGCAATTTTAGCCAGACCACAGCTGACTGCCAGCCTTCCCCAGGCAGCCTGGCACAGGGCCAGTCTCTCCTCATCTGGTGGTGGGAGTATATTAGGCACCATCAAGTGTGGGTTATTCAAACTTCAATTAAAGACCCCAATGCTGTCTTATTGCTCTCTCTCTCTCTTTGCTTTTTTTCTGGTGCTTGGGTTATCCTGTCCTTCCTTGATGAGCCATCGGTACTGCAGCATGCAAAAAACCTTCTTCATACAGTAAGCAGTGTCTTGCCTCACATTTGTGGTAACGTGAAATGGAAGAAATTAGTGTGTAAATTTCCCATTTGAGAGGAAAAAAAAAAGTATGTGGTTCTGCAAATATTATTCTATGTCTTTGAAAAGTTTCTTGTCCAGCCCTGCTAGAGCTGTAGGCTCCTGACACTTAGGTTACCTGTTGCAGATTTTAGTAAGGAAATAGGTACCTTGATACTTTTGTGTTTGGGAAGTTGGTAAAATTAGATTCCAGAGCTACTTAAATGTGTTTATGGAGTATCACTCATTGTCTTAAAGACTGAGCAATCTTTTGGTTTCCAAGGGTGTTTTCCTGTTAAATGCTGAAGAAGGAAAATGGAGGGATTAATGTTGGGGTTTTTTTTCCACTTTGTCGTTACTTACTGTACTTATTGAAACTCCCCACTATCAGAAGATGTTTGGTCTGTCCATAGTATGGTGATGCTTCTCCATCTCATTGGAAGGATATTCCTCTGGACATGCCAAACTCAACCCAGCAGGAGCATGCAAAAACAATGAAGAAGAAACACCCAGGAAGGCTCTGCGATAATTCCATCTGTGATTATGACTGGGAGAGAAATTGCACTCTGGGTACCTGTTTGTAATACAGTGGGTGTGAGTGGCAAATTAGGATGACCTCTTCTGATGAGGAATGAGCCTTGCAGGCTAATAAAACAAATGCAGAAGGAAAAACAGATTAAAGAAGGATGAAAGACAGCTCTGGAGCTAACTCTTCCTTTAACTCTGTGTCCCTCATCTCTGCAAAAGAGCTACAATGGAAGCAACACCCATGTAAGGGCTGAATTTGTCCCCAGGGTAAGTCAGGTCGGGGGTTATGTGTTCAGTGATGTGCCAGACTGCTTTCCACCACTGGCTTTGCCATGTGCAGCAGCGGCAGCACATGACTGACGGTGCCCATATCAGCATGAGAACTCTGCTCATGGTGGGAGGAAATGGGTTTGATAAAATTTGTTTGAAGAAAGACAGTTAATGTGCTGGTCGTTTTATTAGCTTCCTGTGAAACTCTTCTGCAAGAGCTGTCAGACAAGGTTTTCCACCAACGTGGTTTGGTAGGCTTTCAAAAAGTGTCTCCTTTGAGAAAGCAGATGTGAGGTTGGTGAGGAACAGCTGCAATTGGAAAGTATCATAACTGCTGAAAGAGGAAACGTGTGAAAGGATGGCTGTGCACAGAATACTTAGTTTGCTGAAAATAGTCAAGTCTGTTCCCTGCACACACTCCTTAGGTCACTCTGTACAAGGTACCTTTGGGGATCCATAACAGAGTCCAAGTACCTGTCTGTGCTGGCCCTTTGCTATAGGATGAAATCAGAAAAACTTTAAACTGGGCCAGTAACCACACACATTGCTACGTGACCCCCTTGTTGTGGTTCTCAGTCCTGCTGAGACAAAACCTTGTCCTTCTAATTGCCTCTCTAATGGGAGAAATTGTCCCCAGGCACTGCTCTATGACAGTCATGCTTCTGATGGAGATAATTTAAATACAAACATTTTTGTTTGCCATGTGCTCTGTTTAACCATAGTGCCTCCCTGCCAATGCAGAACTTGACCCTGCAAAGTCAAGAAATTGTTTTTCTAAGGCAATTGCAGTGAGCGTGGGAATAGCCCCTGTCATCACTCAGTGGTCTTTTAATTGCTGTTGTACCTGCGGAAGTCAGAAGATTGATCCGTACACAGGTTTTACTATAAAACAGATTTACCTAATATGTAAGGGAGTTACTTAATATTTCTGGGATCAGTATATACAGATTTTTTTGAGAAATGAAACTGGTTGACAAAAATGGGCATATAAGAAAATGTTCCAATTTTACCCTTAGGAGGAGGGCTGAACAGAGCAGATGTTTACATCTGGAGGTCAAACTACAAATACAGTAATTCTACAGCTGAGAAATAGCTAACATTCATTCAGAGACCAAGAGAATAGCTTGTAAATCTGACCTTCAGAGTGACTTCACTACTCAGCACTAAGCAGAAATGCAAAGACTGACATTAAGTGGGCATTAAAAAATGCCATTCTTCTCAAGGATGCTCTTCTGAGTGAGATGCACTAATATGGCCAACTGAGCAACTAAACTAAATTAGGCAATTTTGCTTCTAGTCTGTAAAAGAAGGAAAGGGAGTAGGGAGAACAGAGGCCTTAAAAATAACATGTCACTGTAAACAACATGCAAAATGAATGCTACAGGTTTTATTATTATTTTAACTGCTCAATTCCTTTCCTTTGTGAAAAAAAGTGAAGAAAATACTTAACATGGACAGAATTCTGTTTCCCCGCCATTCGCTCTTTGTACATAAAAGGAAACCAGTTCTCTGAAGTAGTTATATTTTTGACATTTGAGTAAGCAGCTACAGATGCTAAGAAAAACACTTGCAGGATTTTATGGTTAGCCTTTCCCCAATGTGGTGTGCGAGGAACAAGAGACAGGGTGAGCCAGCAGAACAGGCAAAAAAAAAAAATGATCCAAACCTGCATGTTGCTGCGAGTATGATGTCTCTCTGCTGGAAGCAGCATCCCACCAGCACCCTGTGCTCACAGCCATGGGTCTGACCCATTTTGTCCCCTGTACTCAGCACTGGTGAGGCCACGCCTCGAATCCTGTGTTCAGTTTTGGGCCCCTCACTGCAGAAAAGACATTGAAGTGCTGGAGAGAGTTCAGAGAAGGGCAACGAAGCTGGTGAGGGGCCTAGAGCACAAGTGTGATGAGGAGCAGCTGAGGGAACTGGGGCTGTTCAGCCTGCAGAAAAGGAGACTGAGGAGAGACCTGATCGCTGTCTGCAACTGCCTGAAAGGAGGTTGTAGCATGGAGGGGGTTGGGCTCTTCTCCCAAGTAGCAAGTGATAGGGCGAGAGGAAATGGCCGCAAGTTTCACCAGAGAAGGTTCAGATTGGATAACATATCTTCACAGGAAGGGTTGTCAGTCATCAGAACAGGCTGCCCCAGGGAAGTGGTGGAGTCACCATCCCTGTTGGTGTTTAGAAGACCTGTAGATGAGGTTCTTACAAACATAGTTTAGTGCTAGATTTAAGTTATGGTTGGACTCAATTATCTCTTCCAACTGAAATGATTCTATGATTCTATGTCAGATTACTGCAGCTGCACAAAGGGACCAAGGCAGCACTGGGGAATCCACGGGCTCGGCTGTGGGAAACCAGGGTAAAGGCAGTAAATTATTCAAATGGCAGAAAAACCCCTTGGAAATCACTGGAAGTGAACAATGGGAAGCAGTCTTTCCTGAGGAGGTTGAAGGGGGAATGCAGGAGGAAAGGATGGATTGAAATGTCCCTGGGGGAGAGCTGCCACATCTGTCTGCTGAATGTCACTCTGAGCAAAGCTGGTCACTCTGCACCCACCGAGCAGCCAGGTACATGCCATCTGTGCTCGGTGACCACTCTGGGCACAACATGTGCCCAATGGAGCCTGCCTGCTCCCCGAGTCCACCTCCCACTCACACCACCTGCCTGACCCGCATCACAGAATCATAGAATAGTTTGGATTGAAAGGGACTGAGAAAGCCCATCCAGTCCAACCCCCTGCCATAAGCAGGGACATCTTCAGCCAGATCAGGTTGCTCAGAGCCCCATCCAGCCTGGCCTGGGATGTCTCCAAGGCTGTGGCATCTACCACCTCTCTGGGCAACCTGGGCCAGTGTTTCACCACCCTCATTGTAAAAAATTTCTTTCTCATGTCTAGCCTGAATCTCCCCTCCTTTACTTTAAAACCATCACAACAGGCCTACTAAAAAGTCTGTCCTCATCTTTCTTATGGGCTACTTTTAAGTACTGGCAATATTATTATATTTTCCCACAGGCTCTGCATACCTGGTTCAGAGGACAGGGTGGAAAATAGGTTTGTCCACAGCCATGTGATACCCTAGGTGTGGCCACTAAAATTTCATTACCGGTGCTCTGGTTCAGCGGTGCTGACGGAGCCTCCTGCCCATCGTAAGTAACACTGTGGCTCAGAGGACATTTGATGTATGCTGCACCTCGTGTGTCCTGATGATTTTTGCCTCATCGGCAGCGCCTGCCCAGCTCTGCAAAGAGGGACAGAGCAGCTCCCAGGTTCGCTCAGAGCCAGGTACTTGGCAAATATAAAGAACCCCGTTTGCCCTCATTGAAGCAGACACTGAAATCCTTTCTATTGGTAAAATGCTTTCTCATGAACTTTACTTCAAGTATAGATCTTAGGTCCCTTCATAGGTATTAAATTAGGGACAGAAAGTGGTTTTGTTTGCAAAACTGAACAAGGAACTTTACCAGAATAAAAAAAAACAGAACAAAAATAAATCCACTTTACTGTTAGTTTGAGGCATAAAGTCTCGTTTCTGACTTTTACTAATCCTTTTTTGTTTTCACTAGTGTTTTTCATGTGGACTTATAGAAATGTTACAGTTATCTATGCATTCCACAAAGTCAGTTTATTCACTTTGCCTCCTTCCTTTCTAGCAGAAACAGCACAGTAGCCACAGGGGAGAAAATTAGCTAGGCAAAATCTCCATCTGTCTCTTTTTCTGTTTCCAAGGTGTCAAGGGTTTAGATTGTGGGGTGACAATCAAACCCTGGCAGATGTATTGTTAACCTCCTCTTCCCCCCACTTCCCCCTGTTGCCCTTCCCTCTCGCCCCTTCCCACTCAGGACAGGCGATCGGGAGGGAAAGAAGGACAGAGAGACGAGAGTTGGAAAAATTAAAGATGTTTTACTAATGCTACTAATAAGAATAGAGAAAATAATACAAAATATACAAAACTAATCTTTGAAAGTCTTAGCAACTGCAGAGCCAGCACTCAAAGTACTGGATTAGACTCTGTAGCCAACCGGAGCTGGATTCAGTCTCTCACTAGGCCTCAGTTCGCAGGGACGACCAGCAAGGTCCTCTCCTAATGCCGGCCATAAGGAAAAAGGGCAAAGGGAAAAGGCAAAGGGGCGAGATCCTCGTGATCTCCCACTTTTATATGAAGTATTCACGTGACTGGAATGTTATACACCGTTGATCAGTTTCTTGGTCACCAGTTTCTCGTTGCCCCTCTCGCGAGATGTCCATCCATACTTATCAATAAGTTTGCCTTCCATTGCTATGTTTACCAAAACATGTGTCTGGTTCTCCAGGAAAATGCAGTAATATGAAGGCTTTAGCTGACAGGCAAAATTCACTAAAAGAGAATCTAGTTTTTTAACAAAACCAGGACACAAAGGCTGTGCACCTTTTTTTGTGGGTATTGGTGGATCATCTTTGCATGATGCAATTTAAAACAAAACAACCCAAACCTACAGCTTAATCTACACAGCTAACGAGGTGTCCTTAACAAGGCTAACTTTGACTATGGCTTCATTGTGTTATGTGCCTTGATTTGCTTTGTCTGAGGGAAGGCATCAAAGATTTCAACATTTTTTCCTCATGGTAACTGAATTCCTGTGTCTGCCTCTTAGAGGAAGTGGTCTAGTGGTCTTGGTGAATGGGTCCTATGGCCCCTGCAGAAGCATGCTGCCAGGATGTTTGTTTCAAAAGTGGTGTCTGAGGACAGTGGAAGGGAAAGCTTGTGTATATGTGTGTGTTTATATACATCCATGGATGTGTCACCTTCCCTCAAGCAAGCATTAGAGATGTGATCAAAGGAAAGGAACAGATGGGACACAACAGCACGAGCAGACCCATTGATTTCCTCTGTAGAGCAGTGAGAGGAGTTTGTGGTAGGGAACAGGGGCAGCAGGACAGCGGGGAGCAGCCCTGGGCATTCTGCAGAGCTTCCAGGTGATCATATTGCAGAAAAACGATGGGAGCTCTGTGGGGAGCCCAAGTAGACAATGGCCACACAAATAAAGCAGGGAGAGGGTAAGATCATCTAGACAGAGGAGAAAGGAAATTAGTGAGATAAAAGTTAGAAATCTGCAGAAATTGTGGACAGCAAGATCCAGGTCAGGAAAATGCTGTGCAAGGAGAAGGCAGAAGTCTGAGTGACCATGAGTGTGAAGACAGTAAGGATCGTGAGTGAAAATAAACCCCAAGTTGCAGGCTCCATGAGGCTGCAGGACCCTTGGGTTTGGTGGTGTTATTCTGTGATGACTCTTATTCACTTCATTATGAATTAGTTTGATGTATTTCCTCTCCACAAATCCTACTTTGAGGTTTTGACTTGGACAGACATTGCATGGTGCTCCCACATGGGCCTACGAGGGAAACCTGTGGGGCTCTGATCAGGCTGCTATTTCCATTGCCTGGTTCATCCACTTAATCTCTTCTCCTTTGGCTTTCATTGCCAAGGTCATGACAAGATTGCCAAGCCTGAAGCCAAACATCCGGTATCTATTCCAATGCAAAGCTTTCAGCTCCTCTGAGTCAGTGTGCTCGTGTCAAGAATAACCCCAAAGAGATATGGAAACCCCGAACTCACTGCCATAAATCACACTTGCCCTAATGCCATTTTCATCTCTGAGAGTGGCCTGCCCTTTGTGTCATGTCCTGCCAACATTCCCAACTGTTGGCCATTTGTTTGCAAAGGGGAATGCAAAGTACATGCTCTTGAGAACCTATCCAATACCAGTGGTATTATATGTTCATACAGACAAGCTGGAACAACGCATCTCTGCTTTTTCATCCCAGGGGAAGAATACGAGCCTGAAACTGCATTAGAGGAGTTGCAGTTTGTTGCTGGGAATGAAACTTGAAACTTTACTCATGCTTGATGCTAGGTGCTTTCTCTGGTTGTGATTGCAGCATATCGCAGTTTGTCCACTGTGAGTTATGTTCATAAATTTAGCCTGTTTTTCTCTGGTTGACCTGCGCATGAAACGATCTGGATTTCTTCAAATGTATTTGTTATTCATAGGGATTCTCAGAATAGTTTGGACCAATACTTTTCAGCTTGCAACACGCTTAGGCTGATGACTTGCAATTCACTTTCCACGGTTTGTGATTTGTCTTCTAAGGCAAATGCTATTGCCTCTGTTTGCCAGTGAGTGACAAAAACTTTATAAATAGAAGACTAATGACTATCAAATAATGATTTTGTTTTGTATGAGTTTTTGGCACAAATTCATGTAGATCTGGGGATTCTGGACTGGTTTTATGAATATCTTATTTACCTCATAGTACTGTGGCAGTTTCTGGTGTAAATTTGCAAAGCCAGCTGTCTTCAATCCACTGGTCCCTGGAGTGTATCATAATAGTGATGTATTGAATTATGACAAGTTGCCTTGGCCCATGCCAACTCCACTTTAATAGTTGTTAATGTCTTTGTTCCAAAAGCTGAAAATGCATCAAAGGACAGAGAAAACTAAGACTTTCTTATGAAGGATGCCAACTTTGGATATAAATTTTACCCCCCTTGAATCTGATAGTAAAATTCCCAAATCGCCGAGGCTACATCTTAGCTTACAGTTGTGTTGAAGGTGTTGTGGTACCTCATGACTTGAAAGGCTGTTTTTCTGTTTTAAGAGGTTGGCAAAACAAAGTTCCAGTGCTGCAACCCAGACCATGCTAGGGGCTTGCATACCATTCCTTTCTCCTGACTTGCAGCAATGTGTTTGAGAGTCAGTTCACTCCAGCCTCTTGTAATCCTTGTGAGTGTGCAAGCACAGAGTTACACATTTTAAAATACTTCAAAGCTGACATGAGAGACATAATTTAGATGGTTGTTGGGGTTTGCCATCAGATTCTCTTGTGCAATTACTTCTCTAGTAGACATTGTAGTTCTCTTCACACCCACTGAAGGAAGAGACGCATTTCCATGTTTGTTGTTCCCATGTTACTGGAAAGTTTGAGAAAGAGATGACCCCCATTAAGAGTTTGGAGAAGGGGAAAAGGAAGAAAAGGCAGGAATATGGCTCATTTCCTATAGCTATGGGCCTTCCATAGGTCTTTTCTTCATGTGCTTTCCATACAGACCCAGTGGCAGAAGTCCTTAGTCAGAAATAATGTTTTCTCTGGTGTGACTGTTATTCCGATTATTACATTGATAGTGGCATATAGCAAAAACAATGGAAGAAAACTAGGCAGATATAACCAGGACTCTGTCTACACTTCACTGGCATCAGATACTAAGTGAAGTAATTGCTTCAGTTGAAAGATATTGTGTCTTTTTCTACAATTTTAATGATATAGACTAGCTGTACCAATACTGAAATCCAAAATGACAGGCTTTTCTTTAGAGTATTTTCAGTACTTCTAACAAGTTTTTTACTACTCTCTAACATTGCTGTGGTGAGTGTATGTGTTTTGGTTTTATGTCAGGAATGGCAAAATCCAGCAAGTATGTATGGGCTGGAGCACATGAATATATTAATAGCAGATAAGCTACAAGAAGAACATACTACATTAACAAATTTGCATTAGGTAGGTGTGTGTCTGCATTTCTCCTTATTGTGAGGTTGCACATCCACAAACGTCACTAGCTACAAAAGTATGTGCAATGACGTGGCAAGCCCTTCTTCCCCGAACTCAGTCAGTTTTGCTGGGTTCAAGAAAAATACCTCCTTCTGACAAAGTAACTGGTAACATTTTTCCTGTTGTAACACCTCCTCCCTGTTTTACCTGCTGTGTTGTGAATGTTATTTGCAATGCTGTGGTAGCCAGAGACCCCAACTTTCAGCATGGGTGCCCAGTGCAAGGCACATGGCTCACATGGGATGGCAGAATGAATCCCTTCACAGTGCCACACACGCAGCTGTAAGTCCTGCTGCAAGGACAAGAAACTGGTGCCTCTGCAAAATGTTGCACTCGCCCAGAGGAGGGAACCAGCTTGGCTCTCAGCATCCTCATCCTCTGTGGGGCACCAGCGTACCCTCAGCATTGTAAGACATTTATGGATGTTATAAGTAAACATCAGAGAGATGCAGAGCAGTTGAGAGTCATAGAATCATTTTGGTTGGAAGAGACACTCAAGATCATTGAGTCCAACCATAACCTAACTCTAACACTAAACCATGTCTCTAAGAGCCTCATCTATGCATCTTTGAAACACCTCCAGGAATGTTGACTCAACCACTTCCCTGAGCAGCCTGTTCCAATGCCTGACAACCTTTTCTGAACCTTCTCTGGCACAACTTGATGCCATTTCCTCTCATCCTATCACTTGCTACTTGGGAGAAGAGATCAACACCCTCCAAGGTTAAGCAAATCCTTTCTGCTCACAGTGACTCATGTATCCTGTTCTTAAAATGGAGGTTGAGATAACAGAGTCATTTTGTGGAGTCCTTGAAGATGCACTGGTGTTTGTTGCCAGCGCACTGAGTGAGGTTTTATAACACATGGATCCAGCAGCATTAATGCTACGTTTTCCTGAGCTTCTCCATGCATTGCTCCTGAGTGCAGCAGAGTGCTTTGCAGCATCTCTGTCTTTATTCTTCATGCTCGAGGTTAGGCTGCCTTACCCAGTCACTAAAGACACTAACTCCAAGGAAACAATTTTCTGAAGTCCTGTGAAATCACAGTAATTTTTTCTTTGAACATGCCACAGTCAGAGAATAGTAGTAATTTTCATCAACAGCCTTCAGGGATGCTGGTGTTACTGCAAGAACCCCTGTAATTAATTCCTTTTTATTATTATTATTAAAATAGTTTCATTTTCCTTTTTAAAATGATTTTTAGGTGGAGGAATATTGTACAAGATAAAATACAGGCTTTTCACTGTCCAGGTTCTGCAGTAAGGATAAATTAAAAATAGAAATATGAGTACTACAATATTGCACAATGTAGATTCGTAAGAGTTTTCCGTATATATCGATATGACCCATTTCTTGGAATGATTCGTGAACCAGCTGTCTAAGAGCATAATTGGGTCACGTTAGAATTAATGTCAGGTATTTTGGATAGTAAAGCGTGCATTCATTCTACAGTTTGCTCATTGTATGGCTAACACAGTCCCTTGCCGTGTTGATACAATAGTGTGTGATAAGAGAGGAAGAGTGGAAACACAAGTGGAAAGGAATGAAGTAACTTGAATAGAACAGGAGATCGCTCACTCAAGGACTTTCATCCAGCCTCATCTCTTTTGAAGGCTTAGAGGCATCATCTGTTTTGTTTCATACAGGTATCCAAAACCTACAGACAAACAAATCAGTTATAACCACTGCTTTCTCCCGGGAGTCAATCTGAAAATTCAATTTTTTTCTTATTTTGACTAGAACTGTCCCTCTAACCTTCTGTGTTGTCTTGAATCCAGCCACTCCTGGACTGGGCAAAGCTCAGAGCTGCACCTGATTTTTAGTGATCAAACGTCTTTCATTCGTTTTCTCAAATTATTATTTACCCTGAATGAGAGTGTACCTTAATTTGCTCAGAAAACCCAAAAGTTCAGAAATGTCCCAAACCAGAGGATTTCCAAAGCATTTTTATTTTCTACTGAAATTTCACATGCACTTAGTATGTGACATACTCTTCTGTGTATGTCGCTAGTTCCTTATAGTCTTCCGCTACTTAGAATGAGCTCAGAAGGAGGGAGAGGAGGAACATGGCGTGTACCTGTAAGTACAAAGGAAGACATTCTACATTCTCCAAGCAATTTTCACTTTAGTGGAGATGATAGCACCTCTTTGTGTCACAGGAGAAAGTTCATAGGGAGAGAAAGGGCGAGTGAAGAAAAGAAAAACTGTCCTTCACTGGGACCTATAGTTCAATTTAATCCATCGGTAGAACTAGAAGAAAATGTTGACTTGTTAAGGAGCCTAGCCTGGATGGTAAACTGGGTTTGGGCATGGTGAGCTGATTAATCGGCTCTGGTCTGCTGTGCTTGGCAAATGGTCTTCACCCCGCGCTTGAACATGCTTTCCAAGGCAATCTGTTTGCTGGCATTCAGCCTCACAGAGCCATCCTAAATGGGTCTGAGTTATTGTGAATCAGGATAAAAAGGACCCAGCTCCTGTCCAGAAAATGAAGATGTGCATTTTGTCCTGATGCTTGTGTTAAGCTTTTCTTGGGCTAGAGCTCAAAGTAGCTTTATACTTCAAATTGTTCATTATTAGTGTACTGCAGCAAAGCGAATGGGCAGGATTATGTAACCACCACCAACCATTATCTTTTCCCATCTTTTTCTATCCCTTCAGAAGAAGTAGTGCAGAATTAATTATCATTCCTTTGTAAAGATATCTGAGAACATCATGTGGAACGTCATTCTGCACAGCTTGCTCTCTAGTCAAATGTGATTATGTAAAAAACGTAATTCTATTGTTTTAACTTGGGTTGATTCAGACACACTAGGCTTACAGCAATTAAGCTAATATAATGAGCAAATCAGCAGCAGTTATATGGCAAGTTAATAAGCTATATCCAAAATGTTAAACTGCAAATGCATAATGCTAAACTTTTTGCTGGGATTGTTTGAGGACCTTCTAGTTTAAAATCCTGACCAGAACCAGACCTCTAATATGTGTTCATGTATCTGATTCAACCCATGTCTCTTCATTCATTGCCACCATCCTGTCACTCACCTTTGAATGCCAAGGCACAGGAGCAACTCAACTGTGAAATGTCTTTCTGTCAGTCTTTTTCAGAGAGAACAGGTTTTCCTGGTACCCCCTCACGATGGGGAATGGTCAGGTTGTGCGCTGCAACTCCTGCTTTCCCATCCATTTTGTAACCAAACCCACCCCGAGCACAGGGGCACAAACTAAAAACAACACTTAGGCATAGCTGAACCTGAGGCTCCGCTGTTGAAACCGGTGTGACGTGGTAAGCCTATCAATCTTGGCCTTTTGCCATCAGGCAAGGCAGTCAAGCACAGACACATTTGTATGAAACAAAACTAGGTATTAATAGAAATGCATGTTCCTAAATTATGATCTAGGATTTTCCCAACAACTGCCTGATATACTTCCTAAGTAGATACTCCATTAATGTAACTTTAGATGCTGAGAGACACTGTTGTTAACATTGGATGCAATCATGGGAAGTTTTCTATCCTGGCCTGCTAACAAAGGTGTTTTGTCATGTCCACATATATATCAGCTCAGTTTGACAAAGGAGTAACCTTAACAGAGTTGTTGTCAAGCTTGATCTCTAAATTTTGAATTGCAAACTTGATAGATCTTAGGAAAATACAGATGATGTCTTATCTGTAAATCAGAGCTCTTCAGCTTAACCCTTTCAGGCTCCTTCCCTGGCAACTATTGGTTCTGTGGGATCTACCTAATTGTTCACCAACCCTCTCTAGATCCTCTTTGGAAACCTGTAGATTTTGCTCAGATTTTATCTACTCAGCTCTTTTCTTCCACCATCTTCCTTTCATTTCTTTCTGGTTCACACCATTTTACAGATGGTGGTGAAAGTTATTTTGAGGATCCAGAGTGGATTTCTGCCTTTGGCTCCTCAATTCCAGAGGTGCACTGGGGACACCCAAATGCAGCCAAAATGTATTATATGTCTCTGTCCATCTCCATTCCAGAAAAAGCCATGTCCTGGTTTCAGGAACTTGCTAAAACTGGCTTCTGTCCCCGAACTCTTTAATCTCTAATGTGGTTAGGGTAAAATAAAACAACAGTGGCAGGTAATTTGAATAAAACATTTGAAAGAATAAGGAGTCCTTACTGTGAGAGGCACTTTGGTAAGATTAGAGATTTCCCTGGTCAGGATGTTCTTGACTGTAGTTCATCTTGCAAGCTGATTCTCTGAAAGTGTGATGAGGTCCCCATCCTGTCCCATCTCAGGTCTCGGCTCAGCTGGTGACATGCCACATCTGGCTGTACTTGGGAATCGGTGGACTTGTATTGGAAGATGCAGAGAGCTCTGAAAGTGGTTGAATAACACCTTCATGCCTGATCAGTTTTATTTTCATTTTTTATAAAGCGTAACAGTTGGTGAACAATGAAATTATTGCCTGCAATTGCCGTGGACTACATACAAGAATAAATACCATAGTCCTCAGCTGTGAACTTCTTTGCCCTGTCCCATTACTCACTTTTGGGGAAAAGATGTAAGTTTGATAAACAACAGCAGTGCTTCTGGGGCTGATAGCTTTGTGTCACTGCTCTAGATTCACTGGGCCACTGAACATGAAAGTTTAATGATCACATAAATTTCAGGTGCTGTCTTTCCCCTGCTGCACAAAACCATCAAGTAAATTTATCTCTATGCTCTAGTGCCTCCGTAGGCACGCTGCAAGCTTTTCCATGCTCGTTATTTTTTTCCTCTCTTTTAATGCTTCATTTAAATCACTGCTCACACCCACAGAGGTCATGCAGCCAAGCACAAGTAAGAAACACAGTTTGCTGTTAAAGGACACCATAGCTTCTCACTTACATGGAGCATGTTGTGGCATTAAACTGCTCCAGCGAAGGCACCCAGTGCCAAGCTGCATGGACTGCTTGGGCACAGATGAGCAAAGGACTCTGAAGTCCTCCCTTCGCTCCTGTCACCTGGCTTGCCATAATTTCAGCAACCTGCTTAAAAGGCACCAGCAGAGGAGATGAGCACCTGCTCAGTCACTCTAGGTGGAAAATACATTAAAACCTAATTTAGACAAAACCCAGTGGGCAAACTGACCTATTTCGTGGTCAGTATTTAGGTTAGTGTGTGCAGTATCAATCTTGCTCTTCAGGGAGCGATTCCTACCATACATAAACATTTTTCTCAGACCTTGTTTGATGTGTTCTGCCAGGCCTGGCTGACGATGGTTTTCCTGGGCTGAAGCCTCAGCCCTAAGGCAGAGCATAGCAGGAGGCTCTTTATTTCAGCATTTTGATGGAAAACAGAGATGCCACAGACTTGCCTTAGTTTGCAAGATAACACCTGACACCCACAGAAATATCAGTGGTTTGTATGGCCCTACTTACACCAAAACCAGAGCACTCCACTGATGCACCATGCTCCCTGGCCTGCTATCTGCAGTCAATACCTGTGGAGGGGAAAGCCCTGGTAGACATATCCAACTGAAAGGAAACCCTCTGGTTTGATCAGGTTTGATTGTATAGACAGATCAAATGGGGAAAATTAGCATCTAGACTGTGGTGCAGTCCCCAGTGAGCAAGGAAGCTTTGAAGAGTGCTGGTTGTAGTAAAGGGACATTGTACTTGTGGCTGTGGTGTGGCAGAAGGGAAACCTACCCTCATCTTCCATAGTCAGGAGCCAGGTTTGCTGCACAAAGAAAACACTGCCTGTCAATACAGCAGCACTAGCGACTTCTTCACTGCAAAATATCAGAAAGCGAGAAGAGAAGGTAAGGTGCTGCAACACAAGGGGAGAAGCAGCATAAAGGCACTTGGGAATGGTGAACAGGTTCAGGTAGCAGAGTTTCTTCTTCTCCCAAGGTTGGGATGTCCTGGAGCATGACAGGAAGGAGGTGGTGACAACAGACCAAGGTCTGATCAATTCTACCCATAATGTCTGCTACCCACAGGTCTCATGGCCTTAGAGCAACGGGGGCATTAGCACTATGTCCTCCTTTGCTGTGGGATCACAGCTCTGGTAAAATCCAGGATTACCAGTAGTTTCTTTCTTGAAATAATCTAGGACAAGGTTGTTCAGGAAGGTGGAAGTGGGCAGTTCAATGCCCCCTCCTTCTCTTCAAAACAGGGATATATAAGAAAAAAATATCTTCAAAGGGCACCTGAATGCCTGTATTGGAAGGGAACAGAAATGAAAATCACAGAAACAGGGAGAGCAGATGACAATTTGATGGACAAATCCCATTCCTAGGACAGAAATATGCATCAAAAATTGCCATCTGTGCAGGAGTTTCTAACATTTGGTTTGCTGTGAAAGAAGGCAAAGTGGCTGCCACATTTAAGAAAATAATAATAATAAAAAAATCCCACTGTGCCCTTCACATTACAAAAAATTTTAATAGCTTTTACATAACCTCCAGATTTGGCCCATTCAAGCAGCCTTGGTTTAGGTGAGGGAAGGTAGCCAGGCACAAACTGTGCTCGCTGAATTGATGAACTGTATGAAAAGCTCATGAGACATTTTCCCTCGTAATTGATTGCAGACAGCTTCTATGACATGTGTCACCATCCACCTTCAGGAGAGCTTGACCCATGGGGGATGTGGAACAGCAAGCTGTGCAGCCCCTTGGAAAATCAATTTGCTTGGGAAAGCACAAAATCCTCAGCACTCTCTGTGTGCTGCTCTCCGTCTTTGCCTTTTTGCCTCTAAAGTGCTTTAAAAGAGGAGACTGGAAGAACAGCATAGCATCTCAAATGTAGGTAATACCTGGTGAATTATTCACAGCTGACAGAGCAAAAGGCTTTTCCCTCATTCTGGCTATATAACGATCTTAAAGGATTTTCACCAAGTTCTGTGCTAGTTGTTACAGGGAAGCTACTCTGATCTCAGCATGCAGCTGCCACTTCACATCCCTCTTGATTTGAATGGATCTTGGTCAGACTTCGAGAAACACAGGGCAGCCATCAGCAAGAGTGCCTGCATGTTCCTCTGTGACTCATCTGCATGCTTTCTTATCCTGGCCTTCGCAAAATTTGTTTTGATGCTTCAGCTGGATATTTTTCCTCTTGATTTGCTATGATGTGAAAAGAAATGGCAGCACTTTCCAATTGGTACTGGTAAAAGTAGGAAGGTCTCACAAGCTGTGACCTTGCTAAGGAGTACCAAGGGGGAAACTAGATTTCTCTTTTCCCCTCAGCACTCTGCTTCTCTCTCCTCCCTTGCTTTGGGCAGTATTGATGGCACATCACTGCGCAGCGCTCCTACGCACTTGGATGTCCTGTGGGGACAGCTGCAGGTACCAGACCTGCCTGTTGCCTTCTTGCACAGAGGCAGAAATGAGATTGGGAAGGAGTGAGGGAGGGTTTATTCATTGTGGTCAGCCTCACAAGACTTCAGCACTTTTCTTTTTCTGATCCATCTTGAGAGAAAGAAGAGCTGAAACCAAGACAGAAACTAAACAAATCTGAACTCTGAGCTCTGGGGTTGTGATGCTTTGCTACAGCCCACTCCAGTGATAGGTATTTTCTTCTTCCAATGGCAGAGTTTACCTTCCCCAGCTTCCAGAGATCTGCTTGGTCTTCCCTGCTGGCTTCCCACCACACACAATTGTCCTGAGACTTATTTCCAAAGCATCATTTTATGGAGTTGGTTCCTTGAAGAAGATCAGGCTGTGTACATAAAACTTTGTCAGAAAGTCTTAACATATTGTGAATAAGTGTGGATCAACAGACTTTTCTTGAACTGATGTTCTTTATTTCATTCCTAAGGGAGGGCTGCCTTTCGGAGTCTAAACCTTGCAAGTTTCAGCTTAGGAAATTTTGCCTTCTGCTGCTCCTGGATTGGAATAGGATTTTGAGGCTTGGTCCTAGGCACCAAGGCACTAGATCTCACTTTTCACAACAACGCATCCAAATACACAGTATTTTCCTTGCAGATTTTACATTTAGCTACTTTTGTTGTCAACCTGTGCTAGGTCATCTGACTTCAGAGGACTACGTTTTGAGTAAGCAAGTGCTGCCTTTCTGATGAAGTAGTGAGCAAGTGTGGTCCATGTGCTTTGGGCTTACCATCCCAAGAACCAAGGAGCTTCCTCCTAGCTCTGGTACCCAAGTTAGGTCAGCTTGGTGTGACTGGGAGATGACCTCAGGAGTCATCTCAGGTGCTGGCCAGGGAGTACATGAAGATGTTTCCTGGAATTCAGTTCTGCACTGGTTTTATGGAAATGCGCACCTACTCTAAAAAAACCCTCCAGTTTTTGTTATGATCGGCTCCCCCTTTTCAAAGATCTTGTAGCATTTACTACATCATTAAAACTAGAAGCTGACAGAGCTTTCAAGCAATTACTAGTGACAAGTCTAAACAGATAAAATAGAATTTGGTTTCCAACACTGAATACTTTCTTTCAGGAGGATTGCTAAGCAGTTCCTTTGCAGCTTTCTCATCTGAGCTGTAGAAAACCATCTCCTTTAAAGCTGATTATTCAGCTGGAAGCCCCAGTTGGTGTGTAGCTAATGTTTAACTCAAGATGTGCTTTATATTTATAGGCATTAGCCTGGGAGGTATGCACTGCCTGAGGAAAGGAAAGTGATGTAACTACTGATGGATGCATGGGGGATAAAGTCGATGAACAGCACAAAAGAATGAATCACACAAACATGCCTCATTGTTCAAGACTACTCATTTTTAAGGCAATTGTAGCATAACTGAAAGAGTGTGCTGTAAGAGGGCAGGTATTGCATACACTGGGGAACTGGACTGTGATTTGGGGATTGCAAGTGAATGGTAGCTGCTTCTGAAGGCTCTCAGTAATGTACCACTAGTATTTTAAGAAATGCCTACGTTAAAAGTGTCCTTGTTGTAAACTCAGAGTGCTGCGAGAAGAGGGACGGGAAAAAATGTTCATTTGGGCCTTTTATGTGAAAATGGTTTTAACTCCTCTTCCTTAAGGAAGAAAGCACCATTTAGCAAACAGCTTATGCTGTATCTTGCAGCAGGGGGTAGCAGCTGTGTACGGAGAAAAAGGAAAAGGTTTTGGTAGGAAATACGGACTTTAATTGTGCAGTCTGGATTGTGCTGTGTGGTGCATACTTTGGAAATCCTTTCTATAATCTCTGGGACAAGTCAGTACATCCCAAACCTGAAGCAGGCACTAGGCACTGCTGTGGGGTTTGAAGGTGAACCCTCTCTGGCAGGGAGCTCAGCGAGGAGCAGTGATGCCATGAACCTTCCCTCAGCTGGGCAGATGTATTAACAAAATCTTCCCAGGTATCCCCTTGCAGCTCATCTCCAAGTCAGTTTTAACCTTCGCTTTATAACACTTCAATTAGTTTGCAACAGTGTGTGTTAGTGTGACACATGGAGCATCAAAACAGCTGTGAAGTTCACATAGGGAAGAGAAGAAGGAGGAGTACAAGGTCTTGTCCTCTTCCCTGGGGGAATCTCCAAGTTGCCTTGCAAACTGTGAAACAGAGAAGGTCTGGCAAAGGAGTGAAAAAAACAAAGAAATCAGAGTGGCTGACTGACTGCCTTGTTGATGTGGGACTTGAAGCTCATGAAGCTTTCTCTCTCTGTAATATGTCCTGCCAAGATGTTGTGAAATGGATGGGACCCACAAAATATTATATGTGTCTGTCTCAGGAGGCAATACTGAACTGTTTCCCAACAGATGGTGACTGCTTCATGGAGGTGATCTGTCAAGCATCAAACAAGAGTTAGGATGTGTGTGTTAGGGAGTCAGGAAAGGAAAAAAGGTCAGAGGGAAGGTTCGGTTAACTTCTGCCTCTCCTAATCTTGTACATGAATTAAACATGGGATATAAAATGACCCTAAGGATTGTACCAGCATTACAGGACACATGCTGACAGAGGAAGTACTGATGTTCCTCTGTTTGCCTGTCCTTGTGTAAACTTTAAATAGGTGTTACTGGGATCCAGGTCCTAGTAAGAAGAACAGAAGATGTCTTTCCTTGCACTCATTAAAGTTTCAAGATACATTGAAATGCAAAGTGATGCACTCCAAGCAACCTGGACAGACAGAGAAACTGTCTGTGTTAATGAAGGCAGATCTGTAAGGTTTCCTGCATTTACAGCTTTGAGCATCTAGACTGGTTTATGCTCACTATATGGAGAGGAAAATACAAAACAGACAGCTTTATTTGTTTTATCAATAAATGAAATGGTTTTGGGTGGGAGTTCCTAGTGCTTGAGCCAGAGCAAGAAGGGAATATCTTTAATCTTGTAGAAGTGAAGCAGTAAAATTTTCTAATGATGTTCCTGTAGTACACTGCAGGGACTTGCTGGAAGCAACCCAGAATCAAATAGGCTTCTTCAATGTATCTGTTTTCCCATTTGCCTCAATCCATCACTCCAGAATTAGCACCAGTGTTGTGAGGACTTGTGAGACTTCTTACTCTGGTAATGCTGCAAGAAAACAAATGCTTTCCTGACTATTGCATGTCAGCCAGGAAAATGTGAATAATTCAGAATTTAGTTTCCCTTTTTCCTTTCTCTTCCTTTCTTACCCGCATTTATTCACACAGTTTCTCTGATTCCCACTCCGGGGGATGTGTATTTTCATATATGCAGTGCGCCTGGTGAATTTTTCGCCAAAGAGAGGTTTTCCATGGTCCCCTCAGATAAACTTTGAAAGAAGCTTCTGGTATAGCCTTGGAAATAAGATAGAACGGAGCAGCTCCTGGGCCCTGGAGGACGTGTACCCTTCTGCTGGTGGAGGGCAGGCCTTGGGGACAGCCCAGCCACTGGTTTGGGCCGTGGCAAGTCACCTCAGCTTTCCTAAGGGGTGCTATGGTGACTAGTTGCCTGGTGGTAGAAGCAAAGCTCTGGAAAGAGGAGAGTACGTCTGTAAAGCCTTCATCTGTCAGCCCTCAGCCGTGGTGGCACTGACTGCCTAGTTCTCTTCTGGGCGTCCTGATGTGATGGCTTCTCTCTTACCTTCCTGGTCTCCTCTTAACTTCCTTTTTTTCCACATGGTTTCTCTGAATCCCACTCGAGGGAGGAAATTGGGGGGGAGGAAATATATTAGAAATTAGTATCTGGTGGCTGAGACTTACTGTTGTCTTGGATTCCTTGAATTCTGTCAATTAATTGCCTCATTCAAACCCTGAAGGACTGCTCCACCCCTAGGTTAGACAACTAAGTGCACATATGCCCAGACTCCTTCTGCTAATGAAAAGACTTTAACCTACTGATCAGTTGCTTATAAAAAGATGGAAATACTGAAGAGTGCACTGCAAGCTCGCAGAAATAGTACAAAACTTTCTCAGAATCTCCATACAGTGAGCAAGCACCTACATGGTGTCAGAGTTTTCTTCTTTCCTCTCACACTGCTAGTAATGTGGCCATTTTAGTGGGATGAAAGAGAGTAGGAGTAGGAAACTGGATATACTTAGTTTAACTGTGGGACCCTTTCAAAAATTCATCTGTTTAAGATGAAAAAGCATCCAGAGGGTATTAAGATGATGTAGACACTACTATTTTTGCATATTAATCCTGAGACATCCTACAAAAGTAAATTTTTTTAAAAGGCTTTTAAAATGTTATCCCTTCTGCCAAGTAAGGTCCATAAAGATGACTGTCTGGACCCCAAAGTCACTGTAGGGAGCATAGATCACCACAGCACATGGCACGGCCTGTGCATAACCAGGCCTTTCCCTTCACAACATCTTGCCAATAGCATGAAAGTGTTGTGGTGTGGTTTTTTTTTTAATCCAGAGACTCCAGCCTGATGTTTAACACAGATGTGTTAAAATCTTGTGGAAATTGCGTAGGAGGTTTTGTTCCTTTTTATTTAAAAAGGTAAACAAACCCTGAGAGATGCAAGTCAGGTAGCGCCGTGTGTGACTGTTTAATAACAGGGTTTGTGAGGTTGTAATTCCCATGGTACCACCTGGCTTCTGCTTGCTATAGGTGGCTAATTATAGCATCCACAATGCTCCCAGCAGTGGAGCAGAGGGACACAGCATGTCCTCTTTCTGTTAGACTTTTCCCCCCTCAGCTTCTACTCCCCCTCCTCCCTGGAAGATAAAGAAGCAAATCCCAGTTTAGTCATCAAGGTCTGAGACATGCAGTGAATAATTCAATTCCTCATCTTCACACATGGACTCAGCTGTATAAATAAACTCAGCTGTTTCTGCAAAGTGTGCAAATACATTTCCCAGTGTTTTTTAGACATGGCATATATTGCTGTAGTTGAAAAACATGAAATGCAAACAGCGAGGGGTCGCAAATGCTTTGCTGGTGAAGGAGCAGGGTGGAAATCCAGTGAGTTCTCATTGCCAGACCTGGAACTGGGACACCATGAGAGACCAAACCAATTGATCAGTGAGTCACATCAGGAGGAAATCTGAGCTGTGTGGCCAAGATGCATGTATGGGACCAGGGAAATGGCGACATTTGCCTCCTACAGCTCTTTTTGGTACCCTGTTTGATGTGCCTGCTTCATAAATGCCACTAGACCTCAAAAGGTGTGAAATTAGTCAGATTTATGACACAAATATCCAGCTTGAAGAGCCTGATAGCCATGATAGACATGTAGAGGTTTTGGTACATGCGTGGCCGCTGCTGGACCCCTGAGTCAGCATAGCTGCAAAGCAGAGATCAGAATGATCTTTATTTTCATTAACGAAGATGAGCCTCAATGTGGAGAGGCAGGCTGATCAGCAAGGGAACTCACGTCGTAACTTGGCAGCCTGTTGGTTTTATCCCCCTTTGGAAGTGGATGACCGTGGATATGCCTTGGCACCTCCTTTGCCTTAGGGAGGTGGGCTTTGGGCAGTGGAGTTCAGTTCATTTCTGCCTGCCTTCATTTCTGCCTGCCTTCATTTCATTTCATTATCTGGGCTGTGTGCACAGATGTGGATTTTGCTCCAACATGACCACTGATGGTCCTTTTATCTATTCATCGCAATTCATAATAGGTTGTAGCTTTCATCTGTGATACACTAATGTGTGTATCCTGATGCTCACTACATTTACCAGATAGCAAGTACTGTGAATCATCTTCCGCCTCCTGCAAAGAAAACTGCTGTATTAATTGAGAGCACCAACCTGTGAAATCAGAAATGAGCTGAAAGGAATGACCATCCCATGGGTATCAGTCAAACAGAATTAAAATTTACACAGGCTAAGCACACATCTGCAGGCTCTGCTGGGGTTAACTTGCCAGCTCTTGTGGTTTTTAAATTTAATCTTTATTCTGGGTGCTCTGAGATTCCTTTCTGGCTTGAATTCTGGAGGACAGTGAAACCAGAAAGAGAAATTGAACCAAGGTGTTTGCTGCAAAGGGGAGATGGTGTCTCCCTCTACTTATTTCATTTTGAGAAGTAGCACTTGGTTCTGATTATCAACCCCTCCTTGCTGCATGGTTTTGAAAAAAAAAAATAATCATGCATTGAATGCTTGATCAAAACAGGGAACAGTGTCGTTTTCATGCTGAATAGATCACCTCCTTTCCTGGCTGAGGGTTTCCTTGTGTGGTATTTCATTGCCTTTTATAAAACATGTCAACTCATTACCTGGCACACACCAAGGAGAAGCTGTGTGTCAACAGCATCAACCTAGAACATCAGGAAGCTTCAGTTAAAAGAGTTTATTTGCAGTGTACAAACATGCAAGAACAAATTTCTAAGTAGTAGTAAACTAAATGGACAATCAGTTACACCCAGAAATAGATCCCATGACTAGTTAACACAGCAGCACATAAGTACAACGTGGTGATGAAGGCATATCTTCAGGAGAGCTGTGTGTCAATTAGCCTGATTCAATTTGCCTTGGACTGGATGTATCATGACATCAGGTGGGATGGTGTTGTCCAACAGTGCCAGCTTAGAGATGGTTCCTCTACCTGTCTCATCAGTGTGGGGTGGATGGTGTCCCATGCCATCTTTGCAGCCATGCTGGCCACAGCACATACAGCCTGGCTGCACCTGGCTGTCGGCTTGGTGAGCTCCATAGCCGGTCCCAGCAACAGGGCACCTCTGGGACCAAGTCACACCTCTCTTCCCACCTGCACATCTCAGCTCTCTTCCAAAGAAATCAGGGAAATCCAAATTATGAAGTCAGGCTGCAGCGAACCTCTCACAGGCCTTGTGACCAGCCCTACAGCACAGGTGTCACCCACAGTATTTTCCCCCTCTCTGCACTTCTGCAGCAAATCCTTCATGTCTGGCTGTAAAGCACTCAAAGGATAAGTCCTCTGAAGGTGCCAAACAGCAGTTATCAATCGATGCTGAGACTGGTTGATGTTCCAAGATGTGAAGGTCTGGGACGGGTGCACACTTGAAATCTCCTGTGCTCTGTTAAATTGCTTTGAGCTTTGGGAGCTGAGAAACTGGGCTGGCTCTCTCCTGAGAAGTGTTTCACATAAGTGTCCTGTAATTGCTGCAGAAATAAAACTAGGTGTTTGCATAAGGCTGAGGCTGTGGGTGTGTGAATGGGTTAACCCACAGCAGCTCAAGTTGTTCCAGTTTCCAGAAAGCTGTGAATACACATTCAATTGTAAGGAGCCGTTAAGCCCACCCAGCAACAACAGATTTACCTCTGGCTTCATTGTGGGCTGTTTTCTCATATGATGAAACACCTAACCTTTTGATACACAGCCTGCTCCCTTCTCACACTTCTCAGTAAAGGGTCTGCTTATTGGGCCGCTCCTGCTGCCACGCATTTTGCTCTAAGGTTTTACCTCAAGTTCAGTGTCTCTGTGTGTGTGGCCAAAGCCTTTGCTGCGTATTGTGCACATAAACGTAAAAGCCACCCACCAGGCTGAAAAGCAAATGTCATCTGCTGTTACACATTCATTGCAAAAAATAAGACCAAGTCATTCTGTCTGATGTCTGCTTCTGAAATAAGTATATATGTTGTGGTCTTTCTTCTCTTCTCTCCTTGAACTGAAGGAAGATGTGTGGTTTGCTCTTTGCATGTGTATAGGGACTGATAACAGATGTGAATGGGATCTCACATCAGTGCTGGGTCACATTTGGGCGAAGTTTTCCTTCTCTTTATGACCTGGGAGGACAGGGAAACAAAGCAGCCTGATAGTCATTCACTTACTCTTAGACCCTACTTATGTTCTGTGGGCTGAATTTATCCCTTCTTGCCTCAGTTTCCTGTTAGTGCTAGCATGTGAAGGGAGGGCTAAGCCATTCCATGCTGTATGGTAGTGTCAGCCTCTACTCACATCCCTCTGCATGGGCTCCAGCTGCTGTGGCTTCTACCCCTGCCCAGCTCTGCGTCTTTCTGGTGCCTTGCAGGGATCTGCTGATAGCAATGAGAAAGTTCCTGGTCCAGCCCTGAGCGCTCATTCGCAGGTAATTATTTAGCACCATATCAGCACCTCACAGCCTTGATTTTCCTGACTGAGAGACAATTAAAGTAACAGGCACAGCACACATTTATTGCCAAATGGGTAAAACTGAATAAACAGCAGTGACATATTAGCTCCTCAGTATCTTCCTCTGTTATATTTCTCTTTTCTGCCCTGAAACAAGAAGGCATGGGTGAGAAAGCCTGAAAGCACCTGAAGAGGAGGGCATTAATGCTGGAGACAAGGAAACAATTCAAAATAAGTGGGATACTCACCCTGCAGAGGTAGCTGCATTGAACCAAGGAGATGCAGTAGCATCCTGCTGATGATATTCTTCAAGATGCTCGGCCCTGGCCCAGAGGTAGTGGTAACGGGCAGATGCCATCACCGCCTTTCCCAGTGCTTTCTATCTCCTTTGCCCACCCCTCCCAGGAGAGAGCTGCTTTTTATCCCTAGAGCCAGCACAGAAACTAGGTAGATGGAAATTGCTGAGGGACATGGGCACATGGGATGTGAGGCCTTGCCATGCTGCGGGCTGGCCGCAGCCCGTGACCTGTTTGGCTGGCTCTGAGTACAAGTTGGCTGGGGCAGGCAGGGAAGAGATCTTTTCCCACACAGGGTGCTGCCCTGAATTTTTTTCCCCTTCCCTTGTCCCAGCTGTCATCACCTTCCTCTGCAAAAGATGAACATCTTGTAAGCAGGATTTTACCCCCTCCCCCACTAGCAGGCAGGATTGCTGGGTCTTTTCCAAAAGCTCCTGTGCCACATCTGCTCGCTTGGAGGATATTCACCCTTGGGTTGGAGTCCCTCTCCTGCCAGATGACCTATGGAAAGCTTTGATTCCTGATCTCTTTATGAGGTTGGGGTTCCTTTCTGAGGGGTGTGTTTGTGGAGCCCAGAGTTGTCCCTGTCCACTGAAACCCATCTGTCTGAATCAGAGTTCCTGTGGGAGCATGCAAACTGTTGAGATCTTCAAAACCAGATTGGGAGTGTCTGGCTAACTCAGAAAGCACCATGAGCTCACATACTCATTTGAAAGGCAAATTTTCAGTGTGAGAGGGATCTCAGTTCGTCTTTCCTTTCGGCTGATGTTAGAACAAGAATGCCAATGTCCAAGCAGGCAGCCATGTCAGACACCTTCGACCAACCTGCACCCCAAGTGGTCTATTCCAGGGCTTCCCTAGCCCCACATGTCATGGATACATAGTTACGATTGCCATGTCCTTCCTAACTGATAGATATTTAAGTAGTCTGTTCAAGGTAGAGCTGCTTGTATGGGAGAAAACTGTTTCAAAGAGTTTCCTTGTCTCTGGTCTTGATGCCCTCCTTTTCAGATGGAATATTGCTTTCAAGCTTTGTTACCGATCCCATCATGAGGAAAGTGACTCTTGTTTGAGGGAGGAAAAAAAGAGTCCTGGTATCCTGGAGGAGAAAAGGCTGCAAATGCTTAATGAAGGCAGGTCATCCCGTCAGCTGCACAGCAGGTTCCTCCTGCAGGTACGTTTGCAAGGACAAGCAGTGCATGTGCAGAGATGATATAGGGAGAGAGAGACCACCCAACACCTTTCACACAAGTCATACAGCTGAACAGTTTGATACACACAGTTGCATGGGGAACCTGTGTTTTTCTATAGAGCTTTAGTGGCAGGGGGAACTAGAATGTCATTTTGTTCCTCAGTTGTCCAACACCTGCAATGGTACCAGAGAGACACCATGAGAGCATGCTCCTCGTGGGGAGGGAGAAAGACACATACCATAGGTATAATCAGAGAAAAAGCCCAAGATAGAGATGTATAGCTGTTTGGAAATGGAAGCCAGCTAGATCTTATTATGACAATCACAACATATGGGTAGGTGGGTCCTAAAAAACACCTGGGAGAAGACTGATGCTATATGAGGACAGTTAGTTGCTGCTGTTTCTGTTTTACTGCTGGAGGCTATTCAGGCTGCTGAGGTTTGAAGAGCTGGTCTCTTCTGCCTTTTGTTGGAGAGGCTGCTCCTGGTTATAAAGTTTGGAGCAGGAATCTTCTTTTTTAGGTTGAGCTTTTAGTGAAGGAGACTTTGGGTTGGGGTACAATGTAATCTCTCAGATAAGGTAATCTGCTTTATTTTATGGTCCACCATTATGATATCTTCTCTTACTTCAGGCTAAAAAATTGCTAACTTGACCCCTGTGCTGAAAAGATATTGGGGAATGGGAAGGAGGAAATGGTCGTTACTACTAAACCAAGCTGTTATACAGAAATAACTGTCAGATCTATAGGGCTGCTATAGAATTCTTGTGGTCCTTTCTAACTGGTTAAGTATAACCGGAACTCAAGTAGAATTTGAGGGAAGTGAGGAAGCTCTTTAGCTTGTGTTATGCAGGGGATCAGATTAGGTTGTGACACCTTATAGTAATGCTCCTCTCTAGTCTTGAAATCTGGTCTCACAGCTGTTGATCACTAGGTCTTGGTCAGAATTCAAACAGCTGCATTATTTTCAAGCCCTCTGAGAAAGAGAGCAAATAAACATAAAACTTCCGAGAAGTTGAACAAAACAGTTGAGACAACCCCTCTAATGTGAGTGTACTTGTACTCTTCATTTCCTGATGTAGGTGAATTATAGGAAGTCTGAAAAATTGAAATGCATACTAGCATCAGTCCTCTCTTTGAATTTTTTTTTGAAGGATATCGGATTTCTAGGAGGGAGGTAGAAAACCTCCACAGAAACTATCTGACTGCCACTAGTGAAGTCCTTAAAAATCATTAAAATCCCTGGTTATTGCTAAGACAGGTAAAAGAGAGAAAAATTAACAGCAACACCGAGTGTTCCAAACATGGCCAGTCTAGGCTTTCTGGAGTAATAATGCTTGTCTGTTGACCTTTCTCACTGGACTATGACATGCTCCTTGAGTTATTTTGTGCAAGGTCTTAATGCTTTTCTGAGGAGAGAGGTAGGTGACTTCCATTTCTTTAAAAATTGCAGGGAGGACTGATCCCGAACAGAAAGTGATCCTCTTCTGTGGGGGATCCTCAACAGGTAGAGGACTTTGCACACCAGCTGAGAAGAGGCAAGCACTTGTGTCTGAGCCGGTTCCCAACTGATTGGTATTTCAGGTGGTAGCTTATGTCAGAGCAAAGCCTGACTGACCAGGATGATGCTGCTACTCCAGTGAGCAGTGCTATCGGGCCACATGAGCAATGTGCTTGTTAGAATTGCACTTTAGGGATCAGAAAAACATATTCCCATGTGTATTCACATAGTCCTTGCTTGCTGTGCAATACAGGAGCTCTTCAGGGAAGACTGTTTCAGTGACTGTTTTTCACCATCTCCCAAGTGCTTGAGTTCTCAGGTAACAAATAATTTGAATGAACAAGAACACAAATACCAGAAATAGAAAGTCAAGTGGAGGCCAAGAAAAAGAAGCTGTGAATTTGCACCACTGTCCCTGGAAGTGGGGAACACTGGGCCAGATACAAAACCATCTACAGAAATCCTAGTTTACTGCTTTTGTAGATGAATGAGAAGATGAAAATCAGTATGCCATGCTTACTGCTTTGTACAGTGACAGGTTGTTCTGAAAAGAGAGCAGAAATACGACCAAATAGACATAATTCTTTCCCTATATATATATTATTTTTTTTTTTTTTCGGTAATGTTCTCCTTCTCAATTTGTGGAATTGTGTGGTCGTGCTCAGGTGCAAATTGCTGCTGTTCAGCGACTGTGTTGGCTAAATTTTTAACAAATATTACCACCTGCTGGGCATGCCGCAGCAGTGCACCTTCTGACCATTGATTCCAGCAAGTAATGAAGCTCTTCCCTGCCCAAGAGAGGCATAAGGTCTCCTAGCTTGGAATCTTTTCTGATTTTTCTACCAAAGATAGATCTGTTGGCTGGATCAGTCTAGGGAAGACTGGAGTTTTACATCTTTGGAAGAACTTAGTGCTGAGAGACCTTGTTTTTTTTTTTTTTAGTTTGTATTTTCATGCTTAAAATCGCTGCCCATGCAGGATTTTCACTTAATGTGTTTATCACTTTTTCCTCAGGACTTTTTGCAACTTAAAAATGTATGCAATATGTGGTGCCCAGGGTGCTGAGCCAACAACCTGCTCCTACAGCCTGCCTTGATCATAACCCCTGAGCAGGGAGAACTGTTGTCTTTCCCTACTGCACTTACTGGAGCTGCTTGGGAGGCAATGCGAGGGTAAACTTCTGCCATGGGACACCTAACCAGCGGTTCAGCCCATGCCACACACATGGTCAAGCTTGGCCACTGGTCAGGACTGGTTAAAAACCATGCTAAAATTCAGTTATTTTCATTCTCCTCCCTCCCTTAAGCTAGAATTGGGGGAAATATTGTACTTTTCAGGTTTCAAGACCAGGATGCAGAAATTAAATATTCCTTTATAAGTTTCCCAGGGGCTTTCAGTCCTCTGTGGACATCTGGTTTCTCAGTTGCTGGTTGGTGAACAAACAGGATATTGGTTCTTGGGCCGTTCCCCCCACAAAGCAGAGCTGGTTGGCACCTGCACCTCCACAGCCGTTATCCGTTTATAAATAATTGTTTATATTGTGGTTGACTTCCCCAGCTTCTTTGTATTGCAGCTTGCTCTGGACTGGTCTAAGGCCAAGCCAAATTGTGGTGGGAGGAAGAGCTGTCCTCCCCCTTTGATTAAAGGGAGTTGCTGAATGCTCTTTTGTTTAGTAATATCCACAGTAAGAGAGTCTGGTGCTTGAAAGATAGATCTACAAGACCTGGCTGACCTAGACAGGCTTTGCTTGGACTCTTCGGGTAAGTGGATGCCAGGACACTCTGTGATATCTATTTTGAGGGAATAACAGCAGCAGCTTACAGCTAAGAGAGGATAAAGAGGGAAAAGCAAAGCAAGAGCTTCAGGGCAATGGTCCGACAATGTGTGTGGGCTGTCTTTCTCTTTTTCATCTGATTCTTGATTTGTCAAACATCAGGCCCTTGTGTCTACTTGCAAGGAGACAGTATTTCCCAATCTAATTTTATCCTCCTGATGGGAAGAGCCCCCACAGTGTTTTGAGTTTAGGCTGACTGTTGGCAGTGATATGAGAGGGCAGTAAGAAACTGGTCAGGGCTCCAGCAGGTCTGGCAGCCCCTTACCTCTGTGCTGCTCCAGGGACTTGGTTTCTGCTTTTCCTCAGTGCACTCTTCCTCATGCAGTGATTTTGTGTGAATGCATTGCCTGTGGTGACTGGTGTTTACCAGCAGCTATGCCACAATGGTACAGACAGAAAGGATGGGATCTTCTGGATGAGCATCTGCCTTTCAAGGAACAGGGTCTCTGGCAAGAATATCAAGCCTGTTTCAGGGATATTACATTTTTTGCTCTTTTTACCTTCAATAGTGGCTTTAAAGAAAAAAAAAAAAAAGACATTGCTAATTTTGAAAGTTGCATAGGAGACTTGCCTGGTTTTATAAGGATACTAGCTGAAAACAAATTTTAGAAGACTTAAGAGCCTAATTTTCCACAATTGTATGAAGTCTCACAGAGCTACTCAAACTAATGGGCTCCTCATGTTTAGGCAACACCAGAAACAGCTTCTGGCCCAAACCAATACTTCACAGAGCAATTGAATATGTTTTCTTCCTTATCCTCACTAAGATTGTCTTACTTGGCCTGAAGAGCCCAGACTAAGCAGCCAACCTACCATGCAGGGCTCCCTCCCAGTGTGCCCACCCAGCATCAGGCTGTGTGTGCTTGGCAACCCAAATACTTATAAACCTCCTCTAGGAGTAGAAGAGGTGTGATATGCAGAAAAGCTACCAAATTTGAGGGTTGACATCTGGGAGCCTTAAGGAGCTACTTTATTTATGCGGTTTGAATCTGAGCAAGTGAATTTTGACCATTTCTGTTGTGCTGAGTGTGCTGTTCCCTGTGAAGGAGACAGATGGTGTGACCCATGCCTGTCCATGCCCTGAAGTAGTCCACCACACTCTCTACAGTCTGGAGAAATCCCTTTTGGCCTGCTGAAGCAATCCTGCTTCTGAACACCTTCCTGTCTTTCTCTGTCACCAAATTATAAGATATTTTTCCACCTCTAGAGGACACTGTGGCCTGCCATATGCCTGCTGCTCTGCAGTGCTCCAGAGGTAGCTGCCCTGTTCAGTGGCTGCCTGGCAGAGGTGGCACAAGCCGGTAGCGGTCCCATTATAGCCAGGTTGGGAAGGAGTCAGGTGGTAGTCCAGGCTTGAGCGTCTCTGTCACCAGTTGCTGAGCTTTGAGGGCACTTCACCTGCTCTGTCCATCTTCCTAAAAACCCATGAGGTCCTGCTGGCTTCTGGGACTGGCCAGAATGAGGCAGGGACTCTGCAGTACTTTGTAAGTGTGGGAGGACATTTTCTGTCTCTCACCATATATCTGTCTAGAGGTCCTCTAGATTTTGCCTTTTCAGTCCACTGTAGAGATTTCCTTCCTTCTGGGTCTCGGATTTGGTCCCACTGCTATTTCCCCCATCCATAATAGCTTGCAGACAGGGAGCTGTCAGGCTGAACACAAGCATGTGGAGGTCTTCTCTTTCACAGTAGGAATGTGCTGGTTTTCTTCTACATTCTTGTCTGTTCACAAGCCTTGCTGATGTAGACTTGTCCTTTTTAATTATTATTATTTTTAGTTTTCTTTTCTTTTCCTCTGTTGGCTCATTCTGGTATGTTGCATCACAACAGAGGAACTTCTTAGAAATTTGCTGAAAGGATGCCTCTTGATGTTCAAAGGTGTTACAGAGTATATGAGCAGAATGGATTTTAAAAAGTAGTGGTGGCTGCTCAGGAGGTAGTTGTTTACTTGGAAGCAGATGGTTAAGCGTGTGATCATAAAGCAGTAATGCTGCCAGGGTGCTGGGGGAGATGCAATACAGCTCCATGTTCATACCCTAGGTGTCCCAGAGCCGCGTTGCTTCTTCTTGCAAGTTCCTTTCAGATTGCACATGATGGCTTGTTTCACACCCATCAGCAGAGCCAAACTGTGATGTTCTGCGCCAGGAACATTGGGGTGCAACTAGGGAGGTCTCTGTCATGACAATAACCACTGGCAGCAGTTTTGGAAATTATGTTGTTCCCCTCTCAGCGTCTGTATGAGTCATGTTAGGTGCCCAGAAATATCCTGGCTTTAAGAACCTGAAGAGTGGCAAAGCTAACAGTAGAGTAAGGTTATCGCATTTTTAATTTAACCAGAAATTAGGCTGTTTGGGGGGAGAAGGATTTCTGTTCCATGCAGAAGTTTGGCCATGGTTTGTACGTCCATGAATGAAGGAGGGCTGAGTTTTTCCCACAAACTCTGTCCTTCCCAAGAAGTGCATCTTTAAGTCAAATCTGGACTATTTCAGGGTTTTTCCAAGGTTTCACAGTTAGATTGATCACAAATCCATTGGAACCTTCCACTGAAAGCAAAACCAGGCAAGAGATACCAAAGAATGAATCATGATAGGACCCCACGTTGCTACTGAATTTGGGGTTCTACATGTTGCTGGTGACAGACTGTGGGTTGCAGAGCAGGAAAACAGATGGGGGTGGGATAGCAGGTATGCAGGGCGCTTTTATTTATTTCTTTACTTTAACGCGCAGAAAATTTTCCTCAAATTATCTAGCTTTGATTTTTCAGAGGAATTTGCTTTCTGTGCAAAGCAGCTTTTTATAATTGTCAAAGTTTGGCAAATCCTTGATTTCCAAACCTGGGCACAAGACAACAGTGGTGAAGGCAGAAGCCGACTGTATTGCTCCTGCTTTGACACCACAGAAACCATCTGCAGAAGTCTTACGGAGCAGGAAGACATGGGTTCACTGTTTGCCATCAAATGCCAGCACTTGGATACATTAGTGTGCTATTGCAGGTATATTCCATTCTTCAATGCTGCTCTCCTGCCCTGTGCCCATGACCCACCTCCCCTCTGCCAGAGAGGTGGACGTGGTGCGACGACAGCAGCCTGACCTTTCCCACAAACACCTTTCTCCACAGCTCTCGGGACATCTGGTGGGCCTGGAGAGTCTTGAAACAATGTGGGTTTCCTGGCCCTCTATGTCGTTTTTCCTCTTATAGGAAAATGTATGCTAGAATACCTGCACTGTTTTGCAGTCGCTTTGTCTCAGTGTCAGCACGTGTGTTATGTCCGCAAGAGAGCCTGTAACGGTGGAAAGTCATGGTGAAAATGAGATGATTTAGAGGGAGATACATAGGGACAAGCTGTCTTGTTTCAAGAGTGATGCCCTGTGAGTTGGACAGGTTTCTCTCGACACTGGGTCTCCTCAGCATTTTTAACTCTCTTCCCTCGCCAGTCTCTGCACTTGTACCATATCCCATTCGATACTACTCATAGTCTGACCTGCTGCACACCATTGCCTCCCACCCACGTCTTTTCCCAAGCTCAGTAACTTATTTGATGAAATTGTACCTCTGAGATGGGCATCTGTTTTGCAAATGGTACTGGCAGAGCTATTGCTTTGTTAGCCTGTGCCCATCACGGCATGCCCTGTGTCATCCTGACTTCAGTGCCACTGGTAATTTTTGCACTGCTGTTCACCACATTTTCCAGACCATTTTCCTTCTGTGAAGGCACACATGTTCCATAATCTAGTTACATCTTACTAAACTAAGCAAACGAAATGCTTTAAATTCCACTATAAGGCAGCTTCTACAGCTGCTGAATCATATTTGTGGGTTGTGTTTTTTTACACCCTCTCCACTTTTTCAACGTCCTTTTTACAAATGTTAACCAGGACTGGAATAAATATTTCAATATTTGGTCTTACCAAAACTGTGTACAGAGTTAAAATAATGACAGGATGTTTTAAAATTGTTTTTAAAACTCATGGTCTTTTAATTTTAATATTTAGCATTTTTTTCTTCATATGCTTCCTTCTACCACCTGAAATATACTGACTAAATCCTCTCCCCTAAAATGTTACTGTCTGAGATTTGATTAAAGCTGTGAAGAATGTGTGTGAAAATGGTTCTGGTAAGTGGTTGATGGGAGCTGGGAATTACCACTGTTTACATTTTTTTAGATTTCCCTGGAAGGTTTGATGTGCACTATGGAGAACTTGATTTTCTACAGGAACCAGCTGAGTTGAGGGCCTGTGGGGAGGAGGAGGAGGGTCTGGGTGGGCTTTTAGGGGCAGGTTTCTCTAAAATTGCAAGAAGGAATGTTTTTCAGCACAGACAATTGTCCATGTGCTGGTGCTCCCTGATACGAACAGATGGAGGTTAAAACCCAACCACGCTGTTTCTGTGGCTGCTGCCTTGCAAGGCATCCTCTGACTTGTATTTGATTGGCTGGGAAGAAGCAGGATTTCATGTTCACTACTACAAGCTCATTCATTCGGTAACACTATCTGTGATCCCCTTTGAAATCCCCAAAGCAACTGTTAATAGCTGGGTCCCAGGAAAAGCGATATGGTGGGACCGGCCCATGGGGAGGCCAGTTGCTTAGCATTGTGCTCCGTGTTGTGAAACAGTTGGCCGAGCCATCAGACTTGCTCAGCTAAATGAATTAAGTAATCACGCAGCCCTGCAGAGAATATTAGTGAGGAATTTCCATATTGCAGCTCTTGATATTCCCGCCTCGCAGGCCTGTTACCACAAATACAAGGCTTTGGCTGAGCAGGCAGTAATTTGATATTAAATGAGGTTCTTATGAAGCAGATGCAGTGAAATAGGACAAAGTTTTATGTTGCATTAGTCAACTAAATGCTTTTTATTAGCATTCATTAGGATGAGGGATAACTGAGCGCAGGATATTCTTTAGCTAAAGCTTGACCCTTCGGAGGGAGGCTAATTAAGCAGCTAAGGGCTTGGGAATAGGAGCCAGGCCACACACAGCAAACATACAGAAACTTGCACTCTCCCTCTTCTGGGAACTGTGTCTGCAAAAGAGGTCATGAGGGAACTTGGGAGATGGCCTGCTCTGCCTGGGGATGAAACTCCTTCTTGTCTCATTCTCCAGGTGCTAATTTGACAAATCACAAAGGCCTCTTGGAGGGGAAACCATTTGTGCAGGCACACGCTGCTCTGTTTTTAGGACTATGCGTATTGGGCTGTCAGCCATGAAAATAATGCATGCTCTTTTTTTTATTGTGGAACTTCTTAGGAAAGGTGGTATAAAAGCTCCAACTCTTAATTCTGGCCTGTTAACAAATATCCACACGTGTGATGTACGTGTTTGTCAAAGCTGGCTCAACCAAAGTGGCAATGACCATGTCAGGAGCTTCCCCACAGGGATGCCCCTGTTACATCACAGAAATGGAGCCAAAACTGGTAGGAAAGCTACCCAGAAATAAGAGGTGCCTCTCTGCCAGCCCTGGCTGGTTTTGCAGCAGTAAGCTATGGACTGCGTCACGCAGGTTGCTTTTATCGTGCTCAGGTTTTTCTGTATAAGCTTTATCTCCATTTCTCCTTAGCCTGTGTACTATGATCAATTAATTATTCTGCCTCCTCTCTGCACACTTCTATCCCTCATTATTAGGTGCCCTAGGCCCTTTACCCATGACATGCTTTATGGATTTTTGTCAGGCTTTTTTTTTGTCTTGGTTTTCTATCCTCTGGCAGAGTTCAGCAAAAAGGAGAGCGATAATTTTATGAGAATTCCCAGTGCTCAGTGTGCACGTGAATTTGTGGTGGATGGCTTGCACCTTGTTTGCAGCAAACCAAGAACTCCTGCCCTCTGACCTGGACTTGCTCTGGTCCTCTTGAATTTGGAAACATCCCCAAAGCCAAATTGTTTTGGAGGGGATAGAATTCATCCAATTCTGAGGCCTTGGCAAAGCTCCCCTCCTAAATAAATGTGATGATAAGTGACCATTGGAAGTTCTCATGAGTCCTGATGGAGATTCAGGGATACACACTAGTGGCAACCCTCTGTCTAGACCATTTCCTAGCTCTGTGAGTCCAGTCTGCAAGTGGACATCAAGGTCTTCTGTTTCTGCAAAACTGAAGTGTGGGTTTCGCCTGTGAAGTGAGACTGAAGGTTTTGAGTAGAGCAAGGACACAAGTACAGCCCTGCACTACCAAGCTGTCAGCTCTGCCTGTGATGTTGGTCCTTGCAACAGCAACCACAATGCAGCTGTCATTTTCCGGGAAGGAGAGGTACAAGAGAAAAGAAACCATTCAGTGTGAGGTGTCATTCTGGTTGCCGTTGGAGCAGCCTATTCTTTTTCTGCAGCTATGGGAAAGGAAATGTCTTGATTTAGAGGATGAAAGAGGGCTGCACCTGCAGTGGGGATGTGATAAGAGTTTTGTGGGGTTGAAACACCCCCCTCAGCAACCTTGGATCGGCATCTAACAGTGTCCCTGGGCTGTATTTTGCACTCCTGCTGCTCATAGCCCCTTGCAGTTGCCAGGGCCTGGCAGAGGTCACTGCCTGGATCCCACCAGCCTGGAGGTCGACTTGGCTTTCCCACTGCAGCCATCGTGCTGCTTGGACCTTCAGCTATGTGTGTAGGATTGGCTGTGTCTTTGGCAACCTATATGCACAGAGCTAGGCACACAGATATTCAAAGAGGGAAAATGTTTCTTTACTGTTTTCTGTTCTGTTTCACTAACAAAAATCAAACACGACTGTACTTACAGGGGCACCTTGGAGAGTGCACAAAGATCTAAGGTATGTGTCAGAGGGACAATGAACTAAGCCCAAGCACTGAAAAGTAAATCTAATTACTAAAATAATACGGTTTTCTAGGCTGCAAGGGTTTTCTTGGGTTGAAATATTCTTCTAATTTTGGCAGATGCAAGGAGCAGTCTAGAATTACCTTTTTACCCCTGTTCAGCACTTGATCTTCCAGCAAGCCCTGACTTGATGAAGTCTTGTAGTATAATTGTTAGCAATTGTCTTTGCTTCATTAATTTAATACCGCAGAAGGGTTTTCCTATTGGATAGTCTTGTTTGAGCTGCATTTTTTGGCCACTTCTTGGTCACAGGTGGTCAGTTGTTTTCCTTTTGGTCAACATAACTCTCATAATCAGAGGAAGTACTTGAGGCCACAGAGCCTTCCCAAAGGGAAAGGAGCAGAAAAGTAGCAGATTAACCAGGAAGGAGAATCTTGGAAAACAAAATGGAAAATCTCTATATCAGGCCATGAAGCTTTTCTAGGTGATGAGTGTTCCTATGATACCAGTTCACATGTGCAGTTTGTTCTAGCCAATTGAAAGGGAGTTTCAATGCAACCTTCCTTTTTGGCATGACTCTCTTTGTGAGACTTTAGGCAGATTGTTTGATTGTATCTGCCTACAGCCTCTGATTCTCTGTCATCCTCATGTTCACTATTTATAAAATGCTTCCACGGGCAGAACATTTTCAAGTGTTGCCATGGCTTATGGCACAGAGCACGAATGTATTTGAAAAGCCTCCATGGGCATGGTTCTCATCACAAACTTGTGTGATGTTTCATTTGGTCCACAGCCCTCAGATTCCCTATCAAGCTTCAAAATAAATAAATAAATAAATTTTTTAAATCCCATCTTTCTTAAAATATGTCCCTGTTGGCACAAATACTCCAGAGTGAGAGGGTTAAAGCTTTTTTTATTTTTTCCCCCAGTTTTCTATGCCAATGAATAGTTGCCTTCTGAAAGTTCATGGAGAGCAAAAACCCGAAGGTCAGAAGCACATCTGAACTGAATTCAATCTTAAAGGCTGAATGGTTATCCATGGAAATAAGTTTGTGGTATTTGCCCAACTCCAGAAAAAAAAAAAAAGCTGCCTTAAATTCATCACTAATTTGCTTTTTAATATTTCTCTTTCTGTATATGATTTCCCTACTGCCTTTCTCCTTGGTACTACTCCTCAAAGTTTATCCTCTCCTGTGACAGTGGTGCTAAAATACTGAGGTGTCAAAACTGGACAGCCCCTGGTTTTCCACTTTCAAGTGCTCTCTGTGGGTAGTGAACACGACAGGCTACACTGTTTTGATAGCTGCTAGGTCACATTACCTGTCTATCCCCTGGCATTGTAGTAGTAACCTGGCAGGTTAGCTATTTCAATGCTATTTCCCTTCGCTACCTGGCACTAGCCATACAGCGTTTTTATATACTGAATTATTTATGGGCTCATAATTATTTAGCATCGATATGTCAATGTTACAATGCCCCTGTTGGCCATAAAGGCGCAAAATCTTTCTTTAATTAAAATTACATGGTCCGTGTCAACTTTCCTTGGACCCAGCCTTTTAAAACTGAGTTGAGAGTTTGAATTCCAAACCAAATACTTGTGTTTTAAGCAAAAACTAAATACAGAGCTTTCTTTCAGTG
Organism: Patagioenas fasciata; assembly: GCF_037038585.1. Classification (NCBI taxonomy): domain Eukaryota; kingdom Metazoa; phylum Chordata; class Aves; order Columbiformes; family Columbidae; genus Patagioenas; species Patagioenas fasciata. Next base: position 25,335,611 of record NC_092522.1, read on the forward strand.
AGACTGGTCTTGGAAGCCAATAATTTTATGTGTTTTAGGGAGGTTTATGTTATACTGGGGAGTTTACAATGGACTTCATTGAACTGTAGACCACAGTGGCAGTATTTTTTTTTTTATAAGCAGCTTCTAATAAGGAGGAAGCAGAGTATAATTCAGACTGTCAGTGTTCCTGTCTAAAGACAAAAGCTTAAGATGCCTCAATGATGGTTTGAAAAACTGCTGAATCTTGAGAGCAAGAGGGTAATGAAGGTAATAGACTGGTTGTTTTTTTAAAAAATAATGTACAGCTGTCCATTTTGAAAAAATATTGCATCATTTGGTATTGTAGAAATATACCGAGCCACCATATAATTTAATTACACGACCACCCTGCAAGTTCCATGAGCCAAACTCAATCCTGGCACAAGCGGGTGCAAATCCCTCTGGGAATTGCACCCGCTTATGCCAAAGCTAAATTTGATCCACTGTTTTATTTCCCTTTGCCCCGAGAGCTTGAAGGTATGGAGATCCACTTCACGCTATGCTGTACTTGGAGCTATCAGCTCTTTTCCACACACAGAGCAACTCTATACTGGATGCTGAACTGACTTTCACTATAGTTTTCAGGGGAAAACCAAACAAAATGTACCTTGAATGGAGTATACAAAGGTAGTTGTTAAGTATTTAAGGTTATAATAACCAAAAAGCAAACTCCATTATTTTCTAAGTCACATCTGCTATGGAAACAACACCCAGTAGAGACAGAGGTGATCCTTTGTAGAGAGGGACCAGAACAGACCAACTATGTATATTATACGTTTAACAAGACTGCTCACTTGATGACACGCCTGTGATATATTGCTTTCTATCTGATGCTTAGAGAAGTAGTTAAGTCTGTATTTGTCTAGGATCTTTGCATTATCCAAGGTGTCAGGCTGCCACTCTCACTTGAAACTGGCCTTCATTTCTTGAGCAGTTTCCTCTGACAGGAGAAAAACAATAATTCTTTAAGAAACTTCCCACATGCTCCATGCATGTGCCATACAGCTCCTCCCATGATTTTTTTTTTCTACCTTGTTATGCCTGCAGGTTGACTCAATGTTTAAGGCTTCTCTTAAAGAAATCTAGAGGGCTTCTTTTCACAAGGAGAAAAAGAAATCTCAGAATGAATAAGAATAATAAATTTTTGGGGAGATTAATCTGCTGGAGGGGAGTTCTTTTATTGACTTTCTTTTAATCTAAAAACCTCTACCTGCCTAAGGTTATCTATCTGCTTGCTGTATGCAAGTGAGTGATGTGCAGTTCCACAGAGACCACGGGTGGCATGGAGCAGTGTAGAAGGTGCAGACACATCGATTCAAAGTTTTCAGTCTTGCAGGACATCTTGGATGTGACCAGCCACAGTGAGACAGCATGTGCATGCCAAGGAGAAGAACATGAGTCCCTCATTTCCAGAACTCTATTGTAAACACTTGACTGAGATGGAAATCCAGCAACACTTTACATATGATGTCTTCTGAGAGCAACAGCTTGTGTCAGGAGAAGCTTTGTTCTTTCCAAACACTGAGAAACAAGAATCACTACTGAGTAGAGAGTCAATGAAAGGCAAAAACCACATCAAACAAGTATGCAAAGTTTATAAAATAGGCGTATAGTCCTGACCTTCCTACAGTTACATAGCCACGTGCACACACGCATCAGCCCTTAACTTCATTGGGAGTTGCTCAAATGTGTCTTTGGACAGGAGTTGCTCACATGTGTCTTTGGACAGATCTTGTCCCTAAACTGATTTATGTCCGAAGGAAACTTGGGCTCTGATTTAGGTTCAAATCAGGTTCAGCATGGAAAATCCTGAACTTGGAGCCAGACCCTAAAGCAGCCCTTCAAAGAGGCAAACAAACAGACCAGACCAGCATTTCTCCCTAGCTGGAGCTCGTGAGCCTCATGTTTGGGTCTAGCACACCCCTCTGCCTCCCTCCTAACTGAAACACAATTATTTTTAAAAGGCTCTTTATTCCACTCGGGAGAATACAGTGCAGGCAATTGGCTACTGATGGTGCCTTGGAGCTCAGCCACCCAGGGCAAGTGTGAGGCTTCACATGGAGGGAAAAGGAGAAAGTAACCAGTGACAGAGAGACCCTTTCACTACGAGAGCCTGGGAGATTCATCCCAGAGACTCCCAGAGGTTTACATCTCCTCTACTTAAAGGGAATGATACCATGTTGTTTTTACTGAATAGGCTGATGTTGCTGCTTTATTTGGGGTTGTTTTGTTTGTTTTGCTTTACTATTTTTAACACAAGTAGAATGTCATCATGCACTTATTTCAGTATTGCCTGTCCTGCTGACAGAGGGGAATGAACTTCTGTGATAATTGCACATGACTGGGCACAGATTAGGCTTCGGGAAAAAAAGGTCAAACAAATGTGACCTGTCCTTTTCCTGACGAAACAGTGAAGGTGCTTAGATTTAGATTCATCTCTTCTCTTCCTAGAGCATGTTGTTCACTCTTGGTGAAAATTGCTAAGTAACCGGACTAAAACACAGTATGCTGCTACAACTAAGAACATCCAGTTAAAATTCATCCTGCTGTAAACACTGGCCCCATTAGTTTAGGAATGGGCAGCCAAATTAATTATAAACTGTATTGCAGCCAATTGCCTATCACTGATGTGTCATGTCAATCTTATTATAATGTTCAGTGGTACCTTCGCCTTTGGTTGGAGCCCACCTGCTCCAGCACAGCCTCCAAGCTGACTTCCACCCCAGGATATTGACAACAACAATCTCATTTCAGAAAATACATGTTTATATTATCAGGAAAAGTCTTGCAAGACCGCCATTCAGCTGTTTGTCTTTGGCTTATGGGCACTGTTCAGACTGAGAAATACTTTTGGAAACTCAACCAAAAAGGATTTGTTTTCTTGCCAGATATGGATTTCTAACCAAATGCAGATGTGTATCTCATTTGGAAGCATATCCTTCCCGTGATTCTGAACACAGGTAGGGTCAATCTATCTAATGATTTCCAAATATTTGTACTCCTCAAAACTCACTTGTTTTTGAAAGAGAGCAACCACCCGTAACACCTATTTGACAACAGGACTTGAAGGATTTCCGATAGCCAAACTGTGCTTTTCCCAGCTGCCTACAAATGCTCCGGAGACAACAATTTTATTCATGTTTTTTTAAAAGGTTCTCAATCCATCTGTGAGAAGTATACGAGCCGCTTGACTACATATTGCTCCCAAATTTTCAATCTTCCTCTCACAGAGGAATTTTACATCAACTGGTTTGATGAGTTTCCATGTTTCCATACTCTTATTTTAGCTACAACCTGAACACCACCTAGTACACAGGCATGCATCCTAAATAGCTAGAATTTTAAATCTTGCCACAATCTTATTCTATACTTCCTCAATTTCAAGGTGTAGGTGACCATTAAACATTGTTTTGAAGCAAGTTTACTTTTGCTCTCTGTTCTTTCAGGTTTGGTTTTTTTTTTATCCTCCTGTCCTGCAAATAAAGCCCAGGAGTTTAATGAGATAAAGTAAGCATGTAAGTGTATATTCTGTGCATTAGATAGTACCGCTGTCATCCATCCCAACCAATGGTTATCTACTGCTGCGTCTTCACAGGCTCTGCTCTGCTCACTTTCCTCTGCTGGGGACTAACATAGTTGGGCTTCTTGCTGTGTCCAGGCTTGGGCCAGACTTGTGGCCTTTCCATTCACCTTTTTGCAACTTCTGCTCTCGAGCAAATTACTTTCACAATTTTACAAATGATTTCATATATCAACCCTGAATACACACTGTCATAAAACAGATGAAGATATGAGACCTGGGAGTAAGGTAAATTTAAGTTCAGAGATATAAGTGATTTTTTTGAAAATTTGCTTGTTTCTTGCTGATTTACTGCCTGGCCTCATTATCATCATGGTATTTCCTTTTTCTGCTTCCTGTTTTGAGCCTTGCTTGTTTCATCATTTTGATTCAACACCACAGTTTTTTGGGGAAAAGATGCTGAGTTAACACAGCAGCTTTTGGAGCACTCAGAAAAAATAATTCAGGCATCAGAATTTACCACTTGTTTTTTAGATTCAGGCCAACTGACCTGACTGCAGTATCTGTGCTTCAGTCTCTGAAGATGATAGAGTCAGGGGAAAGCCCTGTTTCCCCCTTACTCAGGCTGCCAGCAAGGTGCTAATGAGTGCTGACTGTGCGGGACTGATTTGTGATGCTGGTATCCACCCATCAGGAATGATGACAGATCCATCAGCTTGTTTTATTTTAGCCATTAACAGGAAGAGTATCTTCTTTAAATAGCCTTAACGTAGCAAGTAAAACTGTTTCCTAAATCAAAAGCAATTGCCTAAGTGCTTCTCTATTTATACAGCTGGAATACTTTAACTTAGTATCAGTGCTGCATAGTCATATAGTTAGCAAACTTTATTTTTAATAGACATGTTAGAGGGAATGAGTTGGTAAAAATTTACAGAAAACTCAAGCAGCTGAGTTGTATGAGATGTGCAGTAACTTCATTTGGTTTAGATCTCTTTGTCTTCAGCTGAAAAATATTTGTGTGTTGCCATGATCATGCTGATTATCCTGGGATCTTGTCTATGGGTTGCTTTTTACTGTTCTGGTAGGATCCACCTGAAATTAGAGTTCTGCTGAGGCTGATGCTGTCCAAAATTGTATGGATGTGTTATCCCCACTTTGAAGCGCTCACAGTCCAAGTATTTGACATGGAAACGAGAAGCGACCTTCTGCAGGTGATATTCAATGACAAGCAGGGCTGGGATGAAAGCTGTAGCCTTCTGACTCTGGTGTCCTCTCTGTTTGCATAACCAGCTCTTAAGGCAGTGTACTGACTCTGTTTCTCAAGGACTGCTGCAAGGAAGGGCAAGTGTTAAACAAAAACTACTCATTCCCATTTAAGAGTTGGGGGAAGAGAGGAAAAGAAACAGAGGCTTTTGCAACTGATCCGTAGGAAGTCCTGGACAACATGGAGAAAAGGGATCTACAACCTGTTTCTAGACTTCATTGCAAGACGTCCATTGACAAAAGCAGTCCTGCTGCAGCCTTCTGGTAGCTGCCCAGGGGTGGTGCAAAGCTGCCTTGGCCTTTTGGAGACATCAGCCCAGAAGCATGTGTGGCTGCAGGTGACAGGAGCTCCTGGTGCTGCTTTGGATCTTAAACACATAACCAGGGCCGTGCTCTGCCCATTGCATGCTGCTCAGGGGGGCTGGACCTGCAACCTGATTTGCAAGGCAGAAGGGGTTTCCAGAAGCACCGAGAGGCACTTAAGCAGTTACCTTTCAGCAACACCTTTGAAAAATCCCTCTTGACAAAGCCATAACTTCACAAAAGCACAAGGCGAGTTTCAGTTAGGAGCCTGCCCCCTCTTCAGCAGCTAAAAGCAACCCACCACTTCAGACATGATGCTGCAACCTCTCAACTGGATGAATAATGTTTAACAGTGTGAATTTTATTATTTCGGCTTTGAAGGTCCCACAAGGCTCCAAGTTCATAGACAAAACCTCCCAAAACACCCAGTGAAAGTGCAAAACCAGAATTATCTTCGCATTCAGTGCACCCCTGAAATTTACTGGCTGTTTATATTGCTAAATGCTACTGCTGGGAGAAGTCCTATAAATATCCTTGACAATGTGTGGGTTTTAGGGAGAGAAGCATTGTGTGAATAACGATCCATTTCTAGCCTAGAGGCTATGTGAGATCTCTGCTTGCTATTTCTTACTGCGTTTATTCAGGAGAAACTACCTCCAAGAACTGGGTAAGAGAAAGCAGGGTATGTTCTTGTTAATGTTGAGATGAGGGGTGGTCAAGCTTTTTGTTATGTAGACAAGGGCTGAATGTAAATAAATCTTCCAGGCCAGCAAGCTTCAGTCCCAAACCCTGGAATATTATTTGTGGCACACGTGTGATTTTGGAGGAGTACAGGAAAGACAGACACCACTTTCTCCATATACAGTAGATCGTTCACTCCAGTTGCCCACATGCTTTCCTGAAATAGTCCCATGTGGTTTTCATTATAATTCTTGTGTGACTTCTGGTTAAAGACGAGCTTGTCAACATGACCAGGCCACCTCAAACAGATCTTACTGTATTTTTTTCCAGCAAGAGAGGCAGCCAAGGGAGGAAAGATGATACAGAGGAGTATTATGTTCTTTTGAGGTTTGTTTGCTGCACTTCTGAGTAGTGAGACCACAGTAAGGAAGACAACTTTGAGTTAAAGTAACACAGAGATGGAAAACTGAAGGATTCTCTACTCAACTCACCTATTTTTATTTTTTAAAGAAAAACACAAACAACAAAACCAAACAAACAACAAAAATAAACAATAACAACAAACACACACACAAAAACCCCAAAAACAACAACTAAAAAAACACCGAAAAACCCCAACCTTATTAGCAAAATTAAGTAGCCATGTGGTACAGCAAGCTTTTGTACTTCTGACATCTCAGGATCTACAGGTGTGATCTCAGTAAACACCGAAGAGGAATAACTGACCTGAATGTGCAGTCATGCAATGAGCAAGTACCCACATTGCCATGATATCGCTTCTGGGTTTTAATTTAAATGCAGATGTTCCCATCTGATTCCCAGGGTTATCCTCTATTAATGAGTTATTTTTATATAGAGAATTCACTCAGAAATATTTTTTTTTTTCCAATAAAATTGCTCCCCCTAACCACAAGCATGTACTATGATCATTTACAAGAGCTAAGCCCAACACTATGTTTATCCCTGTTCTTCCACATGCCTCTGGAGACCTCCTGCCTCATTCCAGATCCTTGTTTGTTTGTGAAGATGGACTCTAGGAGTCCAACCTGCCTAGAAGACTACTGTGACTTCAGTCACAGGCCACCTTTGATTTTTTTGAGATCTAATATCACCCAGCTTTTCACCTCTTGAAATATTGCAAACAGAGAGGATCACTTGTTCATCAAGTCCTGCAAAGTGTTAATAGAAGTTACTGCCCAAAAGGGTGGGGGGACCTTTCATATTTCTACAGCTACTCGGTCACTTTTGACTGGCAGAGGAGGGGTATGCAAGCAGAAACAAAACATATTTGACCATAATTAATCCTCTGGTTCCATCATAATGTACGGAACACCTGCAAAGCCTCCTCCTAAATTCTGGTTGCATGTTCTCTCTTTTTGTGCATATAGCAAAGGGTCGGGCAGAGCACAGCTGGAGGTCTGCAGCAGAAACTGCCCTAATGCTGCAGGTAGTCACTAACACCACAAAATGGACAGCTCTGGCCCCTGTATCACATGAACAAGATGGGGTTAGGGGCCCCAAAATGTGGGTTCTGCTCCTGATCTGCCATTAAATTTTGAGCAACCACTGGGAAGCCACCATGCGCTGGCCCATCTCTGTTCAAGGCTCAGGGTGCTACTGAATTAGGAATTATTGTTATAGTCCAGGCTCTGGATCTGCACAGAGCCTGGGAAGCTGGATGTTGGATGTCTTTGTATCCTAACTCCTATTTTAAGTTACTTCCTTTTTATAGCATAATTTCCAGGTGGGAGGATGTATTTCTGTATGTAGAGTCTCCTGTTTTCCTTCCTTGATAAGAGTTTGAAATAGCACGCAAGAATTGTCAGCGGGTAGCTCTTTCAATTATTTAGAAATTATTTTCTGCATAACTTGGAGAACTCATGACCTTGGAGTACCACCCAGGGTCCACGGACTGAGCTGGGTGGCAACACATGATCGCAGCCCCATGGTGGCCCCCTGGTCCCCTTGGCATCGCTTTGTTCTTGTGCTGTATCCCCATGCTTTCCCAGGCTGGAGAGAGTTGCCTTCAAGGGTTCTCTCATGGGTGCAACCAAGCAAGCGGGAGCTGCAGGCTTGGACCACACAACTCCCTATGTGGGTAATGATGATCTCTGTGCCCTATCCATCATCTACAAAACATTCAAAAAGACCCACCCCCAAAAAAGCACTGTGAATTTACAGGAGCTGTTTTAGGGCAAAAAGAGAAACTGTATGGACTTAGCTCTCTTTTTTTCTCCTCTTTGAGAGGGAGAGCCTGCAGTGTGTTCTGTCATCCTTGATTTCAATACCTTCAGGTCTTTACAAAGAAACAGGAGGCTGCAATGAAAAATATGCCAGGCTTTAATTTTGGCCTGATGCGGGCTGTATCATCTCACCTGGGCTGTTGAGAAGATGGTATGACTTGGAAATATGCCACGTTTCACTGTTGCTCCCATCAGTCAATCTGACTCTTAATCATCACCACCTTCCCTGTCCAGGAATGATTTTTATCTAACGGTACTCTCAGCCAAGGCCTGTCCCCTATTCTGCCATGCCCACCTAGAGTCCTTGTAGAAACAAGGATGCAATGTCTGTCTTTTTCTTTTTCCTCTGCTTTTACTTTTACCCAAATCTACCTTTTATTTTTCTCTTTTCATTGCAGATAGGACAAGCAGCAGTGCCATTTCAGAATGTCTTTGTTCTGCTGTAGTAATCGGGTACTTCAGACATAGGTGTCCTTTATTTATTTAGTCTCTTTTTCAATCCGTGTTCCAAACTACATACTGATCCAATAGCTGGTTTTCATTGTTGAGGGATTTTTTTTTTTTAGACAAGCATTTCCTTTTTCAGGTTTCAACGAAGATGCCACAGATATTTCTGTGTGTCTCTATGTTTTCAGCTGTGTGTGGGTTACCCACCTGACTGGCTGTGCTTCACCTCGAAGGTAGTTACTTTTGCAGAAATGTCATTTGTGAAGACGGCATGGAAAGCAGCCCTGAACTTAGAGTCTGTGCTGGGGAACAGATTCCTTTGGTTGCCTTCTCTTTTTTTTTTTTCCAAAGACAACCATAAGATCTGTACCTACAGTACTGCTTGACTCCCCCCAACCTCCTTTGCAGCTCCACAATGAGACTTTTGTGAGCCAAAAGCTTCTGGTAAGAATAGCTGTGCCTAACATTTTAATCAGCAATGTCATTTCCCCTGAACAGTACTAATGAGCAGATTAAGCATGACTGGTTGCCCAAAAAGCGCTGGAGACAGTGGTGGTTCTTTGCACAGGTGGTACATCAGAGGACCCCCTCTGCCAAGCAGGGTAGGTTATATATAGCTGCAGACCTACAAAGCTGCAGGTTGGCTCTTGATGTGGCACAAAAGAGCTCAAGTTGTATGTCATTTATTTGGCTTGTGGGCTTGAATAATTGTATATTGGTACAGCAGGGAAACTGACTATATATTTTGCATTTGTTTTGAGGGTTATTTTTATATTATACACACGTGAATTGTGGCGAACAGAGAGACACTGGGTGTCTTTGCATTCATTGAAGTTACTTGTCTTTCTGTGACCTTCAGGTTCATAACCTGGTACTGAAAAAGTCGTGGTAAATGCTGGTGTCTGGATGTCTTTTCTATCCTGACCTCATTCACTTTCTTAATGCTTCTTTTTGCAGTAGGCCAAGGAAGTAACCATCCACCATCCTCTAATGTGCTCGTCAACAGTGCAAGTTGGGATGGGGGAAATCAGCTGCAAGCCCAAGAGCAATGTGCTAGAACCCTTTCATTTTGCATCTTCTGATACTCAAGTTAGTCTTTCACGTGACAATCATAATTAGCTGAAAGTATAGGGAAAGGCCCTAATTTAAAGGCAGGATGACCTTAAGGGGAACTCTTCTCCTGGGTAGCAAGCAATAGGATGAGAGGAAATAGCCTCAAGTTGTGCTAGGGGTGGTTTAGATTGGATATTAGGAAAAAATTCTTCACAGAAAGGGTTGTTAGGAATTGGAACAGGATGCCCAGGGAAGCGGTTGAATCACCATCCCTGGAGGTGTTTAAAAGGTGTGAAGATGAGGTTCTTTGGGACATGGTTTAGTGGCAGTGTCAGGTTAATGATTTGACTTGATGATCTTGAGTGTCTCTTCCAACCAAAATTATTCTATGATTCTAAAAACACAGAGATATCCGTTTTGGAGAGCAGAGCCAAGCTCATCATCTACCCAAGAGGTGGGTAGCCAGCCTCTTCCCACAGCAGACTGTGAAGAAGAAGGTGACAACAGCCTTCAGGAGCTAGTGTCCCCAACCACTGGCCACCCATGGCAAGTCAGACTTCCTTGTGAGCAAGGCCAAAAGGAACGCTCCCACCTCTTGCTCCTGTGGGTTGTGGAGATGGGAGCAGTCAGCACCTGCTTTGCCTCTGCAGGGCTCCTCCATCCCACCAGGAATGTAATGGCCCCAGGCCGTGGAGTTTTGCATAAATGGGAAAGGAGACTGTTCCCTGTGGACCACAATGGCTGTTTTGCTCAGGTGAAGGGTGAGGACAGCCCATCTCCGGGCACTGGTTGCAGGGAAGGAGCTTCGCCCCTCTGGCCAGCGTGCTGTGACACCCTGCCCAGGGCACTGCAAGTGCTTCAGTCAGACCTCAAGTAGTAGGATGCTGGTGGGGAGGACACAGCCACATCTCCTCTTCTTGCCACACTGCCAGCGGCCCCAGAGCATTACTGGCTTTGATTTAATGTCAGTGAGGATGGGTCAGGTCCTGCATCACATTGTGGGTCTGTGGTATCAGTATGGGTTGTGTCTTGTAGCAGAAACATTTTATGTGACTTTGTTCAGACTGAGGATGGCTCTACCCTCAGGCTTTCAGTCTAAGTGCTGCACTTGCACTTGCTTCTTTCCTTTGCAGCTAAGAAAACAACTGCAGGAATCAAACTCTACCAACCAAATTTCTGATTCCAAAATATCTTTACTCCAGGACACTACATAAAGAAAATATATTCCTATTTTAGACTGTTTCTTTTGGGAAGGGAGAGGTGAAGGGTTTTATTGTAGGCCTTTTTTATGTAAGAGGAATTAAAATAATATTATAGAAACTTTCTATAAAGAATAGGAAAAAAGATTGAGACTGGAAAATGCCAATTGCTGAACCAAGACAGAGGATATGGGAAGAAAAATTGCAAATATAGTACTCTGACTATTTCTTTCAAGCTTGGCAAATATGTATGACAAAAAAATGAATACAGGAAAATATTTCAGTTGTATTAAACTAGCCATGCAAGGAAATAAATGCAGCAGACAATTCTTATTATTTTGAATACAGAAGAAACTGCCAAAGTCAGCAAGCCAAGCAAGGTACATAAATTCTGCAGGGAGCTGAACGTTTCATTTATAGTTGCACTAATAAGTTCTAGATAGAGTCATATTTTCTGAATGTGCATGTGCAGATCTTGTAGGTGACGTGTTTTTTCCTCCGATCTGGGCAGCAAGTAGTTTTCCTGTCCTGCAAAATGCTGAGATTTCAAAATACGTTTCTTTTCCACCTAGGGAACAAAGCTGTAACTTTTCAACGCGCTTTGTCGAAAATGAGAATAAAAATTAGAGACGGAGATAGAGAAAAGAGAGAAACACTCTCAGATACCATGTCTTCTCCACCCACTCTTAGGACAGCCAACAGTACAAGGAGTACACAGACCTGCTTCTTCCCTGCCTTTCTCCCACCATTCATGGGAGTGCCTCAAAACGCTGCTTTCATTCTTCACCACTAAGTCTCCCATTGAGATGGAGTTTAAAGGGGGACCCTCCTGTCCCTGGTTAGTGTGCAGAACCTCAGTTGTCTTTCTCACTGTTGTGTTGTCTGACTCAGTTTCCCTCCTGGAATTAAGAAGCTTTTGCTGCCAAAATTATAGTTGACAGTGGTGTCATTACGCAAAATAGTTAAGGTTTCAATCATTTGGCTTTTTTTCTTAAACAAAGAAACAAAAAAACACCACCACAACAACAAAACAAACACCTTTTAATTAATATCTGGGCCAGTCTAACTTACTCCTTTCCCTTTCCCTTTCCCTTCCCTTCCCTTCCCTTCCCTTTTACTCCCTATCTTTTCTTAAGTTACCCATATGAAAACAGGAGACTGGAAATGTCTGGTCCACTTTGAGCAAGACTAGCTGTTCAATGGAAGGAAGCATGGACAGGTCATAAATGAGTTCTTGTCATCCATATGTGGTTCTACATTTCATACCTCTCCAGCCAAGCTTGCTTTTGTGCTATATAGCAATGCACAACTCTTTTTCATGAGTGCTAAATCTCATTGTCTCATGGCCAAATGCAGAAACCAATCTGACCTAAGTGAAGGGCTACCAGAGCTACTTTCCTGGATCAGGAGTCAGCTCTCTGGCATTGCATTGGTTCTGGCGATATCATATTGTCTTCTGGTTTCTTTCAAGGCTTTTGCTATGACCTGTCATACTTGCTGCTGGGTCCTTACTTCTCGAAGCCGTAGGGTTTTTTTACAGTCACAGGTGTATTTTCTGTGCAGGGCATGCCATCAGCTGATGGATAACATGTGTGCATGCAGTCACAGACTGGTTAGCGGTGCCTCACCAAGGAACACCTCTGTTTTGCCAGTTTCTGTATGACTTCTTGCCCCATGTATCCATAGTTGAAAGAGGCAATGCTCTGAGTAGCTTTGTAGCTTGCTTATCTCACTTTATAACCTGTTACAGGACCCTACTGCAATATTCTTCCCCTATCTTCTTTCCCATTCTTTCTTCTCTGAGTACTCTCTGAAATGACTTTAATCAGAGAAGGCTGTGGAAGAAGAGAAAGAGCATCTGCCTGAGTGCAGCCCAGGTGGTGATGCTGGAGTGTGCACAAGAGTAATGAGATCAGTAGGAAACTGTTGGAATTGTCTGCCAGGATTTCAAGCATGTCTTACAAGTGCTTTCTAATGGTCAGGAGGAAGGAGGGCCACAGGAGGAATAATTGGCTAGGGGGACAGGGTGTTTGAGGGCAGGCTTTGAAGGCTGGTCTTAATGGATGGTTTAAGTGGTTTTAATGGATGTTGAGGATTTGCTTCAGAGGAGAAGGATTACAAGTGACAGTAACTGAGAGTCCGACAGTGTGTTTGGTATGGCTCATTTTTGGGGAGTTATTGAGGAGTTTTATTTAAAGATGTAAATACAGAGAAGTGTCAAGAATAGAGACATTTGCCTTAGGCTCCTCATGTAAATATTTGTGCTGAGAGGATGACCTTGCATAGCTGCTGTGTAGTTGATGATATCCACCACTGCAAGAGCAGTGTGCTAAGCAATTTGGGCACCGGGCTCAGACTATGAATACCATTTGCCCTGCTTTGCACTGAATTGGTAGCAAAGACCAGGGAGATACCCTCAGGACAGGGGCTCTCAAACAGGATGCCAAAGCAAGCCGGGCTGTGCGAGCACATGAAACCACAGGGAGGTTTAACTGAGGATGCTTGGGCCATGTGTTGCTTGTTGCTGATGACTGCATGTGGCTCGAGCATCCTCTTCACGCTGTGGGGCATGTGTTGGGGCATTTCATGGCACCATGCCCGGGTTTGCATGCTGGAGAGAGGCATGGTCAGGGAGGCAGATGTGCAGGCAAGGTGGTCTCCTCTGTACCATCTCCATTTGTCTGTGGATATTCTTATCTTCCTTGGCAGCTGGCTCACAGTGCTGGGAAATCCCATACGGCAGCACAGGCCCAAGAAGGTGACAGAGAAATTTCTGAAGGGAGAAAGAATACTGTCTCTCGTTTAGATATTGCTGACCTTAATAATACGTCAAACAGTTTGGAGGGGAAAATCTTACAGGCAGCTGAGCCCCTGGAGAAGCCTTGAGAAGGTCTTTTGTGTCATCTCAAGGTTGTTCATGTGGACACCAGTGACTGAGAGCTTGTTACTTCTGCTCGTTGATATCACCAGTTCAGGACGAGTGCAGATAAAGGGGGTGAGTTTGAACCACTCTGGAGGACTACGAAATGCTACTGCAAAATGCAAGAGGGAAAAGCTACTGTGCTGGTTTGACTGAAAATTGGTTCATTTCCTTCATGCAGTTAGTAATCTTTCTTTTTCATAGCTAGCATGCTCATTATTTGGACTTAGTTTGAGAACAAGCAGATAACACCCCAGCGCAGAGTTAATGTTTTTAATTGCTCTGGTCTGAGAGCCAAGGACATTCTGAGTGCTCTGCCCACGGGTGTGAGGCATCAAGGTAGGGGGGCAGAGCTTGACTGACAGCCAGATTGGTCAATAAGAGTATTCCATCCCATTGGCATGATGCACCATATTTAAGGAATTGGCCTCTTCCACTTTCGCTCTCTGGCTTCTTGGGCGCTTTCTTTCACACACGTTGTTTTTCTTCTCTTCATTCTTTTTGTTGGAGCTGGGGAAGTCTTTGGTGCGGGACGTTTAGTCCGGCTTTTGCCATTTTACAGAGTCCTCTGGGCATTTCTGCCTTTTTCCTCTTCTTTCGCTGTTGGGAACCAAGTGCTGCTTGCTGGGACTGGCTGCTCAGTTGTGAATGGAGTTTGTGAGGAATCTCCTTGAATATCTTCTATTTCTATTTTATATATATATTTACTAGTAGTGTATTAGTATTTTGTTATTTTATTAAACTGTGTTTATCTCAGTCCAAATTTCTCCCTTCTCTTTCAATTCTCTCCCGTTTTGGGGGGCGGGGGATGAGAGAGGGCATGAGCGAGTGGCTATGGTGGTTGTATTGCTAGCTCGGGTTAAAACATGGACAGCTACCAGGTATGGATGGTGAGCGTATTTGTAATTTTCCTCAGTAATTACCCTGTGTTGCAGGTGGAAGATAAGCCTAGGCTGGATTTGAACCATGAGGTATTTTCAACCTGGAGAAGAGAAGGCTCTGGGGAAACCTTATTGCAGCCTATCAGTACTTAAAAGTGGCCTATAAGAAAGATGGGGACAGACTTTTTAGCAGGGCCTGTTGCAGCAGGACAGGGGCTAATGTTTTTAAACTAAAAGAGGAGAGATTCAGATTAGATATCAGGAAGATATTTTTTGCAGTGTGGGTGGTGAAACACTGGCCCAGGTTGCCCAGAGAGGTGGTAGATGCCCCATCCCTGGGGACATACCAGGCCAGGCTGGATCGGGCTCTGAGCAACCTGATTTGGTTGAAGATGTCCCTGCTCATTGCAGAGGGGTTGGACTAGGTGAGCTTTGAAGGTCCCTTCCAACCCAAACTGTTCTATGATTCTGCAGAGTGGGTGATTTGTGGTCATATGGGGCAAAGATGGCATGAGGCTGGGATCTGGGGCACTGTCAGGCAGGTGTGTGTGAGCAAGGTCTTCAGATACACAGCACCAGCCTTATGCCCCTGTTGCAAAGAGGCTGCAGGCAAGGATGGACCACACCAATGGGGAGAACATCCTGGGGCCATCAGCCCACGATCAAACCCAAGTGGCACTGCAAGCAGCCAAGGAGCCGGGTAACGAGGGCACAGCATGCAGGGAACTGCAAATGAAACAGCTCAGGCTGCCGGTGGCTGCTGCTCTTGTTTCTCTGCAGAATATCACAGTTGAACCATAATCCTCCTATGACAAATGACCGTGAGACTCTGGCTTTCACACCACTTGTGGTGCAGATGGGGGGAATTGTTACGTAGTAAAACTTCCTTGAATTCATGTGCATTATGTTTTTATTAACAGTATGTAATGAACAGATTTATGTTAACGTTTTCATTTTAGTTAGCTTAAAAACTGTTGGTTTGGGATTTTGTTAGTTTGTAGTTTTGGTTTCGTGTGAGGTGTCTTTTTGTTTGCTTGTTTTGTTTTTCTTTAGTTTTTCCTTCTGTAATACTCTGTTTCACATTAGCATTTCAGTAAATAAAGGGTTACTTTCAGAAACACCTGAACTTCTACAGTGAAGGGCCATAATGCAGAGGACATCCTGGCTTTTTTGGAATGGTGGCCACACAGTGGCTTACTTGGTTTTGTCAGCAGATGACCACAAAACAAGATGAGCTTTGTGCACAGCAAATTTGAAAATGTCCTCCTCTGGGCATAAATAGCCATCCTCCAAGCTACCAACCAAAAGTCAGTGCGTCCTTTTGGCAACAAATGAATTCTCTCAAAGCTGGTCTCACAGTCAACCTGAAAGCTGCCGCAAGCCTCCTTCTGTCTCCCCCAGAAAGGCTTCCCAGTAGGCTGAAGAAGACAAATAACATGAATTAACACTCTGTAGCTGCTGTATTTAAAAAGAAAAAAGGAAAGACATAAAAAGAAAACAACCCACCACACTACTCTTAAGGTTAGCTGGACAAGTCTGCTTACTCATCACATTTAATCCTCTCAAAAATGTGTTGGACTTTCAAATAAACGCAGCAGCATCCAATACTCATGACGCTGCATGACCCTTCCACTAAGTTATTTGTATCTTCACCTGCTCCAAGAGAGAGAGATTTAAATCATGATTTGCAGGCTGCTTTTTTTTTTTTTCCTTTTTTTTTTTTCTCCTTCTGCAGATATAAAATGAGTAATTCATTGCTTAGAGGTATTAAGCTAACAAGATTAATCATCTGCCATTGAACTTTTTTTTCTGAAAGATCTGACCAGTCTGTGCTTAACAATATCGTATGGATGAGATGATAATTTCTGACTCAGTCCATGCAGGTTTTCCGTTGTGGTGCTATAAACACAAACAGAGCTCAGACGAGCAAATTGGCAGGAAAAAGCCAGACTGTCTGAAGGAAGCAAAATTGGGGACTATGAGTATTAAGCTTCGTGGGAATCTATCAGGCACGTGCAGTGTGATTTGTTCCAAATGCATTTTGTAATAGTTTTATTACTCATCAAAGTCAGGAGACACATGAGTGACTCCAGCCAAGCTAAAACTGTCCCTTCCTTCTCTTTTCCTTTTGCCTGTAAGAGAATAGTTGTGCATTTTAATGTAATAAATCAAAAGTACTTCCATCAAACTTGTAAATATTCATCCTTTTTCCGTCTATTTCTTTAGAAACAGAAGCACTATTTGCTAGGCAAGTGAGTAACTTATATAAGCCTGAAAAGAGGGCACGATATTGGTTGTAGAGTGAGGGTGTGTTTGCTCTTTGCCGTATGTAATGCTGAACTTAGATGTCTACATATAGCATGCCTGCATAGGCTCTGGAAAGTGTCTTTGTGCTTTAGCTGCTTCTTTCTCTCCATCCTATGGGTACCCTAGAGTGTTACACCTAGAGGAGGAGGCATGTAGCTGGACAAGTGCAAAACAGTAGTCATAATGGACTGATGGGTATCTAGAGTACTAATTTTCTTCGCTTTCTGCCTTGTAAATGGAAAATTTTCCCTCTGCGCTTGTTTGTCTGATACAGATAAATAAGGGAGACTTTTGCTGAGTTGGTTCATCCTTTGACAAGGTGTCTGGATTCATTCATCTTGTTTCTGTACCTGACAGTCCTGCCAGTGCAGTTCACCCGAATGTCCTGTGTTGCTCCAGTGGATGGTGTAGGTTTTCTGGAATATCCAAAGCTGTACAGAATGGCCAGTTCTATTCTAGAATGCCTAAATCTGTACAGAACAGCCGGTCCCATCCCAAGTACTTGCAGAGCAGCCGAAGGGCCAGCAATTGCTTGACTTTCCTGCTCCAGTAACCTCTGTCTGTAAGGATTTAACAAACGGCCAGCTGTGAAAACTAGATTCTTTGGCAAATGGCACTATTCATCATTTTGTTTCTCAGCAAATGGTGAACTAGGTGTCTTTTTCCCCTAAAATTTTCTACTGGTGCAGGCTTTGCTAGCGCATGAGAAGGTGCTCTTGGCTTTGCATCAGAAATGTGAGCAAGAAAGTTTCCCCATGGATTTTTTTTTCTTGTGACTGAGCCTCTTAATATTTAGATGCATCACTCTTTAATTCGTCATCTGTTTCATGGCAAAGTCTGGAAATATGTTAAAGCAAACTGTAATAAGTTCTGAGAAATTATTAATTCTGGAACAAATGTGACAAATTTCATCTTGTGTTTGGCTGAACTCCACCTGAGTGACTAACTGCACTGAGAGGAATTTCCAATTGTCCCTCTTGAAAGTCACCCTCTTTGAATTAATTCAGCATCCTCTATTTTGATTAAGTATGTGTCAGCTTATTGTTAGTGTGACAGGGAGATATGGGGCTGTTTGTTTTCCTTTTAGTATTATACAAACAAGCTAATTATGACTCATGCACAATACGTGCCCTCAGTGCATGATAAGGGACATGAACGATAAAGCATTAACTGGACTATGTGCAAGCTTCTCTTGGGGGTTAAACAAGCAGGGACTGTGCAAACAAAACACAATACTTTTTCTTCCTCTAACATCTTAGCAATTCCTCCTTTCCAGGGAAAGCAGTGTTCTTTCAAATCTTATTTTGTACTGAAATAGAAAGGAAAAAGACAAGTCCTCTTTGGCATCATGAGCCAAATCTGATATCTCACCCTTGGTCTCTGATGTATTCTTACAGATTCCCTGTTTTGAGCTTATTTGCAGCACGATTTGTTCCTGTCCCTAGAACTAAGATTTCTTTGACAGTATTTGGAACAAATATGTATTCATTCTGTCCTACCACCCTAAAGCATGCAAGCATGGCTCTTTCTAATGGGCCAGAATTTGAGTCTTTCCTGCTATACTCTTGTAAAAGAGAGAATGTCAGGACACACGATATATAGAATATCCTGTGAGCCACAAAAGGAGCATATGTTTTCTCTTCTGGAAAAACTATTGTTACTTGGTGCTAATTTCTTCGCCTTTTCTTGGGTCCATTGGACAAATGCTTTAACCATGGCAATCCATGTAAGACAACAAACTCACTGCAGAGTGTCTGAGTATATGGAAGAAAAATAACACAGGAACTTGCAAAGAGAACAACCAGGTGCAGATGGAGCTGAAGCAGAAATACTGGTGACAGATGTTCTTCCTGGCCTGCTGGAGGAGTACACATCTGACAGCAGCTTCATCATGCTGTGTGACATCTCCTGCTTCGGAGAAGTGAGACGTTATATGATGACTTTTACAACTGCATATCGCTGCCAGAGGAGGTGAAGTGCTGCAGCACTTCTGCCTTTAAACACCTTCTCTGTAGCACCACAGATTGGCAGGGGGATCATAAAGAGAGGGAAGGCTCTCAGGGGAAAACATGCACCAGAAGATTATGCCGTTGACTTGTGAAGCTTGGCAAATACTCTCCTTATAAACACCTTCTCCACTGGGCAGTAGAATGTAAATAATTAAGGAACTGAAGATGATTTGACCAGAGTAGAAGATGAGACAGATGTCCACACCTGCAGAATAAGAGCTCTGCTACTACACATGATGTTGTGCAGGGTGGGTTTTACCTGTATCAGGAGCTGGAGCTCATTGCACTTCTCTGTAATTTCATTATCAAATAATGTAGATGTCTTAAGGAAAGGGTAAGACACATCTTCCCAGACCCACAAACCCTTCTTTCTTGTTTCCAAAGCTCTACAGAGGATGAGGGCGAGAGTAGAAGTCCCTAAGCCTTAAGAACCTGTTGCTACTATAACTGCTGGGGATTTTTCAGTCCCTGTAAAGCTATTGCAAGACAGGTACACATAACCTTCAGCAGGTAGCCTGAAGTGCTGCTGAAGTGCCAATCAGATTTATATTTAGTAGAAAAATGAAAATTCTCATTTTGCATTTTACAAGTTAGCCTTTATGAGCATTTGTAGGATGTGACCTTCTGTTTCTCTGTGGATATGAATATTGGGTGAAATAAAGATTTACAAAGCATGATTATAAATTAATATTTGCTTTATTAATCAAGAGGCAAAGCTCTGTTGTACATGAAATTTCCCTTCTTGTCTCAGAATCCTCCTGCACTGTTGGAAAATCTCCTTTGTACTGATGATCCCTCAGTTACTTTGCAGGGACGTGACCACAGAATGGGTGGACAGTGTGTGAAAAAATAAATAAAAATCAAGATTTAATTGGCAAAAGCCAGCAAACTAAAGGAGAGTGCAACATGGCTCAGGCTGCCTTCACTTAGAGCTGGAGCTGAGAACCAAACAAGAAACTGATGCTTCCACCTCTTCCTATTGCTATTTCAGAACAGGAAAGCCTTTATCAGTGTGCAATCCTCTGTAGATCAGCCTCCATCACAAAGGCTGTTTGGAGTTTTCATTTTTCACT
Source organism: Patagioenas fasciata (assembly GCF_037038585.1). Classification (NCBI taxonomy): domain Eukaryota; kingdom Metazoa; phylum Chordata; class Aves; order Columbiformes; family Columbidae; genus Patagioenas; species Patagioenas fasciata. The sequence continues at coordinate 25,355,531 of NC_092522.1, forward strand.
TGGATTTTCACTTTTTAATTAATTTTAAATTTTTAAAATTAATAAGAAATAACGCTTCATGAATCTCAAATAGAAAAAGCATAGGGTGCTGTCACCATTCTTGCACTGCTCAGTGTTGCTATCTGGAGATCCAGCAGTAGTTTTCAAAAGGAAATATCAACAGGAGTTGTGAGGAGGTGTCAAAACATTTCATGAATTCCAGAGAAAAACCTGTAATATCTTGTCACTGGCTTTGGACAATTTTGAAAAACTGCTACTCTTTTCCATGCCAAGCAAATGCTTGTAAGGTAAAAAGCTGCTCGATTGTTAAAGAAGGAAAAACAATTTTCTTTGCTCCAAAACAAGAGCACCATGATAATCAAAATGCTGCCATTTCACCTCGCTGTTATAAAGGTCACAGTTTTGGCTGGTGGCCACATTGCAAAGTGATCTGCTTTGTCACTTGAATAGGTTGGCTTGGATCATGAAAAATCCTAAACTGGGGCAGCAGAGAGAAAAAGGGAAAGAGTGTTATAGCCTGGGAAAGGGATAGAGATTTAATAACACTCATTGTTTGTTTGTATAGCATTAAGGAAAGAAAGAGAAAACAAAGCCCCTTCCAGCATCCCCACGCCAGCTTGGAAGACGTTTCCACAATCCTAGTTGTGCTTTTCTCTCGTGCCGGCCCTGACCAGCATGAACTGTGTGGTGAGGACATCGTCCCTGCTTGCCAAGAACAACAGAATGGATATGCAACACCATGCTAAAATTTACACCAACCCGACAGACAATTTCATACTCAGTTGCCTGCTCCTTGGGGGCTTGATCAGAACGCTGTCCATGTGGTTCAGTTGTTCTCACTGCTTTACAAAAGAAAAAAATTCTTTGCAAGAGGAAGGCGGTGACAGAAGCATGGAGCAAGAAATGCACGTGTGTAATACTGGTGTGTGGAGCAGAAGACAGTAGTCCGTGGTGTGCTTAGCGGTACATAGCTGTAGCTGAGGGAGGCGCAAAGTGTTATTTCTGCATGTGACTTGGAAACTGCTGGGGTTCGTGTTGCAGATGGCTTTACGCACAGCTACCAGTGGTGGGCAGGCTGGTGGTGACAGTGACTTGCCAGGTATCACAGTATCACAGTATGTTTGGGATTGGAAGGGACCTCAAAAGATCATCCAGTCCAATCCCCCTGCTGGAGCAGGAACGCCTAGGTGAGGTCGCACAGGAATGTGTCCAGGCGGGCTTTGGATGTCTCCAGGGAAGGAGACTCTACAACCTCCCTGAGCAGCCTGTTCCAGTGTCTGTTACCCTCACTGAGAAGTTTTTTCTCAAATTTAAGTGGAACCTCTTGTGTTCCAGTTTGATCCCATTAACCCTTGTCCTATCATTGTTTGCCACTGAGAAGAGCCTGGCTCCATCCTCGTGGCATTCACCCTTTATATATTTATAAACATTAATAAGGTCACCCCTCAGTCTCCTCCAAACTAAAGAGACCCAACTCTCTCAGCCTTTCCTCATAAGGGAGATGCTCCACTCCCTTAATCATCTTTGTTGCCCTGTGCTGGACTCTCTCCAGCAGTTCCCTGTCCTTCTTGAACTGAGGGGTTCAGAACTGGACACAATATTCCAGATGTGGTCTCACCAGGGCAGAGTAGAGGGGAAGGAGAACCTCTCTCGATCTACCAACCACCCCCCTTCTAATACACCCCAGGATGCCATTGGCCTTCCTGGCCACAAGGGCACAGTGCTGGCTCATGGTCATCCTGCTGTCCACCAGGACCCCCAGATCCCTTTCCCCTACACTGCTCTCTAATATGTAATTTCCCAACCTATACTGGAACCTGGGGTTTTTCCTGCCCAGATGCAGGACTCTACACTTTCCCTTGTTAAATTTAATCAGGCTATTCCCTGCCCAACTCTCCAGCCTGTCCAGGTCTCACTGGATGGCAGCACACCCTTCTGGCGTGTCAGCCACTCCTCCCAGCTTGGTGTCACCAGCAAACTTGCTGATAGTACACTCAATTCCCTCGTCCAAATCGTTGATGAATATATTGAATAATATTGGCCCCAGTACTGACCCCTGAGGCACTTCACTAGATACTGGCCTCCAGTCTGGGTGGTGATCAAGCCGCATGGAGCTCAGCTCACCTCCACCTTCGAGGGAAAGGGAACAAGAGGCTGTGTGTCCTCTGATGAGGAAAAACGTGCCAGAGGAGGGAGAGTGACCCATGTCTCCTGTGCTGGGCAGGGGCCACAGGCCAGGTGCGTGCTCAGGGCAGATGAGGGGGGTGCAGTGTTGTCCAAAAGGCTTCTTCATACATGAAGACTAAACTGGGGAATAACAAAAAAAGCAAATTACAATTGGTCCAAGAGAGGCGCTGAGAAGAATAAGGACTGGGAGGAAGGAGAAGGATTTGTGCCATCGCGGTCATGCTAGGCTCCTGGTGCTCTAGTTCAATCAACACCATTTTCTCTTGAGCCACTGGCACTCATTGCCATGAGTAAAGAAACCTGTGCTTGAAAGGGAGCTCCAAAGCACCAACGGTGAGAGGACCAGTCAGGGAACATACTGGGACTGGGGACAATGCGGCCCATCCAGCTGGGAGCCGTCAGATGAGGATGAGGAGAAAAGGGCAGAGCTGCACTTGAGGGGAAGAGAGAAAGAACAGACCAAGAGCTGGGGGTTGCAGATGGGAGGAGGAATTACAATAGCAAGATTTGAAGATGTAAGTCATTCTGATGTCAACCATTTTTTAAGGGCATTGCATTCTCTTTGACATGTTCATTTACATCCCTTCTTTTCCTAGAGATGTCCCAGCTCTTCTGTAGTCCAGGCAGATCTGGAAAGTTGTAATCTTTCTCACCAGGTAAAGAGGGATCTTTCCTGGATTTTACCTGTGTGTCTTCAGGGAAAAATATAAGCTTTTTTTTTGTTGTTCCTCCTCTGAAATGTACTAAGCTGCTTCTCCTGCTCTCTAGGCAATTGCCCCTTGGGATATGAAAAGGAAATTAAACAGCAAATGGTTATGCTTTAATTAGGCTTTATTGGAATTAACACAGCTTATGCTCTGCATATGTGCTGCAGAGAGTTAGATACTTAAAAAATCCTGTCTTTGCTATTATGAGTTTATGAGAAAGGAAGCCCAAGGAAGATCAATACATCCTCTGTGTAGATTACAAATGGTTCATGACGTACGTCCACAGGAGCTGTTTTTAGTGAGAGTAGTCTAGTTATTATGGATTTGACATGAACTTGGCCTGGTGCCCTGAGGGAATGCAATGTAGGCATAATTTGGTCTTCCTGTAATTGTCTATTTAACTTGGCAATACAAAGTAATTTTTTCCTGTGAAATGAGACCGAGACGTCACTAAAGCGGTGGTCAGATTAATTAATGAGACATAATAATACTCCTAATAAAAGCTCATGAGCTGAGTCCTCTTCCCTCCCCTTTCCTCTCCTCCCCTGCTGTCCTCCCCCTGCTGAGAACGCAGCTTCCCAGGAATCCATGAGTCACACTTCGTAAAGGAGTTTCTTCTTTACTTGACGCAAACAATACAGCGGAGAAAAATAATAAGTGCAGAACCATCTGTTTGATGAAGTCCTTGACATTTTATTTCATTTCCCCCTATTGCATATTGAAGGAAGTAAATAGAAAAACATTTGCTAATTATACCACTGTTTACTGATTGCTGGGATGACTTTCATTGTATTTATCAGAAGCGCTAGCCCATCCTGCAGTCCCAGCTTCAGCATCCTCCTTTCTGCTTTGTGGGAGAGGAGCACAACAGCAGCCATGGGTGCTCCATAAGGCTTTTGAGTCCTGAAGCTCACAAAGGAGTGGAAATGTGACTCTTCTGTGCAGGCGGGAAAGCTGGAGAAGGTGATGGGACCGCATGGTTTGAGGGTAATGCTCTAAGCTAATGTCAGAACCAGAAGCAGGAGTGGAGGTTGAAACCCTGTCCCTGAGGTTGGAAGCTGGGAGGGAATGGTTGCCACTGCCTTTTGTGGGACCAGGATTTTGTACTCAGTGTCTTGGCTTTGCATTTAAGCTCAGTAAAGCCTCACAGGGAGGCCGAATGGCAGCTTTTCACTGCACCTTTGATAGCATGAGCAGCGTCTGACATCTGCCCTTTGAAAGAAATGTGCTGGATTGGCCACTCTCACTGCCTTCCTCCCAATGTGTTGGACCATGTGTTTATTTTCGCGTCTGGTTCCCTTTGTAGGCATAGTTTTATGGCTCAAAAGTGGACCCTGGATGGTACACAAGATGAACAATAAAACGCAGAGCCTCAGCACTCCCTCTGTCTGGGATTTGGATTTACCTAATGGTCAGAGCAAGCCAATGCTATTTGAAAACAAGTTGGTGGCCAAAGGCCGGTTATATTAGGCAGCTATTTCCTTTGCAAAATCTAAGATATTGGCACTCATTAAAAGTCACAGTAATGAATCAAGTGGCTGTGAACTAAAGTACTTTTTCTCCCACCACACCATGTAAGGCCAGCATGAGGGGAACTTGGCCTTGGCCATTACTAGGAAGTGAAAGATTTGCAATGCCGAGGAGGACACGGTGACCTTATCTAGGGATGAGGACACCAGGAAATTCAGAAACACCATCTTGTCTTTGGATGAGAATTCGGTGTTGATGAAATAATCTATTTCTGGTTATTTCCTTGGACACAGAAGACTTGATGAATTTTCCAGTCCACCATTTGGACAGATTTAAGTGATTTTGTTGCTTGTACTTCCACAAAGATAGATTCTATCAGTAGCTCTGGTTGTCCTGATGGGCTGGATGTTTTGACTCTCTTCTCTAACATCAGCTCATTCAGACAGGTTTATGTTCCTGGTGCTGTAAAACTCTCAGTTCAGAAGACAAATAGTGGAAGATATATTTCCACATGGCTCTAACCCATAGTAACACATACGCTAACTTGGCTCTAAGGGTTGCGCATTGCATGTTGGGGCGTTCTCTCACAAGTTTCTCACAAAAGGAGTTATATTAAAGCTAAAGGAAGACGGCTGTCTGATTGTGAAAGAGATACTCAGGGTTCACACTGCCACCTGAAGCACCCAGAACACGGAAGCTGTTCGCTAGAGCAGGCTCCAAATGACAAGAGTCATCTTCCAGACTCCAGGATAACAAATCTGGTAAAGTTCAAGACTGGTGTACTGGTAGGAATCTATTTATTACATTTTCAGTAGACTACACAAAATAAAGTAGCTTATATGGATAACTTCATAAAGCAGTTATATCTTCTGACAAGTAGAAATGTGCAGTACAGAGAAGCCTTTATTGGTTCCCAATTTGTTTTATTTGGAGGAATGTCAGCTACTTGTTTCCTGCAGTGATTTAGAACCCAAAGTGGGATATGTGATGCAATAACTCCATCCTATAATTCTTACATATCTTGAACCGAAAGAGGTAAATCTTGAGTATTCAAAGAACTTCCAGTTTCCATCTTACAAAACTATTGGCTAGGACTGTGTTAGTGTATCATGGTAAAGAATGGTCAGGTGGTAAGTCCCAAAGCAGACTTTTTTCATTAATGCATTAACAAGGAAGCTCTGGAAAGTTTCTTTCCACCAGGTTTGCAAAAAAGAGAATGGATTCCAGTCAATAAAATGCCACAGGTTTATTTCATCTTATTCTGACTCAGACCACTTCTCAGTCCACAAAAATGACCATGTAATGCGTGTGTATTTGTGTGTAATGTCCTTGCTAAACCTTCATAAATTACGTGGAATGTGAAAACTTCTCTTTGCTTACTTCCTCGTGCTGAGCCTGTCCACTGTCACTGACTGATCTGGCAGAGTACATCTGCCTGGTGTTGTCAGTCAGAGACTGCCACAGACCATTACTGCAAGGACATCTGGAGCACAAGAGTTGAAAAGTACGTGCTGAATGGGTGCCACCTAGCTGGGTGGCATCAAATGTGGGGAGCTGGAGCTTGGGGAGCTCTAGGACAGGCCAAGGTTGCATCACACCTCAGCACACTCCCCTCTTCAGAGGGATTTTTTTTTCTTTCTAACTTCAATCTGATCTTTTCCCTCTGTCGGGTGGTGTGCTCTGGCTGCTCCTGGGACTTTTCCTACTGAGCAGCAGAGACTGGAGGACACTGAAGAGGCCATGAAGAGGCATGTCATGCCTAAGGTCTTGTTTAAAACTTAAATCTTCCTTACCTTCAAATCGGACCCATGGCATGTTAGAGGTGGGTTTATGTGAAATTTAAATCTGAAAGACAACTCTTGAGAGCTGCCTTTTAGACCCATCAATAGAGAATATTTGCAGCCAACCCAGGTTTAGTTGCAATTGCGCTAGGAACTAGTACCGCTGCCTAAACTATGGAAAACCCCAGCACATTAATGGTTTGGATTTATTTATTCAAGTCTCAAGGACTTCTGACTTGTATATAGTATCTGGGAGGAGACCCAGACCTTTTTCCAACATGTTTAAATGCTTCCAAAGCTGTGATAAAAAAGTGAACGAGACGCTCATCATAACCAGACAGCTGCCCTGATTTTCAGAATGATATTTTTTCTGTGTGAGTGCCTGGGGCTGAGGGCTTTGTGCTAGCAAGGGTGGAGGAAACCACTGACCCCTTCTCTTTGTCATCCATCCTTTACTGTTTTATTTATAAGAGCAGCTGCATACCTGTGGCTGCCTATCAGCTTAGTCGAACACAACGTTTTGTGGAGAGAAGCAGAAGGATGAGGTGTCCCCCTGGGTCATGGGACAGGCAGAGCCAAAGGGGCTGCGGGAGAGGCAAGGAAGGAATGCTGACAGGTTCCCCGCTAGTTGATGAGTAGTGCTGGCGTGCCTTCAGAGGAGGTCAGCCTCCGTGCCCAGCGGAGGAGACCCACCGTTGCTCCCAGCAGAAGGAAGGGGAGGAAGGAAGGGGGCTTTGTTCAGCCACGGCAGCTCCTCAGGTGCTCTGCTGGGTCCCACTCGCTGATGGACGAGGGCTATACTGTTCCTGCAAAAAAAATGCTTCGCTTGCATGGGCTTGACTTGGATGCATTGGTGTAGTTCCCGGGTTTGACATTCCCCTGTTTGCGAGCTAACATAAGCAAATACATTCTTTTGATCTTCCATGCAGCTCCATGCTTTCTTTCACAGATGTCAGACTCAGCTGCCACATGGGATCTCCAAGAGAAACTGGTTTGTGTGTTTTTAAAGGAAAATTACCCAATTATTTTGATGGAGTTAATGTGGAGATGGTGACCTTTACATTCAAAGCTGTTATGCTGCAAATGTTCCAAATATATTATGTGCTCTGCTAACGCCCCTGACAGGTTCTGCATGATTAATAGTGTTTATAAAGCGCGTACAAGAGTTTGGGAAGCCTAGGACAGAAGAACTGGTATGGGATTTATTTTGCACTAAACATGATAAATATATGGTTAGAGTTGGGGTAATTTTTTTCTTCCTAGAAATGACTTAATGATGGAGGAGAAAATCACTAATTCATTATACAAGCTGTTTAATTTTTCTTGTAAGAAAAATAAAAGCAAAGCATATTGGTAGTTGTTGGTCCAACATGTACATTTAGATTGATCATTTTTAAAGGAAGACTGATGTTTTTAATACATGGTTTTTACTTCAAGACTGGCCTGGTTCCTACTTCTTTGGAAGGCTGTAGGAACTCTTCTGTCAACTGCACCAGATCATGGCATTGCCAGGGGCCACACACAGCTTGGAGGAAATTTCAGGGGAAGCCTTACATGTAGGCAACAGAGGCAGGTGTTTAAATAGGGAAAAAGGTATAAGGTTTCCCATTTGTCCTACTGTGAGGATGATGTGGGAGAAGTCATTCAACAAAACAAATAGACAAAGGCAAGTTGCTCACTGCCCTCCCACACGTGCCAGGCTGTCCTGCATTACAACTCTAGTTTAAAAACCTCAATAACTCTGAGGGCTACTGGGGAGCCTTTCCTCATCTCCAGAGGCATAAAATGAGAAGAAGAAACACCTCTCATGTGGACTGATACAGATGGGGAGTGGGGCTTCAAGTGCTCATGTAGGTCTCCTCTGAGCTCCACGTGGAGGTCTCCAGCATAGACGGATGGATGGATGGATGGATGGATGGATGGATGGATGGATGGATGGGCTGATTTGCAAGTTGGATTCCAAATTGTGATATTGTAATGTCTACAGCCACAAATTTTCAGGCTAAGAGGCAGTATTATTTCTACATCACGTTGTGACTAACACTGCACCAGCATAGACACACTTAATCGAATCCAATGTTTTCTTATTCACAGGATAAAAATGTGAGTAGCATTAAAGCTCCTTAATGCCACTCTGGCAAGGCAAAGGCATTTGGAAACTTATGCAAATTTTGTTTGCACTCACTATGTAGCTGCTTAGGGCTGTCTGAGCAGAACGAGGAGGCTTTTATGTAAATGAGTAGGATTTGAGCATCTTGTGCTTTTTGTTCTACCACACACATTAAAAATAATAACAATCCAGAAACATTTTACACTCCAGCTTTTCACTGAGCCAGAACTTGCAAAAAGCACTCAGTGCTTTCACCGTTAGCTCTGTGTTAGCTGCCATACTGATTTTAGAAGGCTCAGGGGAAAAACAAAAGCATCTATAAAGGCATTCTAATTTTTAACATAAGCTTGGGCTTTGATTGTAAAATGTATCTCATTTGGTCATCTTGGTTTTTAAACTTCATGCCATTCCCTAAATTCATCACTTGCTGCAGCTGCTCAGCACTTAGCACCTGTACATTTACCCCTGAGAGACTCCAGACTGAACCAGAAGATTTTATAGGCATTGGGGCTAATGGCTAAACTTTCAAGATTTGTTTTTCAAATAAATGCACTTTTTTCCACATTATACTTTCAGCAAGCCGAAATAGTTAGTGGTTGCTTATGAGAAACCCACCATAAAGCCCTTTAACATAGGGATCTAAAGAGAACCAGATTGAATTCCCTTTACAGAGTGAGAGTTTTTAAAGAACAAACATTTAATGAGTATCTCGTTTCTGCATTAAATACTGAGGGTCTTTTAAGCACAGGTTTCAGCTGATCTTAATGAAGAAAAGTGAGGGGGGTTCCTCTGTATTTCAGGCTGTACTATGAATAGGTGGAAACCGAATTTGTCTGTGATTCTTTTTTTTTTATTATTTTTGAGGACGTTTTTCCTGTCTTCATGCACTATTTTATAAGCCTTCTTATCGTTGGTAGTCTGGGGCTGTTTAGATTCCCTTCTCTCACATATACAGATATTCTGCTTATGCTTGAGTGAATGGCAGAGTCCTTTGTTATTAGTAAAGCAAAAGCCAGTAGGAATAGAGTGGCAGAGATAAGTCTGAAAAGCTGACCCTTCCAAACATTAGAAGTGGTTGGAGCGTTGATCTGGAGCTGATCTGGGTGAAGAGCTGGATCCCAAATGCCCATATAGGATGAACAAGGGATAGAAGACTGGCCTCCAAGGCTGCCTTAATCCATTTATTTGGAGTGAGATTCAAAACTAGAACTAAGGAGCCCAAACATGTTATGGATGGGGGCACAATGACAACTGTACAGAGTAGGTGTTATACAGCAAATCAAAGTCCTCCTCACGGGAAAAATAACACATCAGGAATAAATAAGATCAGAGCTCATAACTGTTCAGGCTTCTGGATATGAAGGAATGGCTTTAGTATCCATCCAGTTTTAAACAGCTGCACATTATCCATAATGTAAGCAATGGCAAACATTTTTCACTAGTTATGTGAATTTTGTGTTTGATTTGCCCAGACCTGCTCAAACCTGTTGAATATCAGCAACAGTGTTCAGTTAGTTTCCTGGTCTTGTTTGACTAAAATTTCATATAAGATAAAGACTAAATGCCTAAAGCTATATGTTTTGCCTTTCAAATGTTAATATATGCAGCTGGAATAAATGGTAATTTCTCCATAATGCAAATACTTTACCTACTGTGTTTTATTCTTTACAGCTTTCCTCCCCCTATGGTTTCTTTATTTTTCAACTATATATAGCTTTTGCTGCAGACAACAGCACTTACGAAATATTGGGATATTTATTGTTGATCTTATTAGCTTCTTCTTGCATTTTAGCCAGAACAATAAACTGCACTAACATTTTTAATTGTTATTAAGAGATCCTCGCATGACTTTATCATATGGTATGAAATCACCATGAATCACTGCAACAAAACGGAGCATGAGGGAAAAGGAAACTATTATCAGGCAGTATATTATCAAATATACTGTAATGATTTCTAAGATCTCTTCAGAGAATATTTCACATGAATGGTACTTTCCTCTCAAAGAATTATGATACGTGCTTAATTTTCTTCCTGATCATGCTGTAAACCATTTTTAGAGTTTTCTATGAAAAATATTTTTAGTCTTTATTCTTGGTATAGCTGAAAATCTACTCTCCCAGGTTTCCTTCAAGGAGAAAAGTAACTCTGCTTGTCTCGATGTGATGATGAGATGAGGTCTTATGCCAAGTTCACCCCATTTCAGACTTCTAGGCATGTTTGTGCAGCACAATTATATTGGAGTTTCCCTCTCCGCTTTCAGAATTTCTGCTGTCCTCTGACAGAAATACCTTAGCTGTCTTCCTCACAGAAAACCATACATGTTTTGGTTTCCTCTGTGCATGGAAAGTGCCCAGCATTCTTTTTTGAAAGTAGGTGCAGGTTAGGGATGTGTGTATAAGATTAGATAACAAGATCTACTGCCTCCCCAGGGGAATTAATTGAAGAATGTTCCATAACAAGTGCATTAGTCATTCTTAGCCCCACCTCAATGTCGGCAGCAATTATTGGTTCTTTTCTTGAATATTTGTGTTTTCCTATTGGTGTGCACATTGAAAGCCCTTGCAATAACATTGAATTCTTTGTGGGATGGTTACTTTACTGATATTGTGTATCCTGTATTCAGAATCTTCTAACAGGCTTTTCTCAACTGCTTCCCGCATGGCAACTCATCTGAAAATATTTTTAACTCTTCCTCGTAAGTGGACTCTTAATTCATGACTGTTCTAAGAACATTTCTGTGACATAAGGAAAAGCACTTTTTCTGGTGTGGTGCAAGGGAAAAATCCAGCGGGTTATGTGACAGCTCAGAGAGAGGCACTTTTTATGGAATATAAGGGCCCAGTAGTCATTATATCAGGCCAGGGAAGATACAAAGTGTTTTGCAAGGCTGGGTGTTTGGGTTTTTTAGTTAAGATGAGTACAGATGAGGTTTGATGCCAATGAAGCCAGCTGGACATATACCAGTGCAGAATGGGTGCAAATGAGTGTTCAACAGAAATGTTTTCCTTCTGAGGCATCCTTGCTCCCTGTGGAATTAGCCAATACTTTTAGAGAGAAATCTGTTGTCACTGTGCATGGAGAAAGAAGGCAAAAGACAGCTGCCAAAAGCTGTGAAATCCTATCCCATACTTCCCCATGCCCCGCTTCTAAAAGATCTCTTAAATACACCGTTTTGGAAGAAACAGCAAATATTCACTTTTTTTTTTTTTTTTTTTGCTCTTCATGACAACAAACTTTTCTATGGCAAGACCTTGATCCTCTCTGACCTCTCCCATCTCTAGGTTCCACCAATCAGCCACTCAGTGGTGTTTTGAATTTTGGTTCTGAATGCTTTTATTTCCACCCCTGTAATCCTTTTTTATTTTTTTTCAATGCAGATCTAGCATTTGTTTCCATCTTCAACCAGTAGAAATGAGAGTTTAAATCTTTATTTTGGGCTTCTGGCTGTTGTCTCTCATCTCCCCTCTTTATTTTATGGAGATCCTATATTGTCTGCAAGTGACTGTGTTGCATTTGCCTCTCTCTGTTGGCTCTGATTTTAGAATCATATGCTAAGTACTAACGTACCCAAGGGCCTTATAGAAGGTAGTAATTCAAGGTCAAGCTTCTTCAGATCAGGACACTGACTTAAGGAAAGGATTCATGTGTGGCACATTAAGAACACACTGTGAATCATGGTGAGAGATATCTCTTATGGGAAGAGTTTGCGACTCGCGATTATGTGTGAGTTAATGTCATGGTGCAAGCTCTCAGCCTGCACCTGCAGTGCTGGCAGGTTGTCAGGATCCTCCGTATTACAGCCTGGTATTAAACAGTGTCTGTGTGTGCTATTGCCAGGCTATCAGCTTCATTCATCCATTCATCTGCTCTGACGCTGGAGGTAGTGCCCTGCTGATGCTATTCTGCTGTTGTACTCTAGAAGTCAGAGGGAAATATCCCCATATCCTATATGCTAAATCATCTCTCTTCTGTTTTAACTTATTGCCTCGCTGCCCCTTGACTTTGTGGATGTCCTTTGGTGAAGGTGTTTTCCCTGCTTATTTCTTCTCATCCTTTTTGCTGCCTCGGACTGGGAATGCTGCAGGTCCTGCTTTGGTACTAGTTCATGCTCAAGCCACCCTATGAATGCTATGGCCACACAAGTAAACACTGGGTAGTTGACACAGATTTTAAAGAAAAAAGCACTGACAGCACATCTTAATTCCACATGTGCCTGGACAGCTACTTCATTGCCTTGTCTCCATTTAAACACTGCTGACTGTGAAGAAGAAAGGCTCCAGTGCCTCTACATGAGAGCAAAGCTGTTGCAGCTCTACTCACTCCTTCCCCAGACAAAACCAGGAACAGTTTGGGCCAACATAGGCATTAAAGGAGCCACTCTGGGCTCTGGGGCACTATTCTGACTACAGGCAGATGTGAAGGAGATGCGTGTCATACAGAAACAGGATTGTGCCTTGTAAACTTTCAACTGCCCCGCAACTAGGGATTTTACTTGGATCAAAGTTTCCTATGGAATTAATGTTGTTTGTCTTGATGTGTTTGTAAGTTTTTGGTGGTATTAGCCTTGTGGGGCAGGCTGCCTCAACTTCTCTTGGTGTCAGTCTTTGCTAAGAGAGTAGGACCCTTCTTCCTTTCACTTTTATGGCAAATTAATCATTGGGCCGTTCATAGTAAGAAAGGCTAAGGAAAGGGTGTGTCGTAATCTCTGTGAATTGAGTGCTGCCTCCTGATTGCCTTTTTTGGCAATCTACCAAAAAGAGGTTAATTATTGTCTTTTTTTTTTTTTTTTTTTAATCTCACATATTTTGGTGGATGAGCAACACCTGCCCAAAGCTGAGGTGACTCAAATAGAGCTGTGGTATGCAAACTCGGATATGTCTCTTGCAAGCAGCAGGAGTTTGTAGATACAGTATGTTTTCATTGTTGTCTGCTAGAATAGATTAATAGACATTCACACTGCAGTAAACCCTTGGAATTATCTAGTCTGACCCATTTTGTTACAGAAGCCATAGATTTAATCCAGTGATTCTGGCCTTTAGCCCAACAAATTGTTTTCAAAGTAGGGCATATCTCTTCAGAAATACATTTGCTCTTCACTTCGAGACTCCAGCAAATGGAGAATTTACCACATTCCAAGTGACTTATTCACACCATTATAAGCATACAATGTATCTCCCATTAAAACATTTGCTGACTCCTAAATTCCAGCCACTGGATCTTCCTCTTTCAGCTACTGAAGGAGTGACTCTCATATTAGGTCTCTTTTCTTCACAGGCCTGCTTGCGGGCAATGCAACAAGTTACCTCTTAGCTTCTTCTTTCCCATGGCACATATATAGACTTCTTTTAGGTTCTCGTGGTAAACGTGGGTTTAAATTGCTGTGAGCACATCGCAGATGGATATGGCCATGTCAGATACACTGTGTATGGGCCTGCAAAGCTGGGAAAAGCACGGCCTGCACTGAGTCCCACATCTCCGTTACTGCATTAGCAGCCCAAGTTAGGTCCATCAGGCTTGTAAGAAGTGCCTTTACTGACAGGGGAGATAAAAAATAATTCTGATCACTCTTTGAACCCTCTCTGTGTTGTCAAGAGGCTTTGTAAAGGATGAACACCTTCCTTCTCTGCTGCAGGCAGGCAGGACGGAAGCTGGTCTGCAGCAATCCCCATCCTTCATCCATCAGAGGGAGCAGCAGCTTTGAGAAGGTGATCTCCTCTGCTAAATGATGGGGCTGAGAGGGAGGGCATCCCTGCAGCACCTTTGCCATGCTTTCCTGGTGTGAAAACAAGGGATGAATGCAAAGGGGGTCTCTTGAACAGCCCTATCCTGGCCTCAGCTTCTCCATGGGGAGCATGATAAAAAGGAATAGGACCTCTGTGCCTAGAAGGTGACAAGTGGACTGGATACTCTTTGAAACACGGTGGTGATGAGGCACGGCATGGGTCAGGAGAGAATTAAATTGGTGTGATGAGGAGGGAAGGAGAAAATAAAGTGGCTTGTGTGTCCCAGAAAGCAGGTGTAGAGTGCGGAAGCCAGAGGATGGGAGACTGGGAAGACAAGGGCTGAAGATCCTGGACAAAGGGAAAACTAATGGGGAAGGAGGAAAAGCAGAAGGAATGGAGGGGAGGGAAAGCCTGTGTGATTGCTGAGACCACCAAGAGGTTCAGCAGGTGGTGCTGCAGACCTTGGAGGCTCTGTAAGGAGGTGGGGGCTGCCCCTGCTCCTTTGGGAGCGTTGTGGGGGCTGAGCGGTGCCGGCTGCAGGCAGCTGGGGGCCGGGGGGGCTCAGGCCAGCTCGGCCTTGGGGGTCTCTGCTCCTCTGCCCCACACCTCAGCAGAATGGGGGGTTTGGTCTCCCTGCTGCATTTTCTTTTCATGAAAAGGCCACCTACCACCACATCCTGCATAAGCAATGGCCCATTACCAGGAAAATACCCTTTCACAGGGGTTTTTCCCCTCCCAGCTAAGCTGCCACATGTGTTCAATGCACTTGTAAGCAGGACTTTCCCCAGAGGTAGTTGCATTTTGAGGATAGGTGAGGTGGTTTTGATATAGGCCTACCCCTCCCTTCACAGTGTTTTGGCACCCCTTGTGATGTAAAAGGCAGCGTATATGAGTAAAATGAGTACAAAAGCTTGCTTTTCTGCATGGGCTATCAGCTAGCTGCTGTGTGCATAAAGGCACGCTCATGGTTTCTCTTGCTGTCTCACTTGCTTTGACATTAAGCACAGATAGAATCTGCTTTGAGGACTTATAGAAAGCTATTAGCTGATCTGGTATTTTTAATTCCTCCTGAGCGCCAAGAACCCTGTCCCAAGTTGCTTAAGATAACCAGATGTTTAAGTGACCTAAACACTTTTATAAGTGGCACTGTAGTTTGTTCAGAGCTGCACGGCATTCTGAGTGTCCTTTATTCTGGTTTGGCTCCTTTCCCTGGAGATTTCCCCTTAACTTCAAGAACAGATCTGGCCCATTGCTATTTTGAAATATAAGTTTTAATCCTAAACCTAATAAATGGAAGGCTTATTGACTGATTTGATTTACAGTAATTTATTTTCCAGTCTGCACTTCCTAGCTCTTTTGTATGCAACTCGACAGCATGCTCTTCTTGATAAAATGTTTTGGTCAGAGCTAAATGAGAAGTGGGAAAGAGGGAGGGAGTGAGGGAGGGAAGGCGCTTGCAAAGTGCTGGAAGATTTGGAGGAATTCCTCTGAGGGGAAAAACAACAAAGGAAGGTACCAGGAAACCAAGTATTAATTTCCCGCACCACCATTAGCCTGACACCTGTTAGCTGTGACCATTACCCAGAGCTGAGGGGGAAAAGGCTAATCTCTACCACATTTATATCAACAAACTCAAACAAAAAAGCTGCCTAATTATCCTATTGAACCTGTGTCAGCTTTAAGGCCGGCTCGGTTTCCCAGGCTGGCTGCCTGCCAGGACCAGCAAGCTGGGGTTCATAAGCTGCATGCTAATGACAACGTCCTTTCATTCCAGCAGCGGCATAATTGCCAAAAGCAGTTTACAGGCTCATTATTTTTATGGTCATATTTCAGATGACGAAGTCAAAGGTCAGCCCAGGGTTTGCTCGGCAATGCATTGGAAATAGTTTGTTTAGCAGAGACTTCATCTCAGTGATAATGGCAGGGCACCTAAAATAGCTGCTTGTTTTTCCTGGGCTGTAAGGGGAGGATGACCGAGGAAGGAAGCAAAAACGATGACGATGTACTGGATACGGCTAAATGTTTAGCAGTTCTGCTATACCTATTTTGCTGCTACTGCTGTGTTGCTCAGTAGTCAAAAAGACTTAATGATATGACATCCAAAGCTACAGAACTCTTTTGCTTATGGCAGAGATCTGAAGTCCTCATAGCTGGCATAGGACACTAAAGTAAATTTGTGGATTTTGGACTTTGGTCCAAAGATTAATTCCCCCCCAGCATTTCACCTGAAAGGAGTAAGGGGACCGGTTGTTGCCATATTTTAGCTTCCTTCGTTGCAGGAGCTTGGGATTTGGATCTGAATTTGCCTGTATCCAAAACTCAGAGATATTTTGGATTCTTTGCTCCAATTTGGTGAGAGACTACACTTGGTTTCAGTAACAGAGATCAGGTTTGGACCAGTGCTTTCCCACAGTGGCACTGACAATTGTCTTAATTCAAACCAAAGTTAACTTGGTGTCCTCTGACCATCCTTGTGCTGGCAATAAATCACACTTACCAAGTATAAATTAAGAAAAAAAAAATAAACTCCCAGCTGTCTTTTTTTAATTTGGGAGGGTGGGGAGTATGAAATGGAGGAATTTCAGGCCTTTAGTTTTTGGACTAGTGAGAAAATTTGGCAATGCCACCTTTAGGGAGAAGTGGTGAGGAAAACAGGCAAGACAGCTCTCAGTTTGTCTCCAAATACCTTTGGAGCAGCGCACAAGGTCTGAACGATGGGCATGCTTGGATTTCTGGCCATTTGTGCCAAGATTTCTTTGCTAAGCTGCATTTTGTGTGAGCAAGAAGCCCAAGCAGACCATTTTCCATGCTCCCGAGGGCATGTCCAGGGGCAATCGGGATGAAGGGCAAGTCCTGCCCATGGTGCTTCTGGGCCATGAGCAGCAGCCTGGAATTTCTGTCAGAGAACAAGGAGAACCAATACATTTGCACAGTACTAAAGCCTGCAGACTACACTGAGTGTGTGTGTGTGTGTGTGTGTGCATACGGTAAAAGCGAATCCTTTAAATGCTCATGTTGGTACACCAGCCTGAATGGGTATCACGGACCTGAGTTTCGCCATAATATCCCTTGGCTGCAGGGGCTGACTATTGAGATGTATATTCACATTTAAAGCAATAAGAATACAATTAAGAATGACACACGGAGAAAATCACTGTCAGTTTGCATTAGTTTTGATGGCTAATGTGATTTTTTTTTTCCCCGCTTTCATCCTTCCCATCCATGCTTGGGCTGTGTCATCCTAGGCTCTGGAAGAAGGAAAGTAAGAGCTACATATTTTCCTTCTTCTGTGGTTTCTATGTCAGCCTGACACCAGTTCCTAAAGAGCCTCACACTGCCATTGTGTGGGTGGGTATATAACGGCAAAGGAAGTGAGCACAGAGTTTCACAGCTAAGCTGGACATACAAATGCAATATCATAAGGAAAAATACTCATCCCTTTTCTTATGGCTCGTCCTTCCATCCTTTAATATGGCAATTTCCACATGGACCAAATGACCACATGCAGAAACTTCAGAACGAAAATTGTGCAAAATAGCTTGTATTTCGAATACAGATACCTCCATACCTGTCTGAAATTGGAACCCAAATGTCACTTGTCTCTGCCTCAAATATCAAGCCCTTGTGCTGCAAAAATCACTGAAGATTATTTCCTGTTCCAAGGAAAGCACAAGTTAAATGAAAAATAGTTGAAGAGAGAAATCACATATTCAAACACAACTATGTGATGTGAAAGCGAACAGAAAGGCACAGAAAAAAAGTGTTACTGAAATACTTGTCCCAGCCTCACTCTATTTATTAAAAAAGCAAACAAAAAGACATCTCTCTTTAAACTACAGTTGAATTATATTTACTATAGTAAAACTACAGGAGCTTGGTGCATTATATAATAATATAAAATGCTAGTTTATTAAGTCAAACAGTAAAACTATAGTCAGTCTCTGCTCTAATACAGTAAGGTGGCAAACCATGCTGACTGTGGCTTTATAGATTCTTTAGCATCTGCAGTTAGTTACAGCAGTTTTACTATCTACGTTTCAATACACTCTTCTGATTAAAAGTCCTCATAGCTTTTTTTTATTAGATTTTCTTACTACATATGTTTGATTTAATGAGACATTGTGAAATAGAGAAAGTTGCTTTGAAAATTCCCTTGATTTCTTGAATTGTTTATAAAATGTAGAAATAAGACAACAGGAGGAAGTGAAAATCCTCTTGAACCTCCACTGTAGCCTATTGAATTGTGGGGGCAACTTATCCATGGTAGATACCATGTCTACAGTAGAAACCAGTTTTCCTCAAAGGCAGCTGGGTCTGGTCACTGTGAGACAAAGGAGCCAGAGTAGCCTCCGCTGGGGCCAGTTGGCTAATTTTTGTATTTTGGTGTTGCAACTTGCATAGTCCTGCAAGTGTCGTAAGAAGATATGGAGCAATTCAGTTGAGATTAATGGCTAGGAACCTTTACTGACTTCTCTGTCGGGACGGCTGACTTATGTTTGAGGTGAACGTGGTATTCTGGCTCAAAAACTGGAGGCATGGGTTAGCCAGGGAGGTAAAGGGCCAAAAATATCTAGATGTTTTAGATCCCCTGGCTACAGAATAGGAGACTCCAGTGAGGATCACCCATCTCTTCCAAAGCCAGTGTGTGGAACCCAGTGCTGCACTGCCTGTATTGCAGGTAAGACCTTGAAAAGGGAGAGCCAGTGGACATTAGGAACCTACTACTGCACTGCTGCTTATTATTTTCCTGCCTTTCATCAAGGTTTACCTCCTCTTGGTTGCTGGCTAGCTGTCCTCATCCATCAACATATTTAGTGTTCCTGTTAGAGTGTCCCACATCAAAGTAGCTCGTCTCTGCTCCAGAAAAAGCCTTGGCTTCAGAGAAGCAAATGGAAAGTATCCTCTTGACGTCAATGGGCAGGGAAAGAAATGGGCCAATTATTGGCTTGGAAAGATGTTGCTTGTGAAGTGGCCCTTGACAGTGAATCTGCCTGGGGTTCAAGGAGGTTGCCGTGGTTGAGGGATGCAGAAAGGATTGCACAACAACAATCTCCCACGCAGTCGTATCTTGGCAGGGGGGGAGGAGGGGGCAGTTATCATGCAGGGATACCACCCAACTTCCATTTATTTCACTCCCCACGGGACTGAACAAAAGCCAGGAGCAGATGGCAGTCATCTTTCTCCTTTGCTGCTTCTTCTGACTGGGCTCCAGAGACCCTTCTTGACTGTTACACGCAGTCATCTGCGCCAGGCAGATGCAGGCATGTCAAGTTTACAGCCTTCTGCTTGATCCATAGGGAGTGCACCCATTCCTCACTGCCTAGCAGGGAACAGCAGTTGTGGGGCCTTCTGTTGTTTTATGTTTCTTTCTTTGTCACTGATGCTCTCCCAGGATGGCTGGGAGGTGGTGAGACACCTTCAGTATCTGTCAGTGCCCCACTGATGGACACGCAGGTGATGTGGGCAGCTGTTTTGAGGAGCAGGGTATGAAGAATAAATTTCAACAGACCTGATAACCTGAAAGCCATCCTCCCAAAGGAGGGGACAGCAGCCAAACTGAGAACTTTTGGGGTGCTCTGGGTCTGAGAGTCTGCCAATCCAGCGTAATCAGAAACACCTGTTGCCTGGTTTAGATACTCGTTTCAAACCATAGAGATGTTTCAGGGACCTGTGTGCCATTCTTTGTCACCTCTTCTTTGAGGACCTTCTGGTTTTGGCAAAAATAACAAACAAGGTTTCTTACATGTCATGCTATAGCTTTAGGAAAGTCAAGATGTCTTTTCTAGCATCAGTGCCACGTGACAAACACAAGGGATCAAAGAATTTTTCCCTTGTTCTGTGTCAGAAAAACTTAGATGAAGGAGAAAATCTCATTTACATGCTCTCTTTCTGCCTCACTGCCAAACTTCCAACCCCCAGTCTATCCTCCCATCTGCATTGCTGCTTCAGGCTTGGAAAGAAAACAGTATGTGGTGTTTTTGGTCTTTTTGTAACAAAAACAAAGACACGGAGTGCCAGTGGATGTCCTGTCACATGCTTTCTGGAGATAAACAGAAAGGGACATTAGGACAATGTAGGATACTTTCCTTTACCTGCAGTACAAGCTCTAATAAGATTTTTTTAAATTTTTTTTCTATATTTTAATTAAAAAGCTGATTTATTTTTGAAGTTTACTGATTTTTTAAACAGCTGGTTTTTTTCATTTTCTTCTGGAATAACATTAATCATGCAGCTGCATTCAAGTCAAACATTTTCTAGTTTTGGAGCCACTTTGTTTCATCGCAGTACAGCTTTTAGTTGTGCCATATGTCAGAACTTCATGCAAATGATAAAAATACAGGGAATTCTAAGTCCAAGAAACCAACTCCATCCTAGGCCTGCTCAGAGTTAAGGCTAAGACCATTCACAGACATAGGTACAAAAAAGCCCTGCTTGTTCTATAGATAGCAAGTGAAATTCATTTTTGGGGCGTGGGTTGTTTTCCAATCCATGAGTCATTGCACTGACAGGCAAACGCACACTGGTGATCTTCTCTAGATCATCTATTAAAATTTCACCAAACCAGGTTCTTTCTTATAGGCCAGCAGTGTCCCAAGACTGTCTCTTCAGGTTATGGTTGGTGATTTTGGAAAATTGCAGTGACCACCTTAAATTAAACTTTCAAGGGATGTATAGAGGGTTTAACCAGGGTAAGGTATGACTAAAACTCTTGGTGCTCCAAATAGTGATAACAATATAACAAAACCTTGCGGCCAGGTTTTATTTGAAGTGACTGTGCTACATGTCCTTTTTCCTCTCCATCTTTGAGGAATGTTTATAAGTGTATCATGTAAAAACGAATTCCCAAAGCTTATCTGCAACTGAATCTTTTGTTTGCCACTGCTTTAAAATGGAAGAGGAGTCCTGTGTATTGACACCAGTAAAACCATTAGATAAACAAACCTTTATTTCCTACATTTCCTCAAGACTTCAGATCCTGCCTTATTTTTTTTTCTTCCTCCTAATGCTCTGCTCATTAACAGGTTCATTTGATTCTTTCCTTGGGAATTCACCAGAGTTTGCCCTCAATCTCAGAGCAAATAGTTTATAAGTGACCTGCCGGATGGTGTTCGTTAACTGCTTCAGTCCCAACGGGACACTGATATACCCTTAATTAGGATGTGAAGGGGAAACCCTCCAAGTGCTCCAAGATGACTTGAGCAAGTTAGCTGAGAAAGCCTGGCTGTTCATCTTCCAAGGTTCAAGGCAAAAGTGGAAAGGGAACAGGAAAAAAAAAATCCCACATCGGGAGCGAAAAGGAAAAGCAGAAACATTAGGATGACAGTTACGCATTTCATCACATTTATTTTCTTGTGCACTGCAATGGAAGAGTTGAACTCTCCTAAGAATTATACCAGGGCACAGTGTGAAGGCACTTTCATGCCTTTTCTATTCCCCTCCAGGTACAGATACCTGATCCATGTGCAGAGCAGAGCAGCAACGCTCCTTGCCCTCATGGAAAGTATTTGTTTTTTCAGACCGGTCCTCTTGAAAGAGAAAAGCCGCGAGGTGCCTGGCGTGGTCCCCAGGGAAACGCTCTGCTGAACCAGCTGCAGTTTGGCGATGCACGCGAGTTCAAGCCCTAATACCCCTTTCCTGTGAAAGGCTGAAGAACTAGGGTGGGAGAATTTGACTTTGGTGCCACAGTTTAAGTAAAGGAGCCCATTCGGCAGAGCCGCTAGGAATGTGCTTACCTTTAACCACCTTAACAAGTCCTGCACCCTCACAGAAGCTCTTTCCTGAGCTGTGTGTGTTGTTCCAGCCTTCAGTGAGATTATGTGTCTCTCTCATGCTTGTTACATTTGGTTGAGATTTAACACACTACTGTATAATAATAATCCTGTAATGTAATAACATCAAGGTTATTCCCCATAACACAGAACAGATGGTGGCACCCTGGAAAATGGTGCTTTATCAAGCAGCTCTGTGAGGGATTGATTTTTCTTCTTCTTGAGAAATTTTCTTCACCTTCCAGTACTTTTTGAAGAGTGGGATTTGATTGATTAAGGTCCTGTTTATGCGTTTTCCGGCGAGTGGTGGCTACGCTTTTCAGCCCTCCCTGGAAGGAGAGATGGATGGGGATCCTCTCTCTCTCTGCCCCTTGCAATTCCTGGGCTGCAGAGCCATGGTCCTTTGTGCCTCTTGCTCCAGCCAGGGGATGTGCAGACCCCCAGTTCAGAGTCCAGCCTGCAGTAGTGCAAAGCTCCATGCTGCTCAGCCCTGCGAGATGGGGACACTTGGGGCTTATACAGAAGCTGAAGAGAACTGACAAATCATAGAATTGCTTTGGTTGGAAAAGATCTTTAAGATCATCAAGTCCAGCCATTAAGTTGAACTTATTTACCATAGGATACCTCACTTTCTAATGCTAGAATCCTTTTTCTATCCTTTCTATGATTATTTTTACTTAACTGATAAATAGTTTAACCATAAGTTAAAGACAACTACAGCGAACACTTTTTTCACTTTTCATAAAACTCAAGCAAGTTCTGTAATTGAGCATAGTATGCCTACACTGACTCCCAGTCTGTGTCAGTTAGCAAACATCAGCATCTTTAACGGGAGGGGAATACCTACCAAATCTAGTATTTTTAGCTCACCCTAGCAGTCTTCCTATCACAAACTGGCTGGCTGGTAATGTGCTGCTTGGTTGTAGATTAAATACAGAAGTGTTTAAAGTACTTAGTACTATAGCAAAGTGTTTAAAGTACAAGTAAATTGAGCTGATGCCCAGAAGTCCTAATTCCAAACACAAAGAAGAAGAATTGCAATGCACCTTTGAAATAAAGTAACAAAATTAACAAAAAAATAAAAGTTGCTTACACTGCTGATTTGGATCAGAATCTGTGGTCATCTTCACACAGTCTGAGGAGAAGAGACCTATCACACCACTGTTTTTTTCCTTGCCACCAGTCAGCATCATCTTTACTATGTGGCTGGCGCTATGGATTGCCAAAGGTGCCTGTGAAATGGGGAGAATCACATTTTCAAGGACCTCTCTGCAAGGGTTCTTAAGTTCCTCAGTGCTTATGGTCCCCCAGCCAGTGCTACATGAGCAGCTCAGGAAACAGAATAGTCTTGTGAGCACAGGGGTCTGTGGGGTCTATTTCTTACTGGCTTTACTATTATCCTGTAGGTAATGTTGGTTTACTCTTGGCACCTGAAGTAACTCAGGGTCTCTAGCCAGCACAGCATGGTTTTAGCACAACTTTGAACAACAACATTCTGCCCAAGTCCCACTTAGGTGGCCCTGACGTCCTACTGCAGACCTGAGCCACGCAGAACTCAACCATGAGGGTCAGCTAAGCAGGGAGAATGGCTGTACTTTAGCTTCACCTGCTCAGTTCTCATCACCAGCTTTGCAGATGTAATCCTGAAATATTAACACTGGGCTGGGGGGTAATAATCTTTTATTCAGGGCTCTTCACATATTTCCAAAACACCAGTGTACCTTTCTGGTTACTCTTGTACCCAGAACATTTCTAAAGGCTTGTCCTGATTGTGTGCTTTATAGGCATGCCACAGACCTGACCGCATACTACATGTTAGTTTTGAGGATATATTTGCAGGACGTATATTTGATCTCCTTGCTCTCTGTATCCACTATCACAAGTTTCCCAGAGAGGAAGAGGTTGCCCACCCTATAACCTCTACACCTTCAACCTCCCCAGCTATTATTAATGGTCCTCATTCTCCTTCCTCTACTTGAGCCTGGTCTTCCCGGATGGGAATGACCTCCCCTCCACCCCCACTTCTTTTATTATTTCCAAGACTCGCTATGCATGAAACTGCAAACACCTGGCAGACATTCCAGGGAGCGATCTGTAGTGCGTCTCCTGCACTGCACAGGCATCTGAGCTGAACCTCGTTTTAGGGATCCCAGAGGTCCTCTCAATCAATAATCCATGTATTTTTATGAGAGCTGGATTACAGGGATTTGCAAAGGGGGTGATTAAGTATTGCTTCAAAGAGCAGTTACTACTAACACCTGCAGCATTAATAGGGATCTATTAATAGAAAGTGCAAGATTTAGTAATAATCCCTTATTCATAGAAATGCCCCCTGATTTATGCCCTTCAAAACAGACAATACTTTCCATACATCCAACTGGATTTAGATAGATGTGACTTCAACATCTGGCTGAGTGATGACATCTCAGCTATGCAAACGTCATGCAGGGGGCCCAGAACCGTTAGCTAGAAAAGGGATAATAATCATGCTCCTTACATTGCTCACCACCTGCATGTTCACGCTGTGTGGAAATGGTTTCCTGTGCTGATCTATCTCAGGTGGTTATCAGCAGGTGCCCCAGCAAGGCAGTCTGAGCATTGTCAATCACAGCCTGGGCATTGGGGAAACCAGTATTAACTCTTTTGCTGTTGTGATGAGGTTAGACACAGACTCGATGTCTGGGATGCAGCCTACCCTACCACGGTCCTGGAAATGCAGTGCTGATGGGTTTCCAACCCCAAAAAAAGACTTTGAACTCAAGATAGGGTGCATGTAGAAATCTCTTTTTTTAGAACAAGACAACATGCATGAGTGCAAGCTCTCCCAAAAGGTAGATCTCTCAAACCAATAATAACATCTTGCACGTAGCCGCTACCCCTGCCTAGCTCTGTGCTGCCATCTGAAGCATGCAGAGCCATTGGAGGGTTGAATTCGTCTACTGCTCTTGGGTTATACTGGGGTTTGTCTCTGTTCCTCTCAATAATCTGCTCTGCTGGGTTGCTCTGTCTTGCACAAGTTAAATGGAACCAGGAAACATATTCATATAGAAGGCTTGCAATTTTTCTAAAGGCAAAATATTATCACTGCAAACAAATCTATCCCAGGCATATATTCAGCCCAGCTGAGTCCAAAATGTCTGTCACCCTCGGTGAGCAAGGTCCTCTGGGTTCCGGTGGATTTTTACGTTGAGACTCTTCTCCTAGCTCAGAAATAGTCTCTACAACTTCCATTTGGGCCTGCACGTCTCAATTCACAAGCCTTGCTCTGGATTTATGCCGTCATCCCTGAGAGCAGACTGGATACTCGGCAGCCCCTGGACAGCTTAATTGAGGGCTGGAACTAAACATAAATCCGTGCAAAACTCTTTATTGTTTGCTTTTGTTTTGTTTTCAAGGCAGAGATCATGATGAGGGGTCACTCCTGGTTACCCTATAAATTATCTGGGGGGTGAATATGATTTTTCAATGACATGTAGCTTTTACTCCAAACCGAACTTTGATATACTTCTGGGTGAGGTCTGTTGGGAATGTCCAGGCATTTCCAAATCCTGTCGTTTTTCTTGCCTGTTTGAGTGGGAAGTAGTTTTGTTCTGTTTCGTGATGTTCTCCATCCCAGAGTACTGCGCAGGTCTTGCCTCCATAAGGCACCACTCCAGTTTCGCCTTTCTCTACCTTCATCACTCTCAGAAACACTGAATTTAGCCTGGCTGCATCTAAATGCACGCAATGTCAGGGATGGGTGAAGGTTCATGCTGATTCATGCTGGACTCAAAATAGTTCTTCTGTTGCTGACTAAAAGCCCTGCTTTTTCTCAGTGCATGTGAAGAACCACCGTGAATGGTCCCTGTCAACAGAGACCCTGTCCACATACAAAGGCAGAGCTTTTCTGGGGACATATGGACCTGATGTCCAGATCCCAAAGATCAGAAAAATAAATTAAGCTGGAGTGAAAAGGAGGGTGTGATTTGGGTGCTAAAATGAAAATAAGATAGCCTGGGTATCTGTTCTGCTGTGCAGGTGGATGTGTGTCCAATCAAAAAGTGACCTTACAATGGTGATGCAGTCAAGTTCAAATGTAGGTAAAATGAGCTGACTTGTTCCTCATCACCTACTTTGGCCACTAAGTGACGAAGTTTACCCACTTCTTCCTCCCCCATGTCTCACAGCACTGCACACTTAGACATCTGATGCTACCAGTGAACAGCCCATCTACCCTTTATTCCACCATGATTAGTTGTTTTGAATCAGACAACAAAAAGGTCTTGTTTATTAGTAAGAGCTTTCTGGGTGAGTGCCACGAGGATGGAGTCAGGCTTTTCTCAGTGGCAAACAATGATAGGACAAGGGGCAATGGGATCAAGCTGGAACACAAGAGGTTCCACTTAAATTTGAGAAAGAACTTCTTCTCAGTGAGGGTAACAGAGCACTGGAACAGGCTGCCCAGGGAGGTTGTGGAGTCTCCTTCCCTGGAGACATTCAAAGCCCACCTGGACATGTTCCTGTGCGACCTCACCTAGGCGTTCCTGCTCCAGCAGGGGGATTGGACCAGATGATCTTTTGAGGTCTCTTCCAATCCCAAACATACTGTGATACTATGATACTGTGACTAATATTATAGTACATAAAACAACAGTGTGAGGGATCCTCGGAAAAGATCTAGACTTTCTCCTGTGCACAGAAAGCTCAACCATACCTAGACTGCTTCTGTCATTTAACCCATCTCTTCCCAAGCAGGATACACCTCAGACTCTACAGAGAGACTATAATGTGCAAGGAGACCCAGAATAGATTAAGTTAGCATGAAAAGTATGTAATCATGAGATCAAGATCCTATAACATGCAAGAAACATGCAATGAAGTAACATAGGAGAAAGCAACTCCTCTTCTTCAATACACATCCTGCTATATTTTCCAAGAAGGATGAAAGAATTAGAGAGTAAGGAAAAGCTATCCTTGACCTCTGGAATGCAGAATGTAGGCTAATAATTTATATCCTCATCGAGTAGAATTTGCTGGTGGCTGCTGAGATGGCTTTTTTGCTGTGGTTTCTTAAATTCTTAAATATGAGTTGTCTTTCTTTTCCTACTGGATGGTGCTCCTCTTGGCAAGTCATTTTCCAGTACTTTCAGAATTTCTGAAATTCTGCTTTTATAAATCAGGTAAATCATAAGGAAATTTTGTTGATTTGTGAGGTTTTAAGATCCTTCAACAGTTTTGCTTCTTTTTTTTTTATTTTTAATGACTGGTGCCCAGACTTTGCATTCCCTGAAGGTCATGAGCCATGCAGTGTGTTTAGCAGTGATGCCTGCTGGAGGAGTTTTTGTCTGCCGTTTGTCATTTTAAGTGATGTGCTGCTAGGCAGAAAGCTACAGTTTGGCTGGTTCATGTTTGTCACTGCCTTCAATAGGAAACCTCTTATCTAGAAGCTAGGGGGAGAGCTTTCCAAATTCACTGTCTTACACAGGCCAGCTAGAGCTTATCGCTCCCCATGTGTCTTGCTCTGTCTCTGTAGTCCATCCATCTCAGGCGTTGAGATGGAAGCCATTAAAAATTCTGGAAAAAAAAAAAAAAGAATTATTATTTTTTTTGTTTGTGTGTGTGGGAAAGAGGGACCTATATTTTGCACTCTGCTTTTTAGTAAACCAGTCAGGTTTCAAAAGACTGAAAAATTACTCTTAGGAAAACCTTAGGACAAATAAATGTTAATTTCCCCTGCAAACTCTTACCCTTCCTTTAGGTGGAGAGAGAAATGTGGGCACATTAAGTAAAAATTCCCAACAGGGATGAGTCTTGGGTGCAGAGTTTTTAACGAGTCTATATTGAGACCAGAGCTCTCTGGAAGGTGGCAGCGGGTTCACCAGGGGTACCACCAGCATCATGTGGGCAGGAGGGAGATCTGCAGCCAGACAAACACCCCTTGGACAGCCGTGACCTAAAGGTAGGAGGTGGGAGAACAGCGAGGGCAGCAGTCTTGATCCCTTCATAAAGAAAAGATGCTCTGTCCTGCACTTGAGTAATTGATTCTCCTTACCTGAGCCCAACCCTCCCCCAAAAAAATGCACATGAATGGAGAGGAAACAGAATCCAGCCCTCCCAAGGGGCAGCAAGTATCCTTGTAAAACTGGGCCTTTATGGGATGAAAGAAAATAAAATTGTAGGGGCCTCATCTGTGCAATAAAAATATTTAAATATACTCTGGGACTGAATCAATAACTCTTCATTTCAGCCAGGCTTGCTGCTGTTTTCCTTCTTACTAATATTACCCAGTATTAAAAAGACCAACAGTTAGTAATCTAACCACCTTGTCTGGCCATCAGTCGTCAAGGTGACTATAAACATCCTAATCCACCAGTTTGTGCCTCAGTTAACCTGCCCATAGACAGAATAGAAATCTTACCTGAGCAGCAGTGACTGTGCAAAAGGGCTTTGGATAATTGGATATTGTGCATTGAAAGGACACTGGAAAAGGACTTAAAAAAAAAAAGACTGGATTTTCACCTTATCTTTACTGTTGTTAACAGAGCAGAGCCTTTCCTGCTTCAAAGAAGCACAGCTCTGTCAGCTTTTTTTGTCAGTTGAAGATCCTGCCAGAGTAAACTAGAACAAGGCTCCAGCCTCTTGTATTGTAGGATGAACCAAAAGGTGTATTACAAATTATAGGATTGCTCCAAGGGAAATGTGTCCATTTTAGGAAGCCTCCCGTTGTCTTGGAAGTCACCACTGCTAGCTAGGGACATGTTTCCAGGAAAACATCTCACATTACATCAGTTTTTGTCTTGAAGACTCCTGAAGGTACTTGATTTTGTTCGCTTTCTCAAGGTGCAAGTCCAGCCTTTACACTTAACAACTTTTTTCTTGTACCTGCTTTGTTTTAAACCCCAGCTTTTCTAGGAGAAAAGACAACAGGCCAAAATAACATGGTATTTCCTATAACTCGAAGTTTAAATTGGAGTTCAAACATTCTGCAGAGGCTGCTGTAGGAGAAACAGCATTCACAGTTCAAGTCATGTGCACTTAAGAGAGACACCACCAAAGCAGTGCTTTGCTCACTCTTCAGCTCCTTTTTGGGTGATTGTGACCTCTCAAAAATTCATCCTAAAATCAATTATAATCTCCTTAATGACTGCTCCAAGAGCCAGCACCTCCTCTTCCTCCTCACCCTATTCCTTTTATTTGAGTCAAGGCTTCTGAGTCCCATTTTTTTTATGCATACATACGTATCCTTCTATTTGCAATTCTTCTGTCTTGAATGTGTTGGTCTTAGAATTGTTATGACACATACGGGTGAGATAAATACAATCATTGTCAAGTTATACCAGGTTTCTGCCAGCTCTCATGGTGGTGGTGAGCACGGGAAAATTGTATTGGTTTCATTCTCACTGTTTAGCTGAAGAAATATTTTCTAAATTAAAATAGTTGTATTGCTCAGCTCTTCAGAGTACAAAATAGACTTGGACATCAGAACTTAGTGATGCTGCATACTTATAAAATTACTCAACCATGTACTGAGCCACGTTTCTTCTAAGTTTAAAAAAATGCAAAGCAGTTGTGTACTAACCCCTAATGCATTTTAATATTAGGCAACCCAACCTATTTTTTTGGCTGCTGCTTATTAAATGAGGTCAGTGTTGGCTGCAGATGCATACTAGAGTGGAACTGTTGAAGAGTGTCTGCTGATAATAAGGATATCTATTCACAGCTGATAATACTAGTTAGCACTTCTGTAGCACTTTTGTGCACACTCTCAAATTGCTTCACATGCAAGTAATACTTTTCAATCCCTTCACCACAGCAGGAAGATCTGAAAGAAACCTTATTCAAGTCACCCATATAATAGGCCACACAGAAAGTGAAGAAACCAAGCAGAAAATTCCCTGACGCTAACTGGACAATACTATTAATTTTAAGCTTTTATTACAATGCTTCCAAACCACCTCCAACATTTTCACTTTATTTTATAACATTTTGCACAGATCTGCCTGTAAGAATCAAAGTCACTTAAAGAGATTCAGTACAGTGGAAAGTTATGTTCCACCTACAGGACATTAATCAATGTGTTTACTTAAATCTAAATGCTTGCAATGTGCTTGCCTTATCAAAACTGTGCTACTACACTAACAAATGCCCTCTTCTGGAAATATATCTCTGTAAGGCCCATGTGACCTGCCAGCACTCTCCATTCTTTGTACTAATTATTGGCTCCTCCCTAGGGGTTGGAAGTTGCTTTTCATTTGCTTCACAATCCAATGTTTCAGATGCTAAACCAAACCACCTGTGCCTGCAAAATGGATAGAGATCTCAGGCAAACTGGTCATCTTTCATTATCTTTCCATTCCTTCCGCTTTGGCCAGAATTACAAAGCCATTAGTCTCATGCTATCGCAGTGCCTCTAGTCCTGGAAGAACAGAGGCATTGAGAGCTGACAAAATTGCACAGAATCATTTTATTTTGCTTAACCTGCTTACCTGAGCCTGTGGCATATGAATAAGGACTGCTACCTTCTTAGCTGATAGAAGGAACCTGATGCTATATTAGTGATAGCATTTCTGTGGTTATGCTATCAGAAAAGTAGAGGTAATTGGGACGTTTTTTGGGGGGTGGGGGGGTCAAAAATGGTGATTTGTGTAAAGGAGAATTTTGCAGGACTATGCTTGTCTTGACAGAGATGTCATTGGAAAGATTCTTCAGGAGCAAAGTACAATTTTTATGTAGGCATCCTTATATTTCCCTATGCTCAGCGTGTGCTCTGGCATGTCAGCCTCTTGCATCGCTGTGCAAGTGGCTTTCTAACCGATCTGCTGCTCCTCACCTTTTGCTTGTTAGGCAAAGGTTTGAATAGTTTTGTTTCCTGTTCCACAGTAGGATTAAACCTCCTGGATAGCGAAAAGCACTTGTTACCTAATGCCACTTTAGTGGGCAGTACAAGACCCTCTAGCCAGCCAGACCTTAAGTCCCAGCTCATTCAGAGCATGCCCCATAGGACCATGGGGTTCAGTAAGCTTGGCTTAGAGCATCATTGTGTTTGCTTCAACACCACAGCATTAGTGTCTTTGCTCTCTAAGCACATCAGTATCGTAGAGCCTTGTCTTTGTGCTCCCAGCACACTGCTGCAGCGAAGAATTGGAATTCTGGCCCACAACCAATGTTTTTCTCATGAAAAGTGCTAAGGGATCATTAGGGTCCACCCAGACCAGACAAAACTCTCATTTTTTAAGGCTTCATCTGAAACACCCACCCACTGTGAAGTGAACTGGACTGAATTTATCTTGAACAAGATAAAGGCTGAGTCAGCCCAGCTGGGACTTGGACCTGTGGTTAGAGAAAAGTTAGGCACACCACATTTGAAGGTTAAACCACCAAGATATCCCCATGAGCTAAGGTAAACAAACCATCATTTACCCTTCCTATCTTCTGCTTGCCAAGCTATGTATTAATATTATGTGCATAGCAAAATATGCATATAGCTCCACTGTTGGAACAAATATGGGAGAATTGAAAAAAGCCAAAGTACATTCTAGCTGGCTACACATATAGCAGAACTGCACCCTTATTGTCATAAAAGGGAAAACAACATTGCCATAGTTTCCTAGAAGGGTCTTCCACCTCCTCCACAGGTTGAGATTGGGCCCTCGCCCCAAACCTTCTCTTGGGGTAGAGCAGACGCCTTTCACCTCGGCAATGCCACAGCATAACACAAGCAGCTTCTTTGTCTGAACTCCCTGATGGGGAAGACAAATAAGGGCTGAGAAGATTGTTCTGAAGGGAATACAGCTTAGCTACTTTTAAGTCTGTGGAAGAGAAGTTGTTCAGGCTTGACGCCTAACATAATAACAGGAGGAGAAACCAGGTCAGGAGCCATTGCCCTCCAGAAGCTCAATCCTTCTACTGAAGTCAAGAGGGAAATTATCATTGACTGCAATGGGGCAGGAGCTAAGCCTCAGAGAGAGAAAGGGAGAAGTACCTTTAGTGGTTCTGGCTTAGAAAAGCCTTCGCCTCCTGCTTTCTTCATGCTGCTGCTCAAAGCAGCACTCCCTGCCAGCAGCTGTGTTTGCTCTGTCGAGACTCACCCATCCAGAGTAATTCACCTTGATCTCATCACTGAGGAACTGATGGGAAGAAGAGGTCAGGCGGTGAGAACCATGAAAAGAAACAGTATCCGCAGATGGAACCGCATTCCCATTTTTTTCTGTCTGCCTTCCGATACCCAGGCCTTTCAGCTTTCATTCAGGAGCCGGTGTCAGTGACGTTCTGGCGCAGCACACTTTGCGTGCTCACCTTTACCCCCTCCAGCCACGGCACCACACTACCTTATCTAATTTATTGTCCATGCATCGGATTCAAAATGCTTCAGCTTTAGTATATCAAACGTGCTGGATAATTTAATTCTGATTTAACACTAAAAACAAAATGGTCTTTATTTTTAGGCAAATTATTAAGTTTCAGGGTTTGCTTTGTTTTTACAGAACATTAATATCCATTAAAACTGAGTATGTTTTCCAGGTGCATAGTTTCCTCTCCAAAAATTATTTCTTCTTTGAGTGTGTGTTGAAGAAAAGTCTGTAGCTCTAGCTCTACTTATAGGATCCTTTCTCTTTAAATGTACATGAATATATTTGCCTTGGCTGTAGAGACCAGACAGTATACAAGACACATTCTATATCCCTTGCTTTGCCAGGTGAACTTGAGCAAGTTCATCCTTTGCCCTAGGCTTCGTTTATATGAATGTGAAATGGGGATAATATGGAAAAAAGCTATCCAAGCTCACAACAGAGCTACCTGAAAGCACTGAGTTAGGGTGTTAGTGTGCACATTATCCCCAGTCCTCTACCACATCACGAGCTGCAATCTAATGCCTTTTTCAAGGTATACATGTTTGCTTCATGAGTGATGTAGCCTCTCCCTACAAGTCCTGTATTTTGTCTATCTTCATATGCTGGCATGAAGCAGGAGAGCATGGAGAGGACGAGATTCATTCCCAGTTATACAGGAAGCCTGTCCCAAAAGCTGGGCCATTGCCTGCCTTCCTATCCCTGAGCATGCAGACAGTGTTGCACAGGGATGCCAGCTCCTTGCATGCGTGGGGAAGGGGGATCCTCTGTTATGTGGAGATGGACACATCACTCTCCTCATTATCACCTTTACTTATCCTGCAGGCTTTTTTTGAAGAGGGGTTGGGTACAGCAGCCCACAGGTTGCTCCAGTGCAGCTCTGATCCACTGACTCCCAGCAGTGGTGTCCCCATGGTTGGGTCCTGCCATCAGCCATCTTATGGTCACAAAAGCCAACAGCTTCACTAGCCTGCTCGGTGCTCAGTTGTTCACATGCAGCAAACTGCAGAAAGATCTCAGTGGGGGCAAAGGGCACCCTGGGTAGCCCCTGCCGGGCAAGTGTGCTGCCCCCCCTGGCAGCTGCTGGGAGGTTGGGTTTCAAAATCACCTGCTCTGGCTGAAAATACAGGAACTGGCCTGTCAGCTGCTCCACAGTAATTACTGCAGACTCATCTGCACCTTCTCTGTCTGCATCCAAGTTGAGGCTTAACAGGTTTTGTCCTGGGTTTTTGAAAAAGAGTCTCAGTTAAGGATCAAGCTAATTAGCACGTGGGTCAATCAATAATAGCAAATGCTTTATGCTCCATTGGAAAATCTGACTGTGCCTCTGCAGGAGCCTGACACTGCCTTGCTCCACCAGCAGAAGGCTGCAAAGGGCAGCTCCCACCCAGGTCACCCAATGCAGACATGAGATCATGTGGGTGTTCCTCTTGTGGGTCTCAGGTACAGCCCCCCAACACCTCCAGCTCTCGGCAAACCCAAAACCGAGCAAGGGCAGCATTGAAAGTTGCCTCTGTCGGACGGCAGGTCATGCTTCAGCCATTCTTTAGTTCTCTTCAAAAAAACACTATCTAGGACACTTGCACAGCCAGCAGAAAATGGGAGAGAGGTACTCTCCCCACTGCTTGCTACTAATAAGAAAAAGATTGCCCAAGTATGAAAAGCATTACTCTTAGCATAATGTTTCTTTTATGCAAGCATCTGTGATTGCAAAGGAACTATGGTGTAATGCTGACACAGAAGCAATGACCAGAACAAACCATTAGAATAATAGCTCCAAAGACTTTTCATGGCTTGCTGTAAAGTATTTATTAATTTGGTTGAGAGATGGCCTTGTGCCATATCCTGAACCTGACTATGTCTAAGAATTCCCCTGCATACTCCCTGGAAAGATTTACCATTCTCATTACATGATGATGGCACAACCCAGGAAACAGATCAAAAGACGGGCATTTTCAGAAGAGAAAATGCTATATGGGACTGCTGTCTTCCTCACTTAGTCGTGGCCACGTACAGCAGACTTAACTCTGGCCTTCAAGTTGCAGTTGGGCTTTGTTTTTTCTGGAGTTGTTTGCAATCTGAAAAGACATCCAAATTGCTAAGCGGAGGCTGTTTGTAACTGTGGGAAGCAAACCTCATTTCTCCACTGAGGCCAACTCCTCTGTGCCTTCACTCTAACTACTTCTTGGTTTGCTGCTATTTTTAATTGCAGTGTAGCTAAAATAAATAAAATACTCCCTTACAATAGAAAAAAAAATATATAACAGCTTCAGCCTCCAAAAAGGAGGTGGCTGTTGTCATTGTAATTTGCTGGTCTGTGGGAAGCTGAGATGACAGTTCTGATCCAGCTCAAATGTTCTCAACTTCTTTTGACCAGGAGATCCCCCCTCTCTGCCTACCTATGCCTGCTCATAACTGGACATCTCAAACGTGAGCACACCAGAAAGAGCTGCCTTAAATGCAGTACTTCTATGAGCCAATTTATAGCATCAAGCCATTTGGATAACTTAGACCAGACCCATCAATCTATGAACTATCATCCTCCTAAAAAAAAACGGCACAGAAAACATTAGGTATTCAGCAAAAACTGTTTCAGTGTAATACCATGAATCACTGTTTGGCCAGTGTCTGATACTTTCCTAAGAAGCCTGTTGGAATATCATGGCATTTACAGCACTTGGAGATATAACTGGATTTGTACCGTGGCTATTAGATGATAAATGGTTAACTATAACCTTAAAGAGCTGTGCAATGCAGCAGTATTACCCATGGACTTCTGTGTTGGCAGTTTTTCCAGACAATTGCCAAGGGCCCAGTGAAATCCAGCAATACTAAGTACCAGGAGAGTCTGAATGACAGTATGGCATTGGCGTTTCTGCAGAGAAACACATATCCCTCTCCTAAATCCAGATTTCTGCATGCTAGTTTGCTCTAAATCAAAGCTGTGACCACAAGGGCCTGGCAAGTGGTACTGGTGTTTTTCCATTCTGCCACTGTTCATTGAATCTTTATTTGTTGTCTCTTTTGTTTACAGTTTGTTGTAATAATGGCTAACCCCTAATGTTTGCCTTAGAAAGGCGGGAGCATCTCACCCTTATGCTTTACTGAGTTGATCCTAGAATGCATCTGAACTTTGTAAGTCAAGATCTTGGCTACTTTTTTATTCATGTTGTTTTTGTCATTACTGATAGGACCGCTGAAAAACAAGGCAGAGTTAAATGACCACTGAGCAATGGTTTCTTTTTCTTAATATAGCACCGTTCTACAGGGACTTGGAAAAGGATTTAGATGAGTCGTGTACGGTAATGCTGAGCACCTTCCAAACACAGTACTTTGGTGAAAGTTGTTCATTACTTGTTTAATAAAGATCATGTGCCCTGTTATAAGCATCAAAACTGCAGTCCATTAATCTTGGGAGAAATTT
Organism: Patagioenas fasciata; assembly: GCF_037038585.1. Lineage (NCBI taxonomy): Eukaryota > Metazoa > Chordata > Aves > Columbiformes > Columbidae > Patagioenas > Patagioenas fasciata. Next base: position 25,391,033 of record NC_092522.1, read on the forward strand.
TCCCTCCAGTTCAGATCTTGACTTGAGGTGGAGGGAAGGGGGGCAGGGAATGGCCATTGAGGGTTTTTTCCACTTTCAGGAGAATGGCATGTTCCTCGGGGAGACAGTAAATTGAAATTAAGGCTGTTTCAGTTGGCCTACAGGATATGCCTGCAAATGTAGACATATTGAAATGGTGAAAAAGTCTGTCTGTGCCCATTCATATAAAGTGAATGGGTTGTAATGTTCTCCAGCCCTTGGGAACGGTGGCTAGATTGAGGAAAGAAGGCAGGAAGAATGAGATGGATTTGACATAAGTATATTTAAGTGCACTGAAGGCTTTCTCTCCTCCCTGTGGTTTAATGGTATATTCCACTGGGGTCTACAAGGAAGAAAGAGAGTGAATCCCTACAGCTTTCCTTTTTAAGGATAACAAATCTTAAAACAGGTGTGAGCACAGAAAGATCCTCTTGTTGTTTTTAAGTCCTTCTCAGCCAGCCGGCACTCTGTGTGTGTATTATTATCATTCCACAGAGTGAGCACTGGGGAGAGGGGACCAGGAGGGGAAGAGGAGCTGGAAAAAATAAATGACTGCAAATGAATAATATGAACTAAGTATGCTGGTCATGCTCTATGAAATTTATTATACTGTGGTTACCAAGAAGACATATTACCCAGAGTAAAAAGAACAGAAAATAAAAGGTTCCAGTGTAGGGAAATACCTTCTTGCCTCTTGGCAACATGCAAAACACGGGAATAAGTGTGATGGGAGCTCAGGCTGCGTAGCAGCTTCCCTAGCTGAGGGGGCAGACTCAGGCTGTCTGAGCATGGAGTGGTGTGCTCCAAATTTGCTTTCAATATCAACAGTGCGTGTGCAAGCAGGAGGGAGCTCCCTTGGATGTTTTGTCTGTGGCTGGCAAGGCGGAGGCTTAGCCTTGTGAGCACTGACGCTGACGCTGTCACCTCCAGCTGGGCATAGTGGAGGAAGCAGCACTATCTCAGCCTGCATTGCGAGGAGCTGCTGATTAAGTCATAGAATCACATAATAGCTTGAGTTGGAAAAGACCTTCAAAGCTCATTTAGTCCAACCCCCCTGCAATGAGCAGGGACATCTTCAACTAGGTCAGGTTGCTCAGAGCCCCGTCCAGCCTGGCTTGGGATGTCTCCAGGGACGGGGCATCTAACACCTCTCTGGGCAACTTTCGACACTGTTTCACCACCCACATTGTAAAAGGTTTCTTCCTGCTTAGCCTGAATCTCCTCTCTTTTAGTTTAAAACCATTAACCTGGTCCTGTCACAACAGCTCTGGGTCCTCCCACCAGGAGGACCCAAAATGGCATGGTCATTGACCAGGACCTGCTTTCCAGGACTCTCAATTGATGTGCACCTTGCTGGAATTTCAAACCAGAAGCCTGAATGTGGACTCCTGCTTAGAAAGAGGAGCTAAGCACCGGCTGGCATCTCTACCTCTTCTTTCATGCTCTGTGCCCACCTTCTCCTGGGAAGACTTGGGCGGACAGAGCAAGCTCCAGTTGTCACTTTGAGGGTCCTTGCAAGGTTTTTGTGTCTTCCCTGCCTGTGGGATGGTGTCGTTCTAAGTCAGGACAAATACCTTAGGGCGTATTACAACTACAGTTAGTCCACCAAGTCTCTGGGTGTTCAGAAATGTTTGCTGGGAGATTTTGCCACAGTTCTCGTAACCCCTGTGAGGACTGAACAGTCAGTGATTTTAAGGAGAACGATCAACCGAATCAGAGGAGTTCACAATATGGTAACTCTTAATAAACAGGAAGTAAAATTAACTTTCTTCCCCCATTCCAAAGTATTTACTAAAAGAAGGATAACAAACTCCAAACTCCAGAGCAGGCTGCCCCAAGTGATTGGACCTTTGGAACTTGGAAAGGAACTTTACAACCTTTGCCCATATGTTTCTGCCCCCTTCAAAAGTCTGGCAACTTTGCAGAGGTTTCCCCTTATAGTTGTGAATTTCACATGGAAATGTAATGGTTTCATCAGGAGGTTTGCATTTCAGCTGTAATAAAAGAAGAGATAGGAATCAGAGACAGTTGTTCCAGGAGAGTGGAGTCTGTAGTGTATAATTACAGGTCCCTCAGCCAAGGGCAGATGCTTGAACTATTTCAATTCTTTTATTACTCTCTAGAACACAGCCAGTGAAATGTTGCTAACGTACAAGGCTGCAATTGCCTCTCTTGTTTTCCCTTCTCTTTTTTGCCTTTGTTCATCTCTTGGATAGGGAGTGAGAAAGCAATGCTCTTTCCCTGGATATAACCCAGCAACACTATTCTTCAGCAAAAGGCATTTTCGCCTCTGGAAAGTTAACACCATTTTAATCCCAGGTAAGATTTCATGTGTTTGCCATGAGCTACCTGAGAGGTCTTTTTTGCTATGAACAAGAGGGACCACCATGATTACTTTAGTCAGGCTTGAGTACAAACCCCAGGAAATGTGTCACAGAAGCTAAAAACATCACGTTTTTGGATGCGACACTATTTTATTACACATAATCTCTGCTTAATTAGTTGATCTCTGTGCTACCTTTGACACAAATATAAAACAGTCCGCTTGTTTAAATTTCGTTGTTGTTGACACAAGCGAGAAGGGTATTCTGGATCCGGGTTTCTAACGAGGATTTGTCTTAGGCCAGCTAAAGTGGACCTGGGTTTCATTTCTCTGTTTTGTTTCAACAGTTGTCTCCATTACATGCTATAATTCCTGCATGTAGCTTTTTCAACCTGGCGTAAGGACAATAGGTAATTCAAATATCTATATTGTCCCCGCACCCTATAATGGTATTACAATGACAATTTTATTACGCTCATAAAATTTTTGCAACTTCCCCACAGCACATTGTAATTTCACCAATGGTTGTAAAAGGTCTTAAATTATATTTGTACAAAATTGAGATGAATGGGTTTTAGTATTAATGCATTTCTCATTGTGTAATAGGAATTTTTTGTCCCTTTCCTTTTGCCAAGTGCAGAGAAAAAGCAACTCAGTTCAAGTATTTGTCAACTCCCATTAGAAACATTTAATACTAATAAAATTTATGGATTTAGTTTCCAAAGGATACTGCCAGAGAAGTTCAGGATTACTAAATCAGTACTTAAATACAACCATTGTTCACCTTATAAATTTATATATGTTGTTTGACGTATATAAAGTGCAGCTTTGGAGGCTGAGTCAGCAGTGGAGGAACTTTTTGCTTGATTCAAGCTTAGAAAAGCAAACTTATTACCAACAAAGCAGCAACAATATGTAAAATGTTCCATAAATGCTTCATAGGAATGGTGGACTAAATACATCCTGAATCAAAGAGCAGGTGGAGCTTGCTGTGTTCCTCTAAGCAAGGTGTTGCAAATTAAGCCGCAGATAATAAGAGCAAGTGGAGTTTTATAAAGTTTGCTGTGCCACCACCACCTGATTTTAGAGAAATCAGCCTTTGTAAGGATAAAAAAAGTTAGGTGTGAAGTGCTAGTGACCTTGTGAATGCAGTTACCTGTTTGAAATCCTAGTCTGACTGATCAGTTATCTAGATTAAAAAGTCTTGTCAAATTGATTGTGCAGCAAAGTCCTGAGCAGTGAAGTGCGAAGGTACAGTTTGAGTTGGCTGGAGTCCATGCAGCTGTGATGAAACAGAAGGGGAAAAAAGATGGCATCAAGGGAAGGGTAAATTCTGCTCTTGACATCTTCAGCACTGAAAATATATTGCAGAGGGGGAACGGAAGAAAGATGAACATCTTGATTTTTATTACACGTAAACGCAGGACCATTTCAGAAGCAAGAGTATGAAAACAAGTTTCTGTTCATGCTCTGGTTTTGCTTGTCATTTTAGTCCTTTCTTGAGTCTCTAAATTCAGGCACATCCACCTGCAAGGCACTAATGAATTTATCATTCACAAGAGAGTCAAAGAAAATTGACTCAAATAGACAGACTTTAACAGAAAAAGAATTGGTTCAGGCAGGACAGGAGATTGCTAAAAATACAGAGAGACCAGAGACCATCTTATTTGCAAGAGAATCTTCTGCAGACTTTTTGTGTTTTCAATTTTGATTACATTTGTTCAGCTGGCTGCAGCGTTTGATTTCTGGATGTTTTGATTTTCTTTTATTATTACTTTGGATAATAATTCCAACTTCTCTGGCTAGGACGTTCCTTTTTTTTTTTTTTTTTTTCCTTTTTGTTCCGCATATAACGAGAAAAGTAATTGATGCTGTAAGTCCCTGAGGCTCACTGAGCGCCTGGGAGGAAAACTGCAACAGCATTTCATCTGAAAAAATGCTGCTTGAATGAAAAACAAAAAGCTGAAGCCACATGTTTGGAGCAAATGTGCTTTAACTAATGGATCCCAGCGTATTATTAACTCACAGTAACTCATAAATATGACAAGTGTTTTTTTCATTTTACACCAGCGTCCAATTAGAGCCGAATGACAAACCGTCAGTGGCGGCTGAGCGGGTGTCCCCGAGGGGTACTTATCTCCTGAAGGATGGTCTGCAGCGGCAGCCCCGTGGGGAGGTGAGCGGGACAAGGGTGGCAGGAGCAAGCTGTGAACACGAGGAGACATTACAGCAGAGCTCTCGCGCACGAGGAGAGGAGCAGAACCTCGTCCATCACGATTCCTGGAGCTGGGACCCGTGGCCCTAACGCTGACAACAGGGAGGAGAAAATGAGGCTTGCGGGGCTGCCGTGGGAGCAGGGAAGGGTGGGAGGGGAAGGGCTGGAGAGGGCATTATGGAAGGAACATTTCCTGACAAATTAGTTTGTATTTTCTGTTTTCATTTCTGACACGCGGAAGGAAATGCTGTGTGTTTTCTTAAGGAAGTGCAAATTTCTCCACTTCATCCATTTTAAATCCTCGCCCTTAGGCCTTTTGTACTGAAGCATAAAGTTTGGAGGCCTTAAATGGTCATAACGTTTCCCTGTAGAATTTGGCCTCAGAAACCTACTAACAATTCTGGAGGGCTAAAAAGGAAAACCATTTTACAGCAATTTGGCAAGATCCATTTATAGGGGGGTTCATATGGAGCATCAATTTATTCTCATGGTTTCTTTACCATATTTGATGAAATATAAGATGCAATTGGAACAAGCGGCTAAAGAAAAAAGGCCATAAACTTCGAAATGGTGTTGTAAAACACACAGTGTGTTAACGTGAAATAAGTTACAGACTTAAAAGAATTTACAATGGCTTGCTCATATAATAGTAATACAATAGTGTTGCAACTTGCAGATGTTTTCTGGTAAATCTGGTATTTTAATACACGTTCTCCTTCAGTGAAACTGTGAGATTGGGATCTGGATAATAATAACTCGGTGACATTGCAAAGCAGTGTTGAAGGAGAAGTAGTAAATGGGGGAAGGGGAGAAATCAAACAAAAATAGAAAGCTCAGCAACTGTCCACTTAAGCGATATGCCAATTTATTTCTGAGTGGAAAAAGTATCAGGTTTGTAAGCTAATCGAACCATCAGGTTTCTTCTGCTTTCCCCAGGTCACTCAGTGCCCCTTGTCCTGTGAGTGGGATGTGTGTTTCCTCGGATTTTCCACCCCAAGATGGGGTGGGAAGCTCGGCATGAATACAGCGGGAGAGAGCAGCTGAGAGAAGAGACAGAGCCTCGGCCCCTGTGCTAGCATATATTCCTCTCCCGCACAGGTCCCGTTTGCAACACAGGTCCACAGCAAACAAATCCTGTTGCAAACTGCCAGGGGCCACCTCCATCTCCAGGGGCAATTCCCAAACCCACAGAGCTTTTTTTACTGAAGTCACTGCAATTTTTATCTATAACTGGGGTCTTTGATGAAAGCATGGCCACAACCTGACAGCCTATCACTATATAGCAACAATGGTATAAATTTCAATCTGCAGAACTGTGGCATGGAGAACAAACAGCAGCATCTCATTGTCAGCTGTCCGAAGTCAGCCTTGCAGACCAGCACATGGCCTTAATGCTCCCACAACTCTGTAGTGTAGCTGGGACCTTTGCAACTTCATGCCTAGAAGAATCAATCCCAGCGCTAAGTGCTGGAGCTTGTTTGCATCCTGCCATCATGCTGAGGAGATCGGGTCAGTTTACAATTGACAAGGATTGCAGGAGGGCTTACACGTGCTATGACTGACAGCATCATTTTCCCAGCAATGCTGGTTGAGAGCAGAAAGGTAATATTTAGTTATTAGCTTTCCTAGGAATACTGGGCTCAGCCTGGGGCTTGTGTACAATAGATTGGCAGAGAGGAGGATGTGGAGCAAAGCCATCATCCCTCAGTGACCACCAGGTTCACTTTTCACTTGCTTCCCCTCTCTGAGGGCTGTATTCTCCATCATCTGCTGGGGTCATGGTGGAAATTTCATCCCCCTGTGTGGATCTCTTCCACAGGGGAGCAGAGACCATGTTCCCCCACCGTGCCTGTATGCAACCAGCCAAACATCCCCTTTGCACTGACTGTGAGTTCAATGTGGTGTCTACTTAAACAACTAGGCAGCAGTAGCCACGTGCAGCATTCAGCCCAAGTAAAATCAACCCAGTGACGTCTCCTTTACATAGGAGCCAGGCCCATGCAACAATTCCCATTTCAGTGCTCTCCCTGCTGCGTTTGTCAATGTAGGTCCTGCACGCTGGACATCAAGTTCCATGAAATAGGAAGCATCTCTTTTCTGGGCATATTTACACTTTCCACTAACAAAATGGGGATGTACTGTTTAAAAAAAAAAAAAAAAAAGAAGAAATTGTGCTTAGTTCTTTGCTGACGTATCAGAAATTGTCATCAGTTCTTCCTTGTCACTTAGTCTGCGCGTAGTACAGACGCAACACATATTATGCAATGTGGATGCATCAACGGGAGTAATAATAAGAGAGGGGAGCATCATCACACCCATTTCTCAGAGGAGAAGCAGGCAGGCTCCTTCCACTCTCACTCTAGTACTTGTAGAACACCTGGCTGAGATTTCCTCTGCCACTAGTAGAGGAACTTTGAGAATGCAGCTCCCCTGACCCCACCTTCCTATGGCAACAGCGCGAGATTCCCAGTGTGACTGGGACAGTTCTCGTCCAGCAACATGAGTTCTGCCCCAAGAACTTGTTCCTGTCACATAAAGACCAGGAGAAGCAGCTGGAATGAAAACTAGGGCAGGTCCTTGCCTTACCCCTTGAGGACAAAGCAAACTTTTGATGGAGAGAAGGAAATCAGTGCAGTTTTCTCGCCTCCACCATAGCTTCCAGTCTGAAGGTCGTCAGGCTTCTGTTAATGACTGCTGTCTGGGTTTTTGGGTAGCTGTGGATGGCATCTTATCTCTGTGCCATATTGGGTGACTAATTCCTACAGAGAAGACAGTGCAAGGAGGCTTAGTGCACTGTTTTACGTAACAGCTTTATTGATCCTGCTTTCTTACAGAAGGAAACCTTTATATAATGGAGAAAAACTTCTTTTTCAAGTAGAAAGAAAATACCAGAAGCTGCTGAAATTAAACTATGGAGAAACACATCTCCCTTTATTTTCTTTAACCACACTGTTTTGCTTTTTAATAGATGTTTGGCAATGTTCTGTTTCTAGAGTGAACATTCATATGAATCTGTTATGAATCCGCTACCGGAAACAAATGTCACAGAAAATCTACCACAGGATTAGAGAAGTCAGGAAAAGGGAAATCAGTCAAGTCAATATTGATAGGGACAAATTTCTGTTTAGTTTAGTTTCATGTCCCACAAAGAAGGGGAAGGGAGGAGGTACTGCCAGGGGGACACAGAGAGACAGGGACTTTCTGCATGCAATGTTTACCTTTATGGGTAAGGATTTCCAGGATTAAAGTTCCCAGCCTGGTTCCTGAAAGGGGGAAGAAGGAAAAAAAGATACATGATCCATAAACATCTCGTCACAAACACTCTCAAAGGCAACCACCCACTGGAGTCATGTTGTGTGCGTTTGGGTGAGTTAAGTAATCTCAGCCACGTAGTTGCCTTGCAAGTGCCCTTTTGCGTGGGCCATGGGCTCAGGAAGAGGAATGCCAGAAGGAACCTCATACACCAGAGCAGGCTGAGCCACAAGGCTGCTCCTGATTTGCACCACTGGGATGAGAATTGGGCATTGCATTTAAGCCTACAACATCGGTATTATATGTATCGCGTGTGCGTGCTCTGCTTTTCACACTCTCTCTATAATCTGATTCAAGCACATGTGTGCTCTATTCAACAGAGACCTATTTTTTTCCCTTGTATAGTTCAGGCCTGAGGTCACCTACAATATGAGACAATGCCAGTACAATATTTCTTTGTATCAGACTTGCCAAAACACCACAACTCTCCACTGTGTTTAAAAAGAAAAAAAATAAAGAAACCACAAGGAATTTTTATTTTCTACAACCCCAATCAGAAGGCAGAAGCAGCTGCCAAATTATATGATAGAAACTCCCACGCACAGAACCCAGTAGAGTTGTAAACTGAACTTCTGTAGCTTTTTAATTGTAAATCCAGATGCTTTTATCCACAATTCTTTTCAATGACCTTTCACTTGAAAGTCAATTTGTCAGTCTACTTACAGTGTCTGAAGAAATCATCAAAGCCACAACAGCAAGCCATTCTGAAGACGTTGTTCCCCACACAACTGCAAAACTGCGACGCTTGTTTCCTGAGCTGGGGCGCTCACAACTTGCTCCTGCCTGCAGGACTTGAACATGCTCCTCGCTCCCGTCCGCAGCACTGAGCCTCGCCCTTTGTAACCTAAAGAGAGGAAGAAGAAGGGAAGGAGGATGATGAACAAGTACAAAATCAAAGCCATTGCTAGTCATTACACCTGATCTCCATTGAGGGAATCCCCTTAGATAAACGTGATCCTCCGTGCAACTGAACACCTTAGGTTACTCTGAAGGTAATTACAGCTTGGATGCAGTGGAGATCATTAAGTTTAATACTGCTGCAACACAGATGAATTTGGCCTATGGTTGAAGGGGTGGGTGCAGAGCATCATGCTGGGTTTGGCTCTCCCAGGTGAGTGCTGACTCTGAGTTCCCCCCCCGAGGTGGGCACGGCAGCACAAGGGATACTCACGTCTGCATGCAGACCCAACCACTGCAGCACTCGCTGGCGGAGAAACCACAGAATCATCCATTTGGAAGAAGAATCCAAGAGCTCAGATATTTTTCCCCTACCTCCTGGGCCTGAAAAAGAGGCTTGAGAATTTCTGAAGTTCAGGCTGCGCTTGTATTTCCGGCGCTTTCTAAGTTTGGATGAGCCAGAAATATGTGAAAGCAATATTTGGTGAGGGCTGGATGCTCCTGGGTTTTTTTGTGGCCAATACAGGACCTGCCAAACTGTGAGGATATAAAAAAGAACAAGGAAAGCTGCATGCTGTGGGAGAGTGTTTTAGTGTGTGGTTTCTAACACGCAGGAAATTTACATTTAAGTTTTGAGAAAAAGCTTCTGGTTGGTTCTAATTATCACCTACCAGTTGATTCCATCAACCCTAAGGGTGGTTATGCTCCCAAGTGTTGATTAATTTTACTGTTATTAATTTCTGTTTATTTTAAATGCTGACAATGTAATCAGCCCAATGAAGAAAACAGAACTAAAACTCTTGCACTGCTGAGGTCACAGGCTACAGGACAGGAATCAGCAAACAGATGATCTGAGTGGGCTGGAAGAAAGTGCTGATATTTTCAGATTATATCCTTCCCCTTTCTAGCTAGCAATGGGGGGGGGGGGCGGGGGGGGCAAAGCACATGTAACTGGTGGGAGCCGTTGTTTCTGAGTCGTGAGGAGAGAGGACTCGGGCACAGAAAAAGGAGCAGGAGGCATGAAAAGCAAGGAAAGCTGGCTAGCAGTCTCCAAATAAAGAATATCACGGGAGAAAATAAAAAATTAGAGGGTCAGGTATGGCAGAGCTGGCCAGGGTGAGGCCGATCAGGACCATGTATTTCTGTTTGGGAGAAGAGCAGCAGTCAGTGTTTGGAAAATACAATCTCTGTGTCTTTTGACTAAATCTCCACTCATTAATGAAAATATTTAACACTGGATGGGAAAAAGGCCAGAAAATATGACAGTTATCCCCAGAGATGCAAATACCAGTCAGGATAGAGCGGGACCTGTCCTCAGCTATCACCCAGACCTTATATGGGCTAGAATTAAAAACTTTTCAGGTTTAGAAAAGAAAAACTGAGTTAGTTTGGAAGCAGAAATACAGGAGGATCAGGAGGAAATCTATTCTTCTATTACTGGCTCAGTCAAAAACAAGCAGTATTGGAAAGCTCATGAGAGAGTCTGTGTTTGTGTGATTCTAGTCTGATTTCTACAAGAAAATGGGGTCAAAAGTTTATCCGAAGTTTAACCAGTATCTGAACTTTCCAATGCTGAGCTGAGCTGAACCTCTAACCCAAATCACTCCTCCAAATGTGATGCTATTTAGGTCCACTTTTCAGTTAACCCATTTCATGCTTAGTTGTTAGGCTGCCCTCAACCTGTTTGTTCTTGCTTACTAACATGCATCTTTGGAGTTAATATTCCTACTGTGGGGATGCAGAAATTGAAGCTGAAGTCATCGTGAAAGACATTAAACCATGCCGTCCTCCCACTTGCTTTGCTTGTACTCTTTCCACTTGGTGCTTGGCATGCACATTGAACTATTTTATACATCCTTTCCAGCCAGGGATGTGTCTCAGCAGGGGCGATGTGGGTTGGATGGCGGCAATCACCCAGATTGCTGTGGCCACTGCTTTCGCTGCCAGACCATCGATCTCACCGCTACCTGGTGCTCCCCCACTTTGCCGGTGGGTCTGACCCTGGGGCAGGGGAGGGGGGATCTACGTGTGTCTCTCCACTCCGAGAAAAGTCCAGCATGAGAAAGTGATGACCCATGGTGTCTCTGCGGTACAAGCACACGTGCATGGTGCCTAGTAAATATGGCAGGCTCTAAATATGGGAGGAAGTGTGGGCTGCCAGTGGGATACTGGGATGGGGAGATTACTGCTTTTACCTCAGAACAGCTCAATTGACACCCACAGGTCCTGCCTAAGGCTTTTCTGTATTATCTATACATCACCAGTGTAAAGAGAGCACTAAATTCCACCTCCTGCATGTCTCAGTGCAGATGCAGTTTAAATAGCAGAACTGTGTTTCAAACCAGTGAGGTCAGCCTAAGAACCAAAATAAGTTGTTCTTGCAAAGCAATCCCCATATAGCTTTATCAGCTGTAGGGACTTTAGGCAGCAGTTATATCTGCTGAGATGCTGCTTCTTCACAGCCGAGTCACAAACTCTGCAGCAAAAATCTGGTGAGGTTCCAAATAGCCATGAGATTAAAAGCAGATCCTCAAGATTATTTAAGATGAGAGGAAGTAAAACCTGAAAAGTGAATTCTGAGGCTGTACAAATTTAGGATCCCAAACTCACCTCAGAATTTAATCCCTAGACTTAACCTGTAGATTGATGATTGCTGTCTTAAAAGCAGAGAGGCTCTGAAATTTATTCAGTCAGATACTGCAAAGGCATCCCCTTTGAAAAAAGCTTCTCAGATTCCCCCAGGCATTTGTGTTTTCCCAGGTGACTTTTCTGTTTCAATAGCAAGAAGAGATGCAACTTATAGACAGACACCACTTCTCTCCTGTCAAATACTGCACATTCCAGAGCGCTTGCTCATGCTACATCCTTCCCTGCGGAGCTGCTGCCTAACTTTCCCAAAGCCGATATTAATATCACAGACCATTATAATACAGTTATTTTCATGGAAGCCCGGGAGGAAGTCACGTGGCATTAATTGGTCCCTGGTGCCCATAAGGTCTCCATTTAGTTTGTTGTTTTTACTCGCATAAGCAGCAATGAAGTGAAAAGCTGAGGAAGTAGCAGTGATTGTCCTAAATGAGTATTTTTTTAGTACCTGTTTTGTTAATGAATCATCGTTCCTCTTAATTGGATGAACAGGTTTATTAGGCAGTGCGCAGACACACGCACACACATTCTCCACCAGCCAAAATGTTTTCAGGCCTTCTCCACACCTGCAAGGGCCGGACTGGCCTGGGTTCTGGTGAGAATATTCTCTGTCTAATGCCCGTGGGCCAGGCATCATCCCAGCTCTGTGTCAGGATGGAACACGGTGTGGTGGCTGTACAATCATCTACCTCTGCCTGTATGTTGGTCAAAAAGGCCTACAGCATCCTGGAGTGCCTTAAAAATAGTGTGGCCAGCGGGACTAGGGCAGTGATTTTCCTGTACTCGGCCCTGGTGGGGCCCCACCTTGAATCCTGTGTTCAGTTTTGGGCCCCTCACTACAGGAAAGACATTGAGGTGCTGCATTGAGAGTTCAGAGAAGGGCAACGAAGCTGGTGAGGGGTCTGGAGCACAAGTCTGATGAGGAGCGGCTGAGGGAACTGGGGCTGTTCAGCCTGGAGAAAAGGAGGCTGAGGGGAGACCTTATTGCTGTCTGCAACTGCCTGAAAGGAGGTTGTAGCATGGAGGGGGTTGGGCTCTTCTCACAAGTAGCAAGTGATAGGACAAGAGGAAAAGGCCTCAAGTTGCACCAGGGGAGGTTCAGACTGGATATTAGGAAAAATTTATTCACAGAAAGGATTGTCAAGCACTGGAACAGGCTGCCCAAGGAAGTGGTTGAATAACCATCCCTAGAGGCATTTAAAAGATGTGTACATGAGGTTCTCAGGGACATAGTTTAGTGCCAGAGTTAGGTTAATTGTTGGCCTCAATGATCTTGAGGGTCTCTTCCAACCAAATTTATTCTATGATTCAATATGCTTTGCTGAGAAACTCAGAACACTAACAGCACACACACACACATGCACACACACACAGGACCACCAGAAGGGTCTTTCTTGCCAAATATTTCTGCTCCTGTCACCTGCCAGTTCAAAGCAACACAGTTCTTCCGCTGGTGTTGCCTCCTATTAGCCAGATGTCCCTGATTTTGAGACAGCTAGAGCCAAGAGTGTCAACCTGGTTTGGTTATAAACTTGTCAGTGCCTGTGCGTGTGTGTGTACACTGGAAAACAGGGCTCTCTGTGTCTGACTGTGCAACATCAGTGCTGCAGAGAGGGGAGGAAGAGCACGATCCTGCAAACAAAGGACAGCACTGAGAGCCCAAAGAGCTGAAGTCTCGTTGGTGACATGTAACTTCTACCAGAATCAGCAAACTCCTTTAATACTGATGTCCAATTCTTTGCAGTGTTCTAAGGATGTGTTTATAGCTCTTTTATTAGAGCTGCTTAAAAAAAACCCCACCCATTCCTGTCAAACATTGTATGTTAACAATTTTTTTTGTCACAATTTGTACTTCCTGCCAAATCTTTTAATTTTTCATTGAAGAGATGAAAAGCCTCAAAACCAAAAGTCTTTGGGTGAAAACAACAACAATCCATAAATGCTACTGTGGTTCTTCTCAAGGATTTAGACTCTGTAGCTAAATATCAGCTCCCAAGATGCATCTGAGGGAGCATTGCCACGATGCACCATGACATCCTTCCTTCAAGAGAGGAAACACACAGGTGAGGAGGACTGCAGGACAGCCGTGTCAGTCAGCTGCGAATGTGCTCTAACAGCCATTCACATAAATTGGATACCTGAGGCAACTAATCCCCACAAGGTGTCACAGCAGCATTTCCTAATTGAAACTTTCCTCTTTTCTTTTTCCTTTCCTCCCAGAAGGTTTCAAGTTTGGAGGTATTTTGGATGAAAACCCAGGTTTTCAAACAGCTATGAGAAAGAAAGCATTTCTCCACAATTTTTCTATGGAAAAGTGGTATTTGTGTACTTTTTCAGTATTTGCATATTTTTGTGCCTACATTTCTTAGCTTACAATCAATGTACAATAAAATTTCTGTCGGAGAGTGTAAAAGACTGCATCTTTCTAATCCATTGAATTTAAAAACTCTCCCGATGTTTCTGAACACTGACATTGTGTGGCACACAGCGCTGGACCAGTAGCACCCAACTTTTTCATGCTCACTTCTGCTGCTTTCAAAGCGGGTCTTCTGCCAGAATCTCTTTTGCCCATCAGAAAAAGGCTCCATTCTCATCCTTGGCAAAGCTTCCATGCTATAATCGTGCCTTATCAATGCAAAAAAAGATCTTCACAGTATCGAAAGCTGAGCAGTACTGTTGATGGTAATGTTTTCAACAGGTTGACACTTCATCAAGTGATGCTATTGAATAATATCTGGGCCTCTGAACATTTACAGATTCTCCATGCCCCGGTATTCCTGCCTTCTCCCAAAGCTCTGCCTGTTGGGTCACCAAAGAACCCATTAGAAGCAAAAAGGCCTCACAAAAGAAAAAGCTGAGGTTTTTATCTGAAATCAGGCATTTCAGCCCAATTCCATTCCTTAAAGAACTGAAAGGCTTTTTTGTTTTTATTCCAAAGCCGAATGAAAACAATTTTTGAACTTCAACAGTTGTTGCAAAATGGAATTGTCATCTTGTGGACAGCACCACTGAGCATATGGTGTTACTGTCAAATAAATCTCTTTTAATATCGAAATGAATAACTTTGCACTGATTGCATTCTTCAGCATGTTTTTAACTCACTCAAGCCCTATCTTTTTATCATCTAAACAGACCTTTCAGAGAATCTAGGAGTTTTGCTGCAGAATTGAGGCTGTTCTGCTATACAACAGATTTTGCTATGCAAGCTATCCATTTTGCTATGGCATTTTCTTTACTTTTCAAAGACAACCACAAGAAGAAAAAGTCTGTTTCCTTCCTCTTCCTGGGAGCATTGGACATCTTGCAGGAAAGCTTGTTTAACAAGTCATGGTTCAGTTTTGCTGTTCCAAGTAATTTGAATAACCTGGAGAAATATTCTTAATTTTTTCCTAGGGGCTTAGTCACATCATAGCAACCGTGCATTGTTAGTGTGCATTTAGATTATGGCTGGCGAACTGTGGCAATTTGTGCCTTCATTTCTGCAAATTTCTTATCAATTTCAGATTCCTTGTAGGTCTCAAATCTAAGCTAAAAAAAAAAAGTATTTTAACATATTTGAACTCATGACATGCCTGTGAAGTATGGTGTAGCAACATTCATTACACCAAAGGGGAGATGAGATTCAGGCATATGAAAACTCACATCCTGGAGTATTTCGGTGCAAAGACCCTTAATGTCAAACCATGTTTGAGGGGCTGGACCAAAAGAGGTCCTGAAAATTACTCAGAAAATCTGGAGCAAAATAAAGAAGTGACCTGGGATTTCTCAGCACCCAGCTCAGGTGAGGCAAACACCTGCATCAGCTGTACCTTCCTCAGGAAGGTCCTAATATGTCCAGCTGTCAAGGAATCTCTGAGGCTGAAGCACTACACTTTGCCCCTGCATTTCTTTATTTTTAAAGGAGATACAGAATAATTGTTCTGCAGTTTGTTTACATTCAGTTCTATTTTGAAACTTTTTTGTTCTTTATGAAATAGGAGCTGCACACATACAGATCAGGCTGAACAGGTCACTTCAGCTCCCTCTGTCTCAGTTTCTCTCTGTGTATGGTGAGAATGGTGAAACTTCTATAAAAATATTGAGTACCTATGTACAAAAAGAGTGGTTTGGTCAAATTTTACCTGACACATCTCAGTAGAGATTGCATCTTTTTAATCTGTGTCCATGTTTGTGTCAAAAGATGCAGGACGATTAGTACTCACAAACTAGCATCATACTTTGAAGGGCTACATCTTTGTCTGGTTATTAACTGGCATGGCTCCATCACAAAGCTATACCAATTAACCAGCAGAAGAGCTATGGGATGTAGCAAGGAGCAAAGGCAGGCGCAGCTCTTCCCAGGGTTTTATGCTGACTTGAGCTCCTTTTGTCCAACACTTGACAAGGGGCCCAAACTAAATAGAAGACCAGAGGGCAAAGGGCAAAAGAATGATACTAATTCACAAACAGCCTCATAAAACTATTCTTGTTGGCCCTTTAAAAAGTTTGAACTTTCTGCCAAAATAACTACACACGGATGAGGTCACCATGAGCAGTCAGCAAGTCTTGCTATGCAAGAGAAAGGTCTGTTCACGTTTTGCTTAAATCAGTGGAGGGGTAAGTAGAATGGAGGGGATCACAGTCTGGCTAGCTGGCCACCATCCATCTAGTTCCTTATCAGACAGTCACCAGTGGACGAATTTCTGCTTCAGTCTTAACTTAATGGTGTCCATAGGTTAAAGAAACACATGTGATCCAGAGGTTGTTTCCACAGGATGCTGATTCCCAGTTCAGCAGAGCACTTCAGGATGTGAAAGTATCATTGGCTTCATTTGCCATTACCTGCTGCTTCAAACAGAAAGGACCCACCTTGCAGACAGGGAGAGAGCCTTTTGTACTACTGTGGGTCAGGGTGCTCTCAGTGTTTTCTTTGCATAAATTCTCTCACGAAATAAATAAAAAAGGTTGCTGAAGAACACCACCTGCTTTTCTGTCTTCAACAGGAAAAAAATCACTTTTCTCCCCACAGCTTTTTGAATCTCATAAATACATCATTTGCACATCAGATTACTGTTCAGTTCCAGATCATATTTTCTTCAAGTATATCTTAGACTTCAATTTTTTTCTTTTGTCATCAGTTCCCTGTCCCATATTTATCAAACAAAGCTTAACTAACAGCTCATTTTCGGTTTGTTTGGTGTTTTGTCTTTTTTTTTTTTTTCCCCAGTGACAAAGAGTATTTATTTATTTATTTTGTTTGGCAAATGGTAAAACTTTTTCTCACATAATTTTCTTAACAGTTCTCTTTCACTCTTGCTAAATACATCACTCCATTAAGCAATGAAGACTGCTACCTCTATATACGACCCCCACCCCCCCGCCAAGGCTCACTTCATTTATCACAAAGATTCAGCACTGAAGCAGTTATCATCTTATTTTGTTGTTTTTTTAATGGGACTAATAAAGATAGTTTTATGAGGTTGTTTGTGAATTAGCATCTATAATTTTCGCTTTGCTCTCTGAACTCTCTGTCTGAGACCCTTGGAAAGGACAGAACAAACTGAGTGCAAACGAATACAAAACCATGGGAAATGCTGTGCCTGATTTTGTTTTGCTCAGCAGTTGGAAGGAAAGGAGAAACTTCAGTGGTGGTGCTACTCTTACTAATGCCAAGTGAGGATTAAGGCTTTCAACCAGATTAGATAATTAGCATATGTATTGTCTGAAGCAAATGGAGAAAAACAGGCTAACCAAGCTCTTCAGAAACACTGGTCCAGTTAAACAGTGTTAGTCTGAGCTTTGGATGCTCAAGTTTTGGTGTGGGAAACTCACTTGGCTGAGCAAGTGGCTCCCAGAGCACCAGAACCGCTGGAGTCAGGACTGAGAAGTCATTAGCTTTTTCCTCAAGATGTAAACTAGCATGGTATCTGCAATTATTTTGTCTCTTTTAAACCTCCTGCCCTCTCCAGTCTGATTGAGATGAGCTGCCAGGTTCAAAAGTAACTGAGGGAAGGGACAAACAAAGACTCACTCTTGTCCTCATACACGTGCGTGTACACACACACAGAGAACATGATTGCATAAACTCCATTTCCGTAGGAAGTTACACTAAAACTGAAGTAAGTGTTTACACAAAACAGCAAAGTGAATCAGCCTAGTTTTTGGAAGGCTTTCAGCCAGATCCTTGTCTTGTGTAAATCAGTGTGGAGGGCAAAGGAGCTGTACCAATTTGCACCAATTTGGGGCATCTGGCCTTTTTTCTTGACTAGTCCATTGTATATCCAGTCTTTGCAAAGTGAAAATGTCAGGATTTGACACCAGGATCAAAGATATGTTGGAAAGAAAGTTTGCTAGGGAATTGAAAACCCACAAGGGATAGAACATGAGGGCTAAATAATATTATTTTAAAGTAATGGCTACAACATTTTCAGGAAGCTTGCTTTCCCTGGATACATCCCATTTTAAGGCATCACTGTTCAGTCTCATAAAGAACGCTATTGCTGACAAAATACCCTTCAGTTCTTCTTGCTGTTTCAATTACTGCATTGATCAATTTGAAATGTCTGTTTGCTTGACATGACTGTGAGTGTAAATGATCTGAAATGCGATACAGCGTTGCAAGATGATTTGAACCACTCTTTACATCTTTCTTCCTTTCTTCAGAAGGATGATGGTGAGCCAAAAAAAGAAAATGAAACCTGACCTAGGGAAGCACCTCCAACAGTTATGGCCTGCCTTGATTCAGTGTCCTAAATAAAATTACTATGTTGTGTTTCATTTAATAACAAAACAAACAAACGAACAAACAAAAAAGGAACCACTGACCACAGTTTATTTGGCAGACTTTGTTCCCCAGTGATCTGTCTACAAGGTCTTTGCAAGCTGCTGAATTTCTGTAAATATAATTGTGTCTCTGTCCTGGAGCAAACCATTGTCAGGCAGGACCCTGAGACAGTGGTTCAAGTTACACTTATTTCTCCATTTCATGTACTTCCAGGCAACTGAAACCTTCAGCTGGGGTCTTCATAAAGAAGCAAAGAATAAGACCCAAAGTGAATTAAGATTCATGTGCTGTATAGCACAGAAACTAGCTCTTTAGAAAAGAATGTTATCTAAGATGACAAGGAGCTCTGTTTATAACATGTTCACTCTGCACTGCAGAAGAAAAAGGTTACAAAGCAGAAGACCTGAACTTTAGGTCAGTGGCTCCTAAAGAGTGTTGAGATGGGTACCCAGTTATTTCTTTGTAAGTTGACCATTGAAACTGACATTACCATACTACAACCTTATAGAGAAAGTAATTTGATTGACTACCTAAAAGCACCTTTCTTCCAGTCAATGAAAAAAAAGACATCTAAAATATAAAAATGAAGCCAGCTTTTTTGGTGTGGTCTTTGTCCTTGTCTAATGAACTGATCTGACCCATAGCTCCCAGAACCTGCCCACCATAGGTGAGACTGAATAAGAAATCAGGCATTGTTATGTGTGCACTTTCAGAGTGGCCAGACACCGGACTCAGCAAAAGTCAGTCATCTGCGTAGTGTGGAGATTGTCTGAGCAGGTATTAATTGTTCTGCACAGGTCAAACACATCTCCTGCAATGCCAGACAAAAACATAATTCACAGGTCAAAGCATGACGAGGGAAAATTATAACCCATTTTTGCCTGAGTTTTTCTTTTGACCAACAGGCTGTAGGCTTTTCGCAACTCGTTCTTGTCTCTTCATTGTTGCAAAGAACCACGGTAGAGAAATTAAGATCATAACCACCTGGCCAGATTCGAGTCCAAGAAATCATACTTCCATGAATGAGAATCTGGGGCCAGGTGATCATTTGTTATAATGAAACACAAATTCATCTCATTCCTCGCCCCCAGCCCACATCAAAGTACTTCATGTCAAGTCCCTGCACCCTGTTGTTTCTGCTACTCGCTAGATGTGTGTTTGAATCTGGCTGACCAAGAAGTACTGGGAATGTCTTCTTCTGAGGAGATATTTTCTACTCTGCAAAACAGTTTTGATTTGGCCAAGTTTCAGGAAAATTTATAAAACAGAGCTGACATCAGCTCAAAATCCAGGATCTGTGCACCCTTAGGCTTTTGGAGAAGTCCAGGCATGGAGCCTAACTTAGCCGATCTCTCAGCTGCTTGATAACAGCAAATTCATCCTGAAAGTGCCTCCAAGGAGCTTCATATGTGTCTGACAAGCATCATTTGAAGTGTTCCTCCTCTTGCAAATGGTGCCACCAACGTGATGCAGAGTGAAACAGCCCTCCTGCTGCTCAGCTCTCTCTTTACTGATGTGTCCTCATGAATCCAAGTACTGCTCTGGCATTTCCCACAAGGGCACCTTGTTATCTGCAGTAATTATAATGTATGTAAGGGTAATATCGAGGAACTCCTTGTGCAGACTGTCTCCTATCTTTCAGAACATTTTCAAAATCTCTGTTGCTGTTGTTAGAAGAAAATGAAGCTGTATGGTTAGGAAAATTGTCTGAAAAGATGCAATGTTTGGCTGATTTCCTCAGATCCAGAATGTACTATGTGTTCCTTGGATAATGGACAACATACTGGGTAGTTCCAGATAAGGTATCCAATAACTCTATTTTGTGTCCCCACTTTTCTTGCCCTTGTTCCAGAGAAAATTGGATGAGTGCCTGAGAAATAATTTTATTGTGAGGAGAGTTATTATGAAAAGGTACTCTGCTATTTTTCATTGACCTCTAAAATGAACTCCCTAATTAAGTGCAAATGGGAAACTGACTTGGAGCAGGTTGTCTCTAATCTTGGACAAGACAGATACAGTAAAGTTTATGAACTTGATAGACTGAACTGCCAAAAGTCAATTTTGCTCTTCTTCCATATACTGCACATAGGATATCTATAACATGTTGCTGAAAATTCTGAAAAAAAAGGATTCCTTAGACATCTGTTTGCACTGAAAATAAAAAAAAAAAAGGAAAAGCAGATGATATTCCAGATGATAAACATTTGTGCAGATTGATCTTCTATGCAGTAGCTTTTATCTTCTTCTTAAAGACTCTTTTCTTCTTACTGAGTTGCAACATAATTGTAAGCAATTGCACTCATATTAAAATATATATATATATTCCTATGTGCCATAGAACTTATTTCTACTGAACTTACACATAGGGAAACTGTGTTAATAGAAAAGAAGAGACTGCAACTATTTCACTAAGCTGCAATACGCAAATTTTAGTTCTTGCTGGAAGTGAACGTAAGGCTTATGGTGATGTTATAGGAAAATATGAGTACATTACAAGTGAGTTTCTGTATACATGTAGATAGAGCTACCAGAGATTTGCTACTTCAAAAATGATGGACAAAAATTTATGGTACTGACTCACGTGGGTGTGACAGACCAAGAGGGAAGTGATATAAGAATAAAGAACCCACCATATGGGTTCACTCCTTCTACACGGTCTGAACAATGACAGTCCAGTATCAGAGAAACACTTGAAGTACAAGGTTGGAAGCTGGACCTGAGAATACCCTAAGAGGTAGGGTAGGTGGCCCTACAGGGTGCCATGCCTCCATGACATCCTGCACCCATTGCAGACACCATCATGGCAGGCAGATGCTGGAACCCCTGCAGCTCAGTTTCAGTCACTCTTCTGTTTGCCCTCCTTGCTTCTTCTGCTTTTTAAATTCTATCTTATTAGACTGTAATCTTGTGCCTTACCCTCATTTTATGGCCTTGATCTCAAGATCTAGATCCACTCTCATGGTCTCCACAAATGCTCATTCAGCTGATGTTCTTCACAAGGGAGAGGGCACTGCCAGGGCAGGTTTGACATCAGGACAGCAGGCTACAGAGGGTTTCTCTTGCTACCAGACTACACAGCATTAAGAGCAATGGGAAACAAGAGGATTCCAAGCACAACTGTGAAAGCTAAGATAATTGAAATACAGGCTACAGAATTAATTTAGCTTCTGTCTGAAAAGTTTCAGGGTTTTTTCCAGACATCTGGCTACCACTTTGTGACTGTGCTTCTGTTGTTTTCCACAGTGGCGAAAACCAGCAGTAGCTCTGCTGATTCCAGTGTGAACCTGATGGAAGGTCAGACTCAAGTGATCTATTGATCTGTTTTATGCAAAAATATGTAGTCATCATAATCTGAAATGTGTTTCGTAGCTATCCACATAAATTCAAATGTTGTTAAGTAACACAAATATGATGTCTCTTCACCAGCCCTCGTAACACATCTGCTGGAAGGATCACCTTTCATCAGTAAAGAACACTTTCTTTATGAGCAACTAAACTGCTTTGAAATATTTTTTATTTCCCAGGGATGTTGGTTTTTTTCCTAGAAAAAAGCTTTACTCTTTCTCCACAGGTCTATCTTACTAAGATCTTCATTATTACTACCAAGAAGCCTGACAGTACTCTGATAGTCACTAATGAAAGGTAAAGTCAAAGCGCTAAACAAAGGGCAATTTTCCTCTTTTGCATCTGCAAGCAGAGGCAAGCTAGAAAGTACAGTTACAAATGCATGAGAAAACTGATGCTTCTGTCATTACAACAGACTGTTGTGGTAAATGACTGATATACATCAATGCAAGTGACATAAAAAAGATCTCCAGTATTGTAAGATTAAGAAATAGGGCAAGAAATGTCAAGTGACATGAGAAAGGTCATTAAAACAGATTCTGGGGTTAAAATTTGCTCACACTTCTGCACTCCAGTGCATATAAATATTTATTGCACCTTTCTTTGCACTCAGGTGTTAAGAAACTTCCAAATATGAATGCATATTGTATGCTGTAGCATATCTAAGGACTGTGTGGTGATTTCAGTATGTTCTGAATACAAGAGGAGCAGGACTTTAGCACAGATTTACTACCTGATATTTGGAAAAAAAAAAAAAAAAAACAACAAAACCAACAAAACCAAACCAACCAACCAAAACAACAACAACAAAAACAAACAAAAATCTTTCCATTTTTAGCACTCTCTCTTGCAAAATGCTGAATGGCCTCAATCCCCCTGATGCCTGGAACCTTGTATCACATGGCCCTAACTATGGCAATATGATGTGCATAAGCCAAGCGGTACCTCACAGGTACACAGATGGTACGTTCGCTGAAAGTCAACAGTGGCCTCGCATATGCAGGCAGGAGAAGATATTGCTGTAGAAGCTGCATATAAAAAACACATCTAAATTTTCTGTGCTACAAAACTGCTCCTTAAAACTGCTTTCAATAACAAATGTCATCATTTAGTCTAGCAGATCAAAACATGAATGGAAGTCCATCTGTGCTATTCAAAGCCCTTGCACTGCCAAACATCTTAAATATAATCTAATTTGTTTTATGTGTACTTATTAGCAACTAATTCTGGGTTACTTCACTAAAATATTTCTTAGAACACTGGTGTTTTCCCAGTAAGTCTATTTTTGGCTTGATTTGTCTTGACTTTGGCCTGATTTTGGCACTATCGTGACCTTTTCCTCTGGATTTCATATAAAGGAGTTCCTGACATTTACGGAACAAACACCTGCTGAGGTCCCTTGGACATTTTGAGTCCAAGAAGAACAATAAAAAAGGCTTATCTTGAATGTTAGACTTGGTAAACTGATTTGCTGTAATAGGCAGAAGTGCATCACGATCCTGAAATGGGGTTGTTCCCTGGAGTAAGCCCTAGATGTCAGGTGTCACGAGAGCATGAGAACGTTTACCTAATAAACAGAGATCTCTGTGATAGTCTCTCCACTGAATTTTTCGCCTCATAAATATGTCAATTTAGCTCAATGCTCTTTTTTGAGACATTTTCCACCAACTCTGATGAAATAGAGTTAACCTGGAAGTATTTAAAGGCAGAGCTAGGTTTCCATGTGCTTTTGCTGGAGAGAGGAAATATTAATTAAAAAAATCAGGTCCCATTTTGGGATGAGATATATTGGACCATCGTGTTCCATCTTAATTTCATCCTCAAGAGGTTGACTCCATGGTCAAGTACTGCCATGTGGGGGAGTTCAATCAGAGTTTGTCTCTGGGCTTTCAGAGCTGCAAATGCTTTGGAGAAACAGTAAGCAGTGGAATGGAAGAGACTGGAAATCTATTTCAGGCTCTGTTACAGACTTCCTGTGTTGCTCTGTAGGCAATCTTTTAGGTCCAGGTTTTCCAAAGTCATTAAGTAGATATTTGGCAAATTGATTCTGAAAGAGTGTTGGTTTGTATGACATCCAGCTGCTGAAGTTGCACATCCTCAGTTCATGGCTGTCACGGAATTCTGTAGCATGCCCTTTAAATACTCACTTTGAATACCAAATAAATATCTTTTTAATACTTTTTTAAAATAAATGTGACTTTTCCTTCACATGATAGCAAAGATAAACTAGATGCTGAATATGCAGACATTCTACAGAGCGGGACGGGACAGTGATTACTGAAAGACTTCCAAAGAGGAAGGGCTGAAAAGTGTGGAACTGTTCAGTTTGGAGGAGAAGGATAATACAAGAAACACAAAGAAGAACTTAAAAAACTAATAGAAGGAATAAAGAATGCTGCTGCTTTGCATTTCTTTATGCTTCAAAAGGGCCAATGGATCATGTTCTGGCAATTAGATGGACTACTGGGCTAAATGAACTTCTGCTTGAATCCCACTGGGCAATTCCTACAGCAGACACGGAAATGTGATGTGTGATGCAGTCCAAACCGAGGTCCTGCAAATGTGTTCTCAGTCATTACTCATCTTGAGGGAGTGCAATGCACTCTTAAAGATTTGTAAAGTGCTTGAGATTCTCTTCTACAGGGTGTGAAAAATCGTAAGTGTGTGTGAGTGTGTGTCTGCACGTGCTTCCTTGAGAGGGTTTTAATTTATGGACAGAGACTTTTGCACACAAATAAACACAGCCATACACAGTTTCATGTCCTCTTGAATTAACCCATCTGGCCAGATCTCAGTGTCATGGACTAAATTCATTCAGGATAATGAAAGAGGAAAATAGAAGGATTAGTGGAGCGAAACGGAAAGTACAAGTGAACTCAGGGAAGCTGAAGGTGTCTGGACCTTGTCTATGGAAACTGTATTTTAAGCGTCAGGTTTTGCCCCAGCATCTGCCTAGCACAACTCTTGACACAGGTCCAGTCACAGCAGTATCTATGGGTTCTACAGCTTAAGACATGGAAGCTTGCACACCCTCACGAGTAGTCCCCTGGAGAGCTATTTTCTATTTCCTTTGCTTTGTTTTCAGTACTAGCACCACAGCAGCAGTTATGCTCAAGATTATGTGTCATGTTGAGTTATAACTTGATCATGTCATGTGTCCATCATATGTCGACATTGGCCTCAAATTCAGTGATGATCTTCTGTGATAAATCAAAGGGATTAGTTATAAAATTAGGTCCTTCCCATGAAAGTAAACATGATAAACAGAGCATATTGATTTAAACAAAATAAGAATTGCAAGTTCCTTTAGTTATTGTTGGCATTGGAGTTTAGCCCTATGGTTAAAGACCACTTGACAAAGCTGTTTCTATGCTTAAAGCAAGCTGTTAGCAAATGAGACAATATTTCACCGGGGTTTATTTACTATCATATTCAGTCTGATCAAGTTTAGCAGAGGAGATAAATACAGAGTTTAATTGTTCGCATATTAGCCAGCTGGTACACAGGCAACCTTTTCATTGCTGCTTAAATATCAAAATTGAGACTCGTTTTACTCACAGATCAGAGTAGCCCCCAGAAACGGCACCACTGAAGCCAGCTTACTGTTTGCCAAGGGAATTCACCCCAAATCCTAGGAGTTTCCAGTGCCTATGCTGTTGTTATCAGCAAGCTGTAGAAAAGGATCAAAAGGAAGATGTGTGCCTAGAAATTGGAAACGGATTTAAAACTCCTCACTCAGCAGCTGCTGCAGAACAGACACGCCATCGGATGTTCGCAGATATGAAAGCTGCCTCACCCTATTTTTCACACAATGTTTTTCTTTTATATGAAATAAATGCATAGATTCAAGCATTCCAGAGTTGAAAAGTGGTGCTTGTACCTTACTCAGAAACTTAAATGATTCCTTCTGTGTCCTCCCTCTTCCCTTCCATTTCCCCTAGGTTTAACAAAGTCTTTGCCCCCTGAGCACAGTGAAGTTCAGCTTTGCTGATCGTGACTTTAACGCCGCAGTCTTCAACCTACTCATCTGAGCTCCTGCTAACTTCAGCAGCACCGTATCAGGGCTCCAGTGAGCTCTTATTAAAAACCGTTTTTGATATGTGCTAATCTGTTAACCTCTTCTTTCTCCTCCTAGTGACTGTTATGGTAAGGGAAGTTAACAGTAAGGACAATATATTTAAAGGAAACATGGTATTCTTGGTTTCACTTGTTGGTGCATAAAAGCTTGGGAGTGTGGGAGAGTGACCTGCTTGGTTTGCAAGTACACAAACCATCTGCTGAGATCTGAGCAGACTTTATCAGGAGGACGGCTCACTTCTCTGCCTGTGCCTGACTGGTCCAAAGGGCTTTTCTCTAGTCCAGATCAGGATCTGCAATCATTTATAAAGCTGTTCAGGAAATTGAATTTCTTTTCCTCTGAAAAAAAATATAGACTTTTTGTTGTTGTTGTTTCAATAAAATCATTCGCAATCGAAGAGCAAAAAACACACCCTACAAAAACCCTGCTGTTTCAATTACTGAAAACAAAACAAAAACCTCCAAAAAACCAAAAGCATATTTCACTTGCTAGTGACCTCAAGTAGTGTTCCTAAGACTGAGTTTGTTCTTTTTAAAGTTTCTTTTTACTGAAAATTTTCATCGTTTTTTTAATGAGCAGGGCCTTAGACCTTCTGTTGTTGGAGGCAACAGGAGATCTGCCACAGGATCAGTCCTGCACTTACCGAAATGAGGATTTCCCCAGATGATCTCTCGTGCAGTAACTCTCTGTACAAAAGTTACAGAAGAGAACTGAAATAGAACATAACGGAGAAAAGATGCAGAAGGCATTGACTAGCAGGCAGCAGGTTTTCTCAGCACCTGTGCATTAACAGCGATCCAGCTCAAACAAGTCTTACAAGAATGATCCTCTCCAGTTACATACTCTTCTGGGCTTCAAACAGTGCAGATACAGATGTGATACCTGTTCCATTGCAGAGCACCCAGGAGGAACAGCGCTGACCTCCCGCAGAGTTTTCATGCATCAGCACTGACCTGTTCCTCTGAAACCACTAATCCTTGACTACTTCTGAATGAAACAGAATATTAAAAGAGATTTCCTCCTGAGCCCAGTAAAGAGCTTGAAATTCTTCCAACTCTGCTAGCCTGCTAATCCTTAAATTATATATGTTTTTTTAATCTGGTCTAAGTGGGTGTCTCTGCTTTTAGTCACTGACAGGCATGCCTTAATTTTGGTGACTGTTATCCTGGAATTTCTTCAGCAGTACAGCGAAGGGTAAGTTACTTCTCTAGGTTCATCATAAAAGACTGACGTACATTTAAAAAAATGGGTGCTTAGGAACAGTTCTCAAGGCTGGGCTGTGCAAAAAGACCTTCCAAATATTTAGACTTCAAATGGCAATAGTCCTTTGAGTCTTTTAGAAGCTATCAGCCCTGGAGCTTTATTTAGGCTCAAACTTAGTGCCTGGAGTTTGCAAGTTTCATGACCTGCCTGTGGTTTGCAGGGCCAATACTGGAAGCCAGCAGGCATTCAGTCCATTTGGAAAATTGGGCCAGCTATCTAAATCCGGCCTGCAGAAATCTAATCTTAGCCAGAAGTTTGCACCATTTGTCAGCATGCAACTCTTCCTTCTCCCCTCAGAGGTTTTCCAGATTGCATGTATCACATTTCATTGGGAACTCCTCTTATTTTTTGAGTAGTCTTATGCTTTTTTTTTTTTGGTTGCTTGTTTTTGTTTTTGGCCAGTTCTGTCAAGAGATTTCATAAGGTAACTTCATTAAACTTAAGGAAGTTACCACACTGACAGTTTGCAGTGTGTTGTGAAAGGTGTAGTGACTTGGAAAGTCTGACTCGTTGTCAAAATGAAATGTGCTAGTGCTGTGTGTAAAAACCCACTGGCTCCTCAGGGAAAACAGTGAAAATACTCAGCAAAGACACAAGCCTGCCTTTGTATTGTGTGTTCTCTGTTTCTTTTCTTCTATCTTTTTGCTGTGGAGGTCCTCTGATAGAAAATTAAGGCTTCAGTTTTTTATTTCCCTGGTAAAGCAGGGCAAGACACTTGACACAATAGCAGATCAGCCAAACATGGGAGCATAACTGCTAAAAGTTGTTAAACATCTCTCATTTGCAAGGACTCTGAGGTGTCTAAAGAAGCTGTGTTGCATGGCAGCCCTCTTGCAGGGTCCAGATGCTGATCCATGCATTAACTCACACCAGGGCCATAATGTGCTCCTAGTGATTCCCAGGATGTCTGCAACTAAAGAACGTAGGTGCGAGCTCCCCAAGGACGTAGGTCTGTGAAAATGTTCACTACCAATGTACCTGTTGTAAGAGGTTTCTTACATCAGGTGCCTAGCTTAACCTACAAGTGCTTATATTGGTTCCTACATCTCCTAAATCACGTTGCAAGGGAATGAAAGTCACCTTTTATAAGCCAGTGAAACTGCCAGGGAGGAGAGGCAGTGGAATCATTTCTCCTACCCTGAGCCCATCACCACCACTGTGACACAGGAGTAGTTGCTGGTGTACTGTTTGCCCTTCCATTCTACAAATGCCAAAATGAAAACCATTTTTCCTTGAGGGCTTGCCTTTTCCTGTAGATGATTCCCTAATCCAAACAATGTACAGAGCCTTGCATAGAACTGAACGCCACCTGAGCAAGCCTGAAGGTATAAACAACACTAAGCTCCAGGAGTTCCCAAAGGAGGTGGTTACTCCCGATTCCAGTTGCATGGTAGATTCCCCAGTATAAGATCCATGGTATTGATCTTCGTGCCAAGTGCTGTAGGAGTGACCATACATAGTTCTTCAGAGGACCGTGCTCCAGCTTTACTTCTACATTAAGACTTCAAGAATAAACTGCCCAAAGAAAGGAGACAGTGCTGCATAAGCAGCAACTTATATCTGGTTTTTTCAGTCACACACATTGTTATTTTGTAAGAAGATGACAGATCCATGCCTTCAAGGAGCAGGAAATTCCAGACCTCACTGAAGCTAATGATAAAGCATTCATTTTTTAACAAAAGCAGAGTTTCTCTGGTCTCTTTCTACCTAAGTGTATGAGGTACACTGGAGTGTCACACTGCACTTCCAGGGGACAAAAACCTTCCTCATTGCAGTAGCTGATCAGGTTGGACCTTGATGAACAGGGGTTTGCTCACTTGACTTTTCCTTATGAAAAGCTGGCATTTTTTCCCCTGACCCATGTAAGACAGTAGCTAATCTGTTTATGTCCAGTCTCAGTTGCTCTCATGGCAGTTCTCTGAAGGTGGAGATGGTGCTGATTGCAGCTTCAGTGAAGCACCAGTCCTTGCATTTTAGCTCATGTATGCCTCTGATGTATGATCCACCATTAAACAAGGAGTACATGCTGACTCTTGAAAGAAAGATTAACAGTTAATAATGCAAGATGAATGTGCCTGGCAACACTTCCGCTGCTATGCCGCTAGCAGAAAAATAGTGGCACAAAATCTTCAGCAATAAGGCAGTGTTTTTTATGAAGCAGGAAGCATAAATTACACAAACATAACAGTGGACCTTTAAAAGGCAGTGTTGTGAAAGACATCCTCTGCATTTAAAACACTTTCTCCTTTGATTTTTTTCCTCATCTCTTCAATTTGTACTCATTGTTCTTAACAAACAGAAACAATACCAATTAAGTTGCATCAGATGAAGTCAAAACCAGTAGGAGGCAAAAGTCAAATAAGCCTGTTAGAAGTGAAATTGTTGTCCTTTTTTTTTTTTTAAACTAAGAAACCAGCTATCCTCTACTGATAAAGCAAGAGGCTAATGCTTTATCCATCTAGAAGCAGGGGTTTTTTTCTGTTGCAGCCCTGCTGCAACTCTGACATGAAATACAACAGGTGCAGGCGCCAGGCCCATGGGGGTGCGCCAGGCCCTGCAGCCACCCAACCATGGGGACATGGAAGAGCTGTCTGTCGGTTGCTGCTAATCCACTAGAGGCCATTGTGACACAGAGTAAAGGGTGCCTGGCCCAGCATTTCACTCCAGCGCTGCTCAGCCATCCTCTTTCTCCTGTTAAAAATGATGAGTTGAGGAGTTTGTTTAGTAGATATTCAAGGGCTGGTGGAGTGCAGAAGCGATTCCTCTGGAAGTTGCGAAATTTCCCATGTATTAGGGAGGAAATTCTGTTAGGCACAGGCTTTGATTTGGTGGCGTAGTTTGCGTTTCAGCGATGCAGAGCGTATCTTATTGTGGCGTTTTGAACAGGATGTGCAGTACTGTGCAATTATTTGAAATCTAGTAAAACATCCTATTTCTCTTCCTATTTACATTATTTTAGAAAAGCAGTTGCCTAAGGATTGTTGAGGAAATACTGTGACAGCAGTTAGAAATTAACTAGTTTGCACTGTCTCTCTTACTCATCCATGAAAACAGGAGAAGAAAAGCGGGATTTTTGAAGGAGAAATGTGTTTCTGCTGGGGTGGATGGTGAACTATCAGAAAACTTAAAAGAAAGTAAAAGACATACCCCAGGGGGCAAGGCTCCTGGCCCTGTGAGCTTATACATCTGAATGCAGACAAGGGATCATCTCTAACTGCTAAGCCTGGCATCAGAAGAAAGACCTGAGGCATTTCAGTCATCATTTCCTTTTATCCCTGCAGCTACCTGAAGATACAACAATAGCATTTGATGCAATGCTGTAAGGTAGTCAACCAAGTATAAAAAGAGACAGCTTCCATTGAAGAGAAACCCTACCAACCAGTCTAATTAGTATTAGGTAATTCTTCATATCTTTTCTGATATGGACTGTACAAAACACACAAAAACGTTAAAAAATAAATAAATAGAGATATATATTTATATGAAGATGTTATTTCAGAAATCAGTATAGGGACATTTTACATCTGCATGAAAAAAAAGACTGGAAGGTCTGAGATGATGCGGTGTCATCATGGCAGATTATTTCTTGTGGCAGCAATATCATAATCTTTCTTGTTTGGGGATTTAGAAAGCAGTAAACCCAATGAACCTTTCTGTAAACTTCATGAGAGAGACACAGACTGGGAACATTTCCACTGAAGTCAACAGACTCGAGAATCACATAAATTGGTATATGTGGGTGGAGGATCGGGCTACTCATCTCGGGGGAAACATGAACATTGCCTCTCTTTCCTCTTTCACCTGAAGCACTTAGAAACACATTCATATGTGGAAAATACTTCTCTGGCAAACAGGATAGCTTCTTGCATGTCTGAAGTATCCCACCTGTTTTTAAGGCTATGCAATGGCTGCTCATTGTGTGAGTGCATTGGGGAACCTGGTCAGTGAGTGGCTGTCAACATCAAGACTAAAATTAAGGAAAGCAGGAAACACTGATTTATTACACAAAAAGCAAATGTTTTATTTATGAAATGGAAAGTTTGCACACACATGTTTTCAGACAAGAATATTCTGAGGAGAATGCAAGACACAGAGAGCAAAAAAGGAATGCTTGCTAGATAGGCAGTATATTTAAATAGAGAAACATTAATTTAATGAATAAAGCAGCAATCCTGCACTGTAGGCCCCATGTTTTTAAAGATTTAGAAAGCTAATATAGGATGAATCCAGCTATATAATCCTGTGTTCAAAAAATGAGAAATAATAATAACGATGTAACCTCATCCTCTGTATTTCCTCATTTCCTTAGGGCCACAGTTTCAAAAGGTCTTAAAAAACATAGCAACAATACATTCCAACACTTCCCCCTGATTATGGGAAAGCACCCTGCCCTCCAAACCTAGGTAAGTGTTGACATGCTCGGTACCTCCAACCTTTTCCTCTATGAGCAGTTAGAAGAACGGGTCACATGTGTGTGTGATAAGGGTCAGATCTTAATTTCAGATTTTGGGCCTGGCCCAGCAAGCATGTAAAATTAGGCTTGGGGTCTGTTATCTGAAGAAATTTCGTGGATTTTCACTGAAATATTGTGTGATACTTAGCACTGCTACCAATAAGGTTTTGGGGAACTGAGCTCCCTCTGCAAACTTGGATATTAATCTGCATATACAAGAGAGTGCATGTCCTTTTAGACTAAAAGGCATCCTCCCAAGCTGGTCTTTTAAATTACCTGTGAGGCCCTCATCCTGCGATAACACCATGCCTGCCTTCCCCAGGCAGATTTCTCTATCTACACAGCAGCTTTGGGCTCTTTCTGGGGTTACAAATGACCTCAGGGATCGATCAGCATGGAGTTTGCTGGAAGATTGATGGCTCCGAGAAAAGTGAAGGGAAAGTCAGAGTCGGTTGAAAATGTTTAGCACCTTCTCTTGGGAAAGCTAGAAAAAGCCTGAATAACTGACAGGAACAGGAGCAAGCATGGACAGACCTCTGATGCACACTGACTAAATTTCAAGAGTCCTGTGGACCTCAGAAAACCACAAAGAAAACACTGTCTTTTAATAATAATCAGGAGCATCTCTACTTGTGCTGAGTATTTAATTCAGGATTCTTGGGTGAATATATAGGTATTTACTTTTTTTCTGCGAGTAAACTGAGGAATTAGGAAGCACTTGGCAGCTGATTTTGTGCAGATAACAGCTGCAGACCTGGATCTATAATCTGGCAATCCTGGTCACTAGATAACTGCTTCAGAGTGCAATGAGAATAAATCATCTTTCTTTTTAAGCATTGTAAACTAAACCATGGTTTTGGTTGTTTGTTTTTTTGGTATTTTGCTTTATTTGAACATATTTGGACCTGTTTTTCTCTTGTCTTTGAATCTTCTAGGGGAAAGTGAACTCTACTCCAGTGCTATCATCCTCTAAGTAGCTTCTGTAAACTAATTTAATTGGATCCATTCCTTGATTTTAAAATCAGGGAATGCAAAATTGTTTTGAACGGTTGTTTCATCAACTAATATTGGTTTAGGTAAACCCTATGAGGGATTTGGCTGTGTTTATGATTTTGTAATAAATATTCAAAATACTACTACCAAAACAGCCTCTTCCCAGCTAGGACAAAGCCACACCATCACCACAACTTTTTCGTGACTTCAGCAGCACATGTTGTGACAGAAATGCTTCAGTCTTGAGAGTACCTACTTCCCTTTTTTTTTTAATTGTCTCTTTGTTCCAAGAATATTTGCCTTTCTTCTTCTTCTTTTGTACAGCTGAAACAGAGTTCTCCATTACATAGTACTTCAAATCTGCATTTTCCAGTATATGGAGAAGACTTCTTCTCAGCCCATGCTGTAGCTTTCTGGAGTAATGCTTTTTGTATGCAGTGAACAGCGCCTCATGCTTCACCCATAACTGGAATGTGCACAGCTTTGTGAAGTTTCTCAGAATGACTCAAAGAGTGGAAGCAAATAAAAAACCACAGAGATATTTGTATCTTAAATGTGCTTCAAGTAACTGCATTATTACCACAGTACCTCCCGGGCTTCCCGTTTTTGCAGATTGCACATTGTCACCACTTCCTAAATAGCTGTATTTATTTAATGAAACTAAAGGGTTTTATTTAATACCTCATGTAAAAAACACTTCTCCTTATCCAAGTCATTTAGGTCAACATCTCCAAATTTGGGTGTCTATAGCATCCCACCTTAATCCTTATTTAGACACACATGCAAGTATCTTCATTGTTAAGGGAGCAAACTGAAGCATTTTTGAAAACAAATTTCCCTGGTTGCCTGGCTTTGAAATTAGGACCCAGCTCACCAGCGCATTTAAAACAGCAGGTGATATGAGAGCCCCCAGTTATGGCAGGGGCTGCAATCAGAACACTCACATAACTATAAATTAAGCATAAGTTTGAGTGAAGTGCTGGATTTGGGGTTTTGTTGCCTATGACTGACACACATGCAACTGAGGTGACATTGCTGTAGAAATTAAAGTTACGTGGACATGTGTCACTGGAGGATGAGTTCAGGGCATAATTCAAATAACCTCTTCCAGGATCCCACCACTGGCTCCAAGACTTGGAAATGTTAATGTGAACATCACCATGTGCTCAGTCATTAACCCCAGAGCCAGTGAAGGAAAATGTTTTGGGAGAAGTCAGGAGCTAGCTGGAAACTTTCTGTGAGAAATACCAGAGATCCCTTCACTTACAAAAGAAGAATATGTCAAAATTATTTTCTGTCTGTGACAGACCACACACTTGCTCACATCATCTTGAATGCAATGTGACTGGGGTTGGAGGCTGTGAAGGAGACACGCAGCGGGCTGGGCCCAGCGAAGCCATGGTGACAGCTGAAAATCTACCTTGGGTGGCTGACGGCTGCCCTGTCACAGAACCACAGCACTCCTGGTATGAGCAGTGAACAGCCGTGAGTTGGGGAAGTGGCAAATTTTATTTTTTAATTTGCAGTTTCAAGCCCCTACCAAGTTTATAGTGCCGGCCAAAACCACAGAATTTCAAAATGTGCCTTAACAGCACACCGAAAAATCAATATGCCTTCCTCATTTTCCTGGAGCATGACAGAAAGCCCATTTAGTCAATAGCTGTCTTTCTGTCAGTCTCAGTGGGCGTTGTATCAAACCTTGATGGACAAAATGAACACAGGGAAAATGAGGAACCTACTCACACCTAGAGGGCACCTTTTTGATAGGAGCTCCTCTGTGAAGAAAGCAAATGGACTTCATGACAAATAAATAAATAACACACAACAAACTTGCATGTAAGACATTGGTAGCAATGTATATTAAGGACTTACCCACTGAAGTGCATGTCTGTGTAGTACAGGGTGTTTAGAAAAGATGGACCCAATTTGAAATCACTATTTCTTTGAAATTGGGTCCATCTTTTTGAAACACCCTGTAGATCAAATAAGGAAATACTGAACTGTAAATGTCGATTAGTTTACAAATGGGCCAAACTGTAGTTAAAAGCATAGTCAATTAAGATATATGAGATTGACAGCAGTGTAGAAACGTTGATTGGTAACTACTTAAAGTGCCAAGATCCTAAAAGCACTTGTAAAATAAAACTGTGTTCAAGGAAGCATTCACGGGTTGAAGGGAAATTATAAGAGAATACATTATTTACACAATTTTTTTCAGCTATCTATAATCGAATTTTTAATGAAAACAGGAGGCCAGATTTCATCTCTAGATGAGCGTAGCTCCATGGTTCTGGCTTGTAATTTACAAATAACTTATCTGAAGAAAAATGAAAATTTATACAATTATCCACTGTTCACATGGATTAATGTTAATTCGTAAGTATACACTTTCTTGCACTTTTCACACATACAGCAACGGAAGTTTTGCAGACAAAACCAAAAATACAGTCTCTTGAGGCAGACTGTTTCTACCACTGTGTTACTGAAATTTCTAATCATCATCTCATGACAATAGTTTCAAGGGATTTATGAAAAAGTAGCAAAGAATACACTTCTCTGTAATTTACTATTTCCTGTAATTTATCATACCATTTTTTTTCCCCAAATCACTTCAACTTTTTTTCAGGAGTATCATATATCACAGTCCTACTGCTAGTGACCCTTTTTCAACTGATATTCTCCTGCCTTTGTGCAATGTTTATTAATAGCTGTTTCATTGCAAAGACAACTATAAAACTGAAAGACAAAGCAAGATACAACTTGTTAGGTCAAGATAGTTGACTAGAAGGCTACCTATGGAGGGCTTTGTTTGGTTTATTAAAATAAAAATAAATTAGTTACTTTAAAAACTTTAGATAACACTGACCTGGTAAGTGAAGTTGTATAATCTGGGCTGCACAGAAAGTCAGACTAGATGGTCTACTGATCCATCCTGGTTTTATGATACTTTAATCTACTTAAAATCTATTGAAACCACTGACAAGTGTTGACCAGAGCCACACCAAGCACCTTTGAGAACCACAGCTAATGATGTTAAAGCACAGGAAAAATAATGGTGGCAATACCAAAAAGGAAATGCAAAGTAACATATAGCATGAAGGCTGGCTAAGGTAGAAGTCTGCATTAACTGGTTCATCTACGAAGCTCATGAGAGTGCCATGAGCTTTCGTTTTTTGAATGGTTTGTCTACTAAGCCAGAAGATGAGAAACAATTAAATACTTGTGGAGTATTTTGCTATGCATAATATAAAACAAACTACAATTTTTTAAGGACAGGAATTATTGTCTTCAGAGGACAATCCAAACATATTAAAGGCAGTGTTCCAGAGTGTTTGGGAACACTGCCTTTACAACACTAAGCCATTTGAACATGGGGATAGGGAAATACAGATTAGGATGCAATGATTATGACGTCTTTTAAAAACTGACACTTCCATAATGTATTTATGTGCGCTTGGAGTCATCTTTCAAGACTCGCAGCAATTATCTGAGGAATGGTTGCACTATCTGTAACCTTCCTATTGTGGCAGAAGATGATCAAATAATTAGGGAGCTAGCTGGGAGCTGTAAATGTTGCATTCAGTTTCCAGCACTGTCAGAGTCTTCCTATATGACCCTGCCTGACTCGCGCAATCCTTGTGCCACTCAGTTCCTCATCTGTGCTTTGAGTATGTGAGAAAATGAAGTACTTTCAGTTGTTTGTTTATCTCTCTGAAAAGCTCTCATGCCGCACCTGTTGATCCACTGCACGCTCATTAGTGTCTCTGTATGAATCACACAGAGAAATTCAGTCTAAGTAACCAGACCTCACCCACAAGGGTTTTTAGCAAGTTGTGCGTACCAACAAGGAACTGCTGTAGTCCTGAGCTCCTGTTCAATGAGCTCCTGCTCCCCTGGCAGGTGGTAGCAACTGATTAAATCTTACCAGTTTTGTTTCTGGTTTTATAAAAAGAAATTTAGTCTTAATTAGAGCAGTTGTAGGAAATGGGAAGTGTGGTCAGACTTGTAGTAATTACACAGCTAGTCAGAGATAAGTGATGGGGACCAACAATGCAATGTGTAGGATTCTGCTAGGTGAGAAAGCACTGTTGCAAAAATTACAGCAGAAGCTTTGCATCCAGGTTTACAGCTCCTAACAAGTGTACTTGCAAAACATATTGGATCTATGCCACATAAAGTCTTCTCTTTGGCCCTGTTAAAATGTAGAGAATAAAACCAACAGCCGGAGGAGCAATACAAACCTTCCTTGGAGTCACATCTTGCCACCCTGTCCTAGGACAGTTTCTGAGAAAGGAAGTTTTTCTTCCTTTATTGTCACCCTTTGCCTTTTACATGTCGTCTTAATGCCTCAGACATAGTAAACACATTGACCATCACTTTGGCTTTGATGAGAACCATGAAATAGGCATCAAAGGCAAATCACTGCATTTCAAATGCTACTCAAGCCCTTTTTTTCTGTATTTTAAAAGGCAAAAACTGATTTTTCTCTATTTTTCATGTCTTCCCAGGTATCCAGGTTTCTCTTGTTTGAAATTGGCTTTTCTCCAGTATTATAAGACCAGTGAACAGTAAGCAGTTTTTCTTCTTCTTCTGTTTAATTTGTGGAATTTCCTGAAGGGATTTCAGTTTCCTCACAGTTACTTTGTGTTTTGTTTATTGTCTGAACTGACCAGTCCTTATAATTGTCCTTATCTCTTTGTTAACATTAATTATCAAGAACTTCTGTCATATAAGTGACTGAATTTCAAAAGGACTCATTTCACATGCACCCTGGAATCCCACTTTTAGGATTGTCTTCCTTGTGCCAAGAGATGCCCACACCAGTTCTGTCCTCCACTTGCTTTTCAGTTTTCCTATCCATAAAGGAGTCTTATCCACCTCTTTATGCAATGGATTATGTTTGCACCACATCTTTGAATCCAAGTAACTCCATTCTATGTCCAGCCAAAACTCTATGAGAGTCTCCAGCACAGATGAGCTCCTGGGAATAATATTTTGCTATCAGAAGAGCATGTCGTATCTGCATCTGGATCTGACTCACTGCACTGAAAGACAGACAGTTGTCTGTACCCCTACATGGCCTATGAAGGCCTTGAAGAAGCATCTTGCTAAGTTGTAAAGGGCAATTGATATTCTGTCAGCATGTGAGAGCTTCAAAATAAAATACCAGACTTACATGCTTTTTCCATGTCCATGGAACTTCAAGGGATAAACGTATTCATTTCCTTTCATTTTGAATCTGTCTGATTGCTTTTAAACATAGTTAAGATCAAATCTTTCCAACACTGAGACCTATGGCAAATCTCCCTCTGACTTTCATGAGACAGGGATTTGGCCCATAAGAATTAGTGTCTAGGGAGGGTGCATTGAAATAAATGGTGATTGTCAAAATGCATTGGAATTTAGTGCACATTTGTTGCAAAGATAGAAGCTCACTGGGGTATCTGATTGTCAGAGTCAATTTTATTTTCCTTACTGTACATATGCACATATTTGAACCTAGTCATGCTGCAAAGGGAAATACCTCATTAGATTTCACTAGGGTTTCTTCTGAGTTGTTTACACACTATGATCAATAAAGATATTTTTTGTTTAGTAAATGAAATAGTGGAATGGCCTGTTCTATCAGGAAATCAAAGGAAATGCATTTATCCCTGGTAAAGATGAAGCTCCTCTTTATAGGGTGCAGAAAGCCTACAATGTGTGTTATTTTTCAAATAGTTGAAAGATTTATAGTGGTAAATGGATTCTTTTTCAATCTCTTGATCATATTGTCTGCAGCAAAGCAAATGTTACAAATAAAAACAAGAATAAACCAAGAGCATTTCTACGTTCTGTATTTTCAATTATGATTTTAACAGAAATGAATCACTTGTTCTTTCTTCATTTGGAAACAGTTTTACTTCCCTTTTCCCCACTGGACATATAATTTTGATTTATAAACACAGCAATCTGGAGCAAAGGGAAGTTTTAAGCATAGTACCTACTCCTGCTGAGGCCTAGTTTTATTTTGCTTAGATTATTTTTTTTTTTTCCTTTTCAGATCAATTTTAACTTTGTATTTTAAAGATTAAAAACAAAGTTGCAGATGACATATTTTGCCCATTTCAAATTCACACAGGCCTAGGGTTTCATCTTGTACCCAAGGCCTCATTTTATAAACATGGTGAAGAGTTCTTCCAGTTAAAATGTGCTTTTAACTGGGATAAACCTGTCTCCCAATGTTAAAACTTATAAATCTTCTCCACAGTGCTATTTACAATCCAGCTACTGCATGCTTACTTTATTGACTATGAATGAATAAATCAGTTTTCCACATCACCCCATTCTCTTCACTTATGTTTTGATTTGGTGTCTATCCAAAAGTCTCTGATCACAGACACATGATTATAAAACCATCTCTCGCACTGAAAACTATTTAAGAAACAAGCAATGGAATTAACTTCTTTTAGATATTGTTTTACACTGCACATTTGAACTTGGGGATATACATTTTTCACAGGGCTTAGTTCTGCTGGGCAGAACACGCTGATAAGACTGCAGAAGCCAAGAAATTAAATGAGGGTGGTTTTTTTCTTCATTCATTACTTGGCTCGAGTTTCCACAGCACAGAATCTATGTCTTTAGCTCAACTGGGGCTCTTTAAATGGATGCAGGTGTCTCCATCCTTTAAAGATTTTTAAATCCTTTAAAAGAATTTCATAGGTTTGTTGTGATAAAATTGGGATTTTTTTTTTTTGTATTGCACCACTTACGTGGAATTTTGCAAAACTAGGAATGGAAAATGGATTGGCCATCAAAGTTTTATGCTAGGCTTTTTTCCACTCCCTAAGTATCTAGGAAATCCAGAAAAGTATTTTCATTCATGACTTATTCTTGATTTTTAAAAACAACCTGTATAAAGGCTGTGGGAGATTCCCAGAACTACTGGGAAACATTTTATATACTAGGATCAGGGACTGACTTGGGTCTCAGCAATAGCATCTGTCATTATTTTTCCCCCATTATTATAGGGAGAAAAGAGACTGACACGAGCATTTCTAGGTTGAGATCTACTCCTTTGTTTTCAATCAAAGCTAGAGGGAGCCTCCAGAGTGCAGGCAGCATCTAGTGATGGAAATAACACGAAGACCAGTCTTGCAAGGCATTTGATCTCACAGGAAAAGAGCCCCTGAGAGCTCAGCGTGATGGAATTCAAACCCCATGTGAAGCCTTTGCTCAGTTTCAAAGCCAAAATCCAAATCTTATCCTACAGTGCGTCCAGAGTTGAAAGGGCACTGCAGTGTGACACTTGACAATTCCCCTTGTAAGACAGGTGTAACACAGTTTGTAAATTGAGCCTTATGTTAAGTACATTGTAATCAGAAGAGGAAAAGCATCCTTTTTAATTTCAGAGAACAGTAGATAGCTGAAGGGAATGTGGGATATGCAGATACCAGCAGATGAGCTATCTTGGAAGATCTTGTTTTCATTACTCTTGATCTTGCAAAGATCTATAATACCCATATTGCCTATTCCAAACAACGCCTTTTTGTTTATACTCAGCTAAGGTCTGTGCACCTAAAAAGGTTGCATTACGTTTCCTGAAACCAAATTCCTGTATTTCATTACCTAGAATAGAGAAGTACCATGCCAGCCCACATTGTTCTTCAGATTACCTTCAATCTTATTCTGAGGGAATCAGATTTTGTTGTGCACTGACATGTATGCTTGACAATTGTAGCTTAATTGTATTAAGCCCTTCATAACACAATTGGAAAAGAAATCAGTGTCTGTATGGGTCACTGAAAGCCAAGGCAAAATTTCAGTGTACGTGGCTTGTTCAGGTCTCAGTGGTAGCAGTTAAGGTGTCAAGAAACACGACTGAATTCACCATTTAATTTCAAGATAAGAGCCATTTAAAGGTAATGCAAGATTGACTCAAGCTGGTGACACTGTTTATTTTATGCTGTCGTTTTCTTTGTTTGCCTTTACTGGAATAGAACATGGAAGATATATTCTGTTGGGATATTGTGCTGATCAGCCCCTCAGTGGCACCCTCTGTGGTTTGAC
Organism: Patagioenas fasciata; assembly: GCF_037038585.1. NCBI lineage: Eukaryota > Metazoa > Chordata > Aves > Columbiformes > Columbidae > Patagioenas > Patagioenas fasciata. The sequence goes on from NC_092522.1 coordinate 25,431,391, forward strand.
TGCTACCCACCTAGCTCTAACCCTTTTCCTGAATTGCCTCAGTTAGGAGCACAGTTTCACTATGGTCTCACTCTGTAATTTGGTGGTGGTTTAGTCAAAAGAGAAGTGAGGACAATTTCAGTCGCTTAAGATCTCAGTTGTCCTCTTTCTCTCTCTACTGGCTTTGTAAAAGAGTGACAAGGCACATATAGAAGCAGTGTAAATTACATGAATCTGGCCCTGTTTTGTATTCAGTATTTCCCTACAACAGCCGTCAACAAACAGAACCAAGGCACCAATAATACAGTTAAGGAAAACTAAAAACCAAGCCAGATAAAGCCCACCAATTGTCCATTGTAGAGAAAAATTAGAGGATTCAAATTTTGAAGCAGATTATCTCCCTGGGGCTATTTCAGATGGGAAAAAATTACTCTGGAACAAGAGAATAGAACACTAAAATCTCAAAGAGCAGTAACAAACAAGACATGAACTTGAACACCTCCTAAAGATAAAGAATGAGACTTTTTTTTCTGGAAAACACTGACACCAGCATGTGACCTGTCACAGAGACAGGGAGATACAGTGCAGAAGGATAGTGACAATATGAAAAGAACAAGCTACAAGGAAAGCTTAAGACAAATGGTGAGAGAGCAAAAGCAACAGATGTTTTCCCTTAAGGTCATAAATGAACACAGAAATCCTGACGCACAGGAGCTTTTCCGGAGGACTACATCTATATCAGAGCATGAAACACTAATGAAACAAAAACAGAGCACAAAACACAAAGAATAAAAGCAAAACAGTATCCTTTTTGCAAAGACAATGAGGGCAAACACCCAGGTAGCTGGTGATGGGCTGCTGTTTCAGGGGCAACAATCACATCTATTCCCACCAAGACATGCTGGATTCTGGTTCTGTTTTCACGACTCGCTGTCCAAGGGCAAGGTCACGGGCACACGGTTTGGGCTGAGGCAGTGGTTGTGCCATGCTGTGCTCAGCAATGGAAGCAGAGATGGGGAAGGACAGCAACGCTGATGGCATGGGCAGGACAAGGGGCAGGCAGCAGGGTCCCCTCACCAGGATGCTGCCAGACCTCGTGGAGCTAGAACTATCCTGGCTGATATCTACCAGCATCACACCACACTGTACCAGAGAGAGAGTCAGCAAGAGTAGAGGGAGTCCAGCAGGGTTTAGTAGCTCTGTCTCCCAGGAGGATGCCATAGCAGGCCCAGGTGGGCCTGATCTGGGATCAGTGGTGGGGGGGAGAAGCCCTATGGGAGACACAGGGTTGTTGATACTCTCCCTTAGACACCTGTAACTAGCCATTATGAAGGAGCTGAAGGGACCTTGATTCTATTTAATCGGTTAATGGACTTGGTTAATGGTTGGACTTGGTGATCTTGAGGGTCTCTTCTAAACAAAATGATTCTATGATTCTGATTCGCACCCACAGTGTCTGTTTCTGCATCCCCATGATGCAGTTTTCTTGAGCACGTCATGATGCTCACAATACGTTGTGTCATGGCTTGTGTGCAGATGGGCTAATGCACCCACAGACTCGAGGTGACTAAAATTTGACATCCCTGCAATTTTCATTTTCATTGTGCAGTTTCTTGTCAAGTACAACACAATCCCCCCATAAAGGGGCAATGCTTTTTAGACAAAGAGGGCCAAAGAGCATCCTCTCTGAAATCAACCACCTTTATTCCCCTAATAATTAGAGAAAAGAGAAAACATTCTCCAACCCTCCTACCATTTCTAGAGCAGGCTAACTCTTCCCTTCCCTGTCTCCCCCTGCCCACAACCACTGTCAGCCCATCCTCTCCAAGGACCTTGGTCTGCTGGGGTATAGCTGGACCCCTGTGTGCTGCATCTTGGGCTGTGAGGTGGCCCTTGGAAGTCATATCAAGTTATATATGAAGTGCCAGAGCAAAGACTTCACTCAAGTGAATGCTGATATATTATCCTTCACTAGCAGGCGAGCACACTGCTGGCAGCTATGAGGTGAACACATCCACAACCCTGACTTTCCACATGGATCTCCACTCTTTATTTTTCCCCTAGAAGATCCGCATTTGATCTCTGCTCAGGAAAAACGCAGAGAAAAGTGATTTCTCAGACCAACTCCTCTTCAAGACTGACATTATCAGTCTGGAATATTCACAGGGCTATTGAGTGTCCGGAAGAGGGGATGGCTGCGATCTGAGTGTACCGTTCAAGCCTAATCCAAACACCTCCCCAGATTTAGCTCAGCCTATCAGGAAAGGTAATTTAGCACCTGGGGAAGATAGGGTTTGGAGCCTGCATTTGGCACACCAGCCAGCCACCTCTGAATGGACCTTCCAGATGAGATATTCTGTCACAAAAAAAGGTTCATGGAGGTGTTAAGTGCAAAAGCATTCCTGAATGAAGAGAAAAAAAAAAAAATCCCACTTTTCCAGGATTTTGGTTTTCTGTGTGTTTTTCAAAAAGTTGTCTGGATAAACAGCCGGGAAAGAAGGAAAACGGGGGAGGGGGTGGAAGGGGGTGGAGAAATACCACTGCAATTTTCAGTTCTAATAAACATGATGCTTATGTAGAAGAGCTCTGGAAACCATCTGGTTGTGCAGTCAGTGTAGTGCATGCTTTGCTGGGCCATAGACGTACCTGTTGAGTACAGGATGCTTACAGAGCCTGATCGATTGTCAATGGAAATGAGACTAAGCTGATGTGTGTGAATACGTGTGTTTGAGTCACTGAAAGAGGCAGTGGATACAATTTTTAATGGACCTAGGGGACTCCTGTAAGTGAGTCCTTGTTGGGGATTCAACCCATTGTCATGGCAACACCATAAGAAGTCACCACTCCTCAGACGAAGCACTATGACTACCTTTGAATGCTTGAGCTGAATGCTCAACCTCACGTGTGGTGTAAATCCAAGCTCAGGACAGCCCCATCACAGTCTCAGTGCACAGACGTCAAGCACAGACAGATTGTCAAGGACTGGGTGGTTAATTGTTACACTGTTGTAACTCCAGTCTGTATGACAGCACATTGGGGCCTGCTTTGGTCCTACATGCATTTTTTAACAGGAGTTCTGAATTACTTGGATAATTTAAACGTTTTCTGCATATTTGTGGAAGAAAAAAAAAAAAGGAAAAAAAAGGAAAAAAGGAAGGTAGAAAAGCTGAATGCTCCCAGTTTGGAACAACAGGAGAACAGACCATGAGCAGATTTGTGAAACATCATAGCACTGATATTGTGAGTTTCCAATTGCAGAACCAGGAATAGAAGTGACACAAGATATAATCAAAGAAGAAGTAAAGGACTGGAAAAGAAATAATGCTAGTCAACATTGTTTTATGAACAATCAGTCTCCTTGGACAGATCTGATTTCATCCTCTGGTGAGATTATGAACTTGCTTGATATAAGTGACTGCATAAATGTAACAGACATTTTAAGGCTTTTGACTACTACTACACAACATTCAGACTTTGAGAAATTACATGATGTGATACAACATGTGATGTACTGAATAATGTAAAAAGCCAACTAAAGAGCAGGTCCCAAAAATCAGTCATCTTCCTATGGGCGTGGACAGGGAGGCCATGTGCTCTAAACTCCTCTTTTTGATCAGTCAGGAGAAATGGCTGACTGCAGAAGTCTTTGTGTTTCGGGGAAAAAAGAACTAGCTAAATGTGTACACAGCCTATTAAATAGCTGCAAAAATTAACATTCATCTAGCCCTAAACTCATTAGCCTACAGTGGTAATTAAACTGCTAGTTAGAGGAATAAACGCTAAAGAATGCAAATTGGTTTGGGGTCGAGTCTTAGAGCTTTTCTTCCTTAAATCTGAACTTCCTGAATTCAAATACCAATAGCATTTGCAAATCATTCTGCAAAAATATGTCTTCCTTGCCTTTATAATACTGTTGTACTTATGGTCCCTAATTTTCCTCCAATGTTTGACGGTAAGCAAACTTCTCAGTTTAATACACTTTTTCACAGAACACCTTGAAGTAGATGTCTGTTTAACCGTTTTGCATAACCTGTGAATCATGAGCTTCTTTCATTATTTTTATTGTTAATTACAATGCAAACAAAACGAAAAGGTTTTTTGGGGGAAGGAGAGCAAGAGGCACCTTGTGTTTTTCTTTTAAGATTGTAAAAGATCCTTCCCATGGGAGAAGACAAACCAAATCACCATTGAGAAAATTGGTGAGAATAATACAAGTACAAACTGACATGAAAGAGAGCTGAGTATTTCCACCAAATATTGAGCAGCAAACCAAAGATGGCAATTTAAAAAATAAAAACAATTTTTTCCAAGAAAGTTATTTCTTTTTCTGAAACTCTTTTTATTCATCATTTCTGTAGCAGAAATACTGGCTTTGTAATCTCTGATGTTAGTGTAATATAAATGAAATTTAATTCATTAGTTAATATACCTCCTTGATGTTGTGCATTTCAGTGCATCTTTAATCAGATTTTGTTGTTTTAAGCTAAAACCAGGAAATCTGTGGAAAGAAGGTGAAAATAATTACAGATAACTGAAAAAGTAGACATTACAAAACCTGACTTTGTAGCAGAGTGCACACTTTATATAGATGTTTAGGGGGAGGACAAAGCAAGTCCTGGTTGTTAGGTAATAGGACATGCATTTTGTGCAAATCCAGTGACAGGGGAGATATTACATGATCATTGGGAACATGAGAGGTGGGTGGTGGGATCGTTGGCTGAGCATTGAGCAACAGGCCAAGGTGCTAATGGGGTGATGCTCCACTTGTCTGATACAAAGTCCTAGGGGTATAATAAGATGATAGTTTTCATATTCAGGTTTGCGTTCCTGAGGAGAAAGGAGGGCACTGAAATGAATACTGCTGTTATTAATACATATCCAAAAATTTGCCTGAAGCATCTGGATGACAAACCATCCTTTGTCATCAACCTTCCAGTCACCTCCACTGGGCGTTAAACTGATTAAGACCCTTTCTTTCAGAAAAATCTCTCCTTCTCTGTCCTACTTTACTATGTGGACAGACTCAGGTGCAGTGCTGAGCCCTGACACACACCTCAAAGAAAAATCAAGCAAACCCACTTGGTTCAGCAGCATAAACTCACATCCCCTCACGGATGCCTGCGGCACAGCCGGGGCGCCCTCTCACTAGCTGGTATTCAATATTAGAGCCAAATCTTCCTCTGTGTAACTACTGCTGGGGATTTAAAGTGTTTCTGCTTTCCCTCTCACATCCCTATGAGCTAACCACATACCCTTGTTGTTCATGTCCTGTAACTGCCTTGAAATGAAAACAAAATAGAAAAAATAAAAAAGGATCAGAAATCCCCTAACTAATTTTATCAGTGAGAGAGCTGGCAAGCAGAAACGTATGTGTTGTAGAATCGAAACAGGTGTGGTTTGAGCATTTTCCACATTTAGCCTTGGAAAAAATATGAACGGAGGGTATTAATTCCTCCACACTGATAATGGGGGCTTGGAATCTGTTATCTGAAATAAAAATTCCTGGCAGAATTCCTCGCATACTCAAATGGGCAAGAAAAACTGATGATTTTTTTTTCATTAAGAACTTTTTTCTAAATGCACCGATTTTCTGTGTGAATGTTATTGAAGGATTTTTGTTGTTGTTGTTTAGTGTGCTTTACATGTGACATCTCTGCCCCTCTCTTAAGAAGGGAGCTGGATCCCATGGCTCTATCTCGGACAAATACCCCACTGAATGGTTCGCACCTCTGTGTGTACGTGCGAGCCTCTGCACTTCCATATCTGCCTAGAATATGCGCAACGCAACCAGGTTTGCTGCACATGCACAGTAAGAATAGCCTATTGTCACCAGCATTGCTCTGCAAATGCAAGAAATGGTATATAAACCGTTTTCTGGAGTTGGAGGTGACTGACAAGGCTGGGCAGGCGTCATGATGTTGCATTGCCTGGTTACTTGGTCAAGTCATTTTCTCTGCTGTCTTCTCTGAGGCTGAATGGTGCTGAGCACTGCACACAGCAGAGACCTTGATGTCCCTGACCTAGGGAGGGACTGCAGCTGGCAGGGCACTGGCAGGGCACTGGCAGCACAATATTTGAGACACAGGCAGAGCATATGAAGGACTTGTTGGTGTTATACATGGCTGATTCTGCCTTTCTCTTATTCTTTGTCACGCCCTCTGCTTTGTGCAAATTTCCCATAGCTATTCTAATCCTGGGGAGACACAAAATCCCTGTCAAGAAAATTAAAGCTATGCTATGTGTGGGATATCTATGCTACCTGTGGATGGTATAGATTATATGCTATGTAGTGTAATTACAGTACCCCACATTTCTGCTCAGTGGAAAAGATAAGTTACTCCTTTTCTCAAACTCCTCCAAAGACTCTCTCAAGACTCATCACTTCCACAACGCAGAGAGTGATTTGGCCAACTAATGAAGACTTCATAATGCTCACAAGCGTGCCTGTAGCAATGCAGTATAAATGAAACAGACGCTGAAAACATGTAGACAGCTCTCAGAGCAGAGATGAGACTTTTCCTTTACATACCCAAACCCTTTAGCCACTGGAGCAGCCTAGCTGAATTCCCACACTCCCTCTGCTGCAACAAGTCTCAGCATCTTTGTTGAGGATTCTCTTGAGGTCTGTAGGAGGTACAGGTTTGTGCCTTATCCAGGGGAGGAAAGCACGCAGTTGGAGGTCCCCTGCTCTGTTGGAGTGCTCAACACATCAGTGCATTGGCCATAGAAGCAGGACACTTGTTTTGACTGTGTTTTAGAAAAAGAAAAATGGTCAATTTTTCTTATGGAAGACAAGGTTTGCTGCTGGATTTCAGACACTGACTCCCAAATGGACAGACAGTCTCTGTGCCATGCCAAGTGAAAGATCAAGTGTTCTTCTATACAGTCTGTGGTCTGTGTGTGGCCTTTCACCAAAGCTGGGGCTTTAGGGCTCACAGAAAGCAGCAGGATGCTCATAGATTTACAGATACTCAAGAAACACAGTTCTTCAGACCTAAGCTATGTTTCAGTGGTTTCTTCCTGTTATATTTTTCTGCAAAGAGAAATAGTAAAACAGTAGTAAATTATCTTTAGGGTTTGAGTTTTAGGCTATTTTTCTTTCCTATTTCACCAGTTTTTCTTTGGTAAATAGGACCATATTGTTTAAATAGGCAAATTGAAGTTTGTTATCAATGTGATGTTCATCCCAATCTGAAGTCTGATTATTTGAGGCATGGATTTTGTACCCCCAACACATGTCATGACCGTAAGTGCTCTATAAATGTTACCTTTCCATCCTATTTGAGATAAAACTGCTCAGCTCGTTTCTGGAATCCTCATATTACAGCTCTCATTTTCAGCAGGATCATTCATTGTTACCTAAGTTTGAGGGCTGGACTCAGTTTGTTATAGACCTTCAATACCTTAACATCTACTACATGGTTTGGTTAATTTAATGCTCTTCAGTTTTGCCTTCAGATTTGCATTGACTTCACTGTGCTTGCTTTGGTTACATTTCCCAGTGTCAGTATTCTCCTCGCTGGCTAAATTCACCTCTGTCAACACAACAATGCCCGTCAATCACTTATATCCCAAACTCAACTTCCTGGTAGCAAGTCCCATAGGAGAAGCCAATGGCAAACACAGGGAATTCTCAATGAAAAGCCAAACCACGCTTATTTCTGCACGTACAGGCTTCAGTAACCTTTTTGATTCGCTGGCCAAACAGAATACACTGGAAAGCCCGTAATCCATCGGTGGCCAAAGGATACGGGCTTATTCAAAGACGGCGCTCAGGAAGGGTGGGGTAATGCCAAAGACCTAACGTAGAGCTTTACAGCTATGAAATCCCAGCATTTTTTGCCAGCTGTAGCAGGGCTCCACTGTGCGGGTGCCAAGCCGCAGGGCCACACACAGGCTCCGTGGCTCAGCACCCAGACAGCCAACTTTTTTTTTTTAAAAAAAAGGCAAAAAAAAAATGCTGAATCAGACTCTCGGAGCCTAACCAAAAAACATGCACATAAACTATAATTTTTATTATAAAAACTATGGTTGGGAACAGAGATATTGTAGAAAAGCTGGAGAAGAGGGGAAATATTCCTAGTGTTAAAAGCAAGCTAGAGTTCATGGCGTTTGACCACAATAGTTTTCTTGGCTGCTATGGTTCCATGACTGATTTAAGAGGGTTTAAGGTTAATAAACCATAGTTGCATGTTATTATGTCTGCAGTTCTTGCACTTTCACTAGCAGTACCATTTATTCATAGATTTATGATGATCACCATAGTAGTACAGAGATTATGTGTTTTTTAGGAACATTTGCTGGTGGAGGCAAAAAATGAGAGAGGGAGACAGTGGGAGAGAGACTTGATCTTCTAATCCGTAGTGCTGCTACATCCAGGCTATAAAAGGCATTGGTCCATGACCTGCCCAAAACCTAGAATGCACAAAAAACTCCTCCTCACCTAACCAACATGACCATAAGAAATATATTCAAATGTACCAAAAAGCATTGCTGATCTCAACATGATTGACTGGTGAGTGGGTCACAGAAAGGGCAGGTAAGTAGAAGAAGAAATAACAAAATTAAAGTAGGAAAGATGTAGCCTTTGCCTTTAATAGATTCCAAAAAGTTATTTTTTTTTCTCTTAAGTGAAAAAAATAGGAGAGTGGTTTTTTTCTTTTTTGTTTAGTCTTTCATTGCTTCAAGACTTTAAAACCGTCCTATAAAAGCTGAAGGATATTAATCTGTCATAAAAAGCTTAACACACAATGATATAAATGACAGGAAAATCATCCACAACAGTGTTAAACCACAGAATAATTATAAATTTTTGAAGTCTCAGCTCCAAAATATTCTAAAGGAGTTTTCCTGCTTTCTGTTAGGTCAGGAAGAGAAAAAGTAAGTAAGAAAGAAAAGCCTATAGTGTGTTTCCAGTCTCTCATGCTTTCTGAGCTGAACTCTGCATACAAATCTATATTTGTAAGACACCCTCATCTACCAGTTAATCAAAGCCCTGGAAATTCAAGGAAACCTGTGTTTATGGAAATCTGGCATTTCTGTAAAGTTTTGAATGAGAGCTAAATAGAGCAGTTCATCTCATTGAAACTAATGGCTTCTGCCAAGTGGTTTTGCAGTGCTGGGTCTTCTGGCACAGTCAGCATTTAGGAATTCATTTATGAGCTGGGTTAGCTGGAGACTCTGGAATTCAAATTTATGTCTAAGACTTAGTGGTTTATTCCTGATAGGTCTCTGTAAAGAAATTGTAATCAATTTACTAAACTCAGACTTCGTAATATGCAGAATAGAAAGCTGGCCTTTATTCATGATTTAGGGCTTGGGATTTTTCTATTTTTTCTTTTCCCTAGTGGACAATTGCAAACTGTACACATGTACATTGTGTGACTGAAGGGGGTTTTTTAATCACCCATTCATACTTGCTTTTGGAAAAGCTTTGTCCTGGTGCTCTTGACTTGACTTCCTACGGGCCTGATCCTGCTCTTGCTCGAAGTGCTCACATTTTCCTTTCGGGGGAGCAGAATCCTATAAAGTCACAGTTGCACGCAAAAAGCAGAGAAAACTGTGGCTTGTCACACGAGTTAATTTTATTTCAATCAGTATTTGCATGAACGTGCAACCAGGGTCTATTAAGTACTTGTTTGATTTGCTTAAAAAATATGTTTCCAGGAGCTGGCCAGCATATTTGAATATTGGCTTTTTTTTTTTCTTCTGAGTCATAAAAACCTAGACATTTTTAGCAAGCAATGAACAAGAATTGCTCTACCCTTTCAATGCAACTATAAATTTGCTCCTTTTTTCCCCTTTTAGAACTCCTTTGAAGAACTCATTGAATAAATTAACAACTTGGAAAGCTGCCTGCCGTTTTTGTTGGCTTTGGGTTTCAGGGAGTTGCTTGGTAAACAAAAGTCAATGGATTCAAACAGTAACAAAGTAATTTAAATGATTAATCAAGTGTTAAAACTAGCTTAACCTCTCCTGTTTTACAAACTCTATATCACCCTCACTAAACTAATAGAGGAATAAGACACCCGTCTGGAAATCTCATCTGAAATATTAGATTGAGAATCAAAAATTCAGCCAAGCAGTGTGGTTTGTAGGGATATCCTGGCGGATAATAAATTGCATTAATCTTACTTAAATTTTCCATCTAAATCATGTCTTGAGACCATATTGCACTGAGGGGAATGTGCCTAGCTTTGAATGCATTGTGCTACTGAAAAGGTTATTAAAAGGGGAAAAAAAACAGATAATGACTTTTTTTGTTTTTCTTCTGACTACTTTTTCCAATATTGAGGAACCTATGTTAAATATTCTGGCACCTAATGAAGAAAGTCCGCTTTCTCCTGCCAGTGATTATGTTTTCTAATAGAAGATAAGGAACTCACATACTCAGAACACTTGAAGCAATCTTTTTTTTATTTTCTGGCCAGAAATTATATGTGCGGACAAAAATAACCCCAGAGTTTTCCCAGCATCGTCAGAGCAAAGTATTTTTCTCATCTTGCTCATTCAGAAGAATTTCACTTTTCCAGCTACACGGAGTATGAAAACAATATCGGAAAAACTCCCCTGGGTTTTTCTTCAAGTTGCAAATCTGAAAGAAGCCCAAAGGTTATGAAGTTCTGCCCATCTTTTCTGCTTCTGTCCACCATCTACCACACTGCTGTCACTTCCTAAGTCTTAAATGAAATAAAAGATGTTACAATTAAAGGAGGCGTTGCTCAAAAGCACAACCCCTTGGAAACTGGGAGTGCTGTGATCAGACACACTGGTGGACAGGCAGTGGAGCCCCATAGGCAGGAGCATGGCTCTGCTTGGTGGTCTTGTTCTCAAAGCTGATGGAGAGACCCATGCCAGTGTCCTGATTGTGCTAGGGCACGTGCCTGGATTTGGGCTGCAATGGGCAGGAGCAGACCTGGGGCTCTCACTCGACATAAGAAAGCAGCAAGGGGCGATGCCAGCGTGGTGGAGAGGAGACCAAGAAGGCCGGTGTCCAAGGAAGGCTGCTTCAGACAGGCGTTGGTGTTTGCCTGAGGTCCTTAAGCAGCTGAAGGATAAGTACAAGCTGAGGAGGACACCGCTGACGGGTGGCATCAGAAAAGCCATAGATGTGCTGTCAGTGCTGGACACAGTGATGGTCCTGATTCTTTCTGGGGAGGCAGGAGGGGAAAGAGAGATGACAGAAGCAATAAGTCCACAGAAATGAGCAGGATGGGGCCTGGCGTGCTGGGTAGAAGAGGTGACAGCGTGGCTGTTGCCAGAGCAGTCCACAGAAAGGTGGAATTATCACCAAACATATCAGAACCACATCATTTGGGGTAGAGAGGAGGATTATTTCCAAAGAGCGTTACACAATATTATGCAATGCCATGTCGATGAACTATTTTGTTCTCTTCCTATGAAAATTTGGCCTTGAAATCCCTGAAAAGTTTTCAGCAGCTTCTCTCAGTATTTCCTCCTCAGTCCCAAGTCTGAGAAAGCTGTGGGAGCAGGTGTGCACCAGGCTGGTCTGAAATGAGAGAGGGAAGTGGTCCCTCAGGACCCACCTCACTGCACACCTGACCTGTATGGTCAAACAGGGGCTGGAGGAAGGGGACAAAAATGTGTTTTGGCTCTCTCTACGCATGTCCCAGTCTTGGTCCTGCAGCCCTGGGCTAACCAGCTGTGCAAGAGAGGAGCAGAGTTAGTTCCTCCTGAAAACATGACTCCTGCTGTATGTCCCATCTGAGAAGCTTGTTTGCACTGCCACCTTGGCAAATGCTGCAGTCATCACAGCAAAGAGCTGATGACTTTTTGAAGCCCCACAAGAAGGGCTGTCCCAAAATATGTTTTTCACTCTGCAGCATCAAAAGCCCAAGTATGTCAGATCTATTTTCCATGCAAATTGTTTTTGCACAACTAGGAAAATACTGAACAAGCAAATTCTTCTTGGGAAACAAATTCCCATTAAAATCAATGAGGCAAGCTTCCCACTTGTTTCTATGGCTTTTTTATATATTAAGCAACTTTATGAAAGGAAAATATTTCAGTTGTGTTTAGAAGCATCAACACTTTAATATGCTGCTGCTAGATCACAAATCAAGCATAAAAATGAGTGAACTGAGCTCCAAGCTTGTACATTTCCTTACACAATTGTTGCAATCATCTTCACACTGACTTTTTAAACTCACTAAATCAAAATTATACTTTAGAGGCAGTAAATACTTTCAAGGCACCTGAAGAGTCTCAATTCTTCCCTGAAGTCCAGATGCACAGAAGGGGTAAAAGGGGAGACAATTTAAAAAACAATGCTTTTAAAATCAATTCATTCTCATTTAAGGTCATAAACTCTGAAATAGCAGTCTGACTTGATTTTAGGGGAGGATTAATGTTTCCTGGGTGGTTTTGCCTTTCCTTTTTTCCCTTAATGCATTTGGGTTTGTTGTGAGTGCAACCTTAACTGGGGTTTATAATGCTTGAGTTAGGGTAATTATATGACCATTTTATGCTTTTTATCCTTTGAACATGGATACATGTTTTTAGTCTTGGCTTCATTTTGATGTAAGGCTTTGTTCTTTTTCCTGTCTGGGAAGGTATCATAGATATATGCTTGAAAAGGTAGGCCAATTCTGAACAGTTCGGAATTAGAATTTATGAGTAAAGAGTTGGACCCCATAGCCAAGCCACTTCCAAGCTTGTATCCTGTGTTTGGAATTAGCTTTTTTTTTTTTGACAGGGCCAGGAAGAGAAGCAGGAGTGCTTTCTATTCCTGAATCTGCTGCGCTTTGGGTTTAGGTGCATAATACCAATGTGCAGGCAAAATCCTCACCAAGCGCTGGGGAGTTCCTCCTCCATCCCAGCTGGGAGTTTTGTGAATGGACCTCCCAGTCCGGACCCCGCGAGGAATGTACGGATGGGGTTGTGTACTGAGAGCTCAGCTCCCGCATTTCCCGCAGCACGGGGCTGCTCTCGCGTCTAGTGACATGGATAACAAAGCTCCCATTGATCTCCAGGCTGCAGGATCAGCTTCGTGCAGGCCTAAATTGCTCATCTGTTTTTAATGCCAAGAGCAATTTGGGGTTTTTTTTATGGACAGCGTGGTTGCAAAACCATGTTGTTTAAGATTAAACTTCTTTCATCTGGACAATGGCAGCAACAACAGCAATGAAGAAAAAAATGCTTTTGAAAATAATGAAAAAAATCAAGTATCTTTTTTTTTTTTTTTCCTTTTTGTATAAAAGAAAGTAATTACATCCAGGCTGACCACAAATGCCAAGTTTGTGCTTGATGCAGCTTTAACTGGTTGAAATATTATTTCTAAATAAACAGAGTTTAAAATGGAAATTCTGACGAAGATTTGACTATATTGCTGTTACTATCATGTTAAATCATTGTTATTGTCCTAGTGGTGTCAGTGAATAGCTACAATTGCTTGTGGAATGATGAAAGCTCAAACTCAAAATCCTTAGCTTCTCATATAAACTTCTGAGTGTTCAACTAGAGGAGACTTACACCCACCCAAGTCATTCTGGATTTGTTATAATAAACAAGTTATTAAATGTAGTTTCTCTCCTAAATTGTTTACTGTAGCTGTACAGCTTTTCAAGGAACTCTGGTTTATTTTCAGTACCCACACCTTATCTACGGTGCTCATCACAATAGTAATAGTTGATGCAGTGATTTAAGAGACTGTTGTACACACTGACCTTTATTTCTTGTTTTGTTTGAATTTTTTACTGGCATCTTTCAATGGGGATTTTATTTTGAGGGGGAGGCGGGTGTCAGCTATTGCAAAAAAGGCTTCAGTAAGGTCTAAATGGTTAGACTTGGTTTAAATAATTTATTTGGGTATTAGCTGGAAACCATGGAATTAACTGGGTGAAAGTGTGATTATGGTAATAAAAGCATGCAGAGTTGGATTCTTCTGGTTGAAAAGATTCTTCCTTTCTCACATGAAAACACAGATTTTTGTTAACAAAATTAAGTTCCACACTCTTCTCATGTAGTCTCACTGTGCAGTATCTATCACAAATATTTATGATGGTGTCCTCTAGCTCGTGCATATAATATTCATGCAAACAGTAAGAATGCCCTCTAGTTTCTGCTGAGAGACTGTTTAACTGGGCCTAGTCTTTGAAAAATGCCGAACAGAAAGGGCAAGAAAAGTGAGGTTTCTGCCCCAAAGGGCTCCCAGTGATGCCTCATGGCAGCTCAGAACCCCACCACCCTTGGCAAGGGAGCTGGGGTCCACATCTAGCGCACAAACCCACCGCTCCTCCAGAGACAGTGATGTTGCACCACCTACAGCATCATCTACTGGCACTTCTACTGAGAAAACTTCCATGTTATGTGCCCAAAGATCTGCACAGGCTACAGATTTTGAAACTATCTGTAGGTTTAATTCTTTACCATTAACAACCAAATCACACTGTCTACCCAGCTCCTCACTGGCATATTTTAAAATGTGTTAGGACCAGGTGGTGCCTACTGGCATGGTGGTTCTGGGAAAAGCCAAAAGAGCAGAAATAAACCAGCCTCTGAGTAAATACGTGCTGTAATCCATCACGCTTTGGTGCCTAGCTGCAGCAAGTCTGTGTAAGCCATCCACCCTGCTCTGCACAGTTGTGAGCTGAGGTGCTGCTGGTGCAAACTCATCATTTTAAGCAGAATGCTGGCAGAGAGTTATTTATGGAAACCTGTGCCTGAAAGACGTGTATATACATAGTGCAGCACAGAGAGGGACACATACGCCACTGTCAGAGTGCAAAATCATCCAGCAGGCTTCTTGCAAAGCTGATCTCTTTGTCTTGGAGAAACAGTGGTTTGAAAGATACTTGGCAGTGGCTTGAAAGCTCACTTTCTCATCTAATCAGTGATGAAAATGACTGTGGTGTCCAGGTGTTACAGCTGGACGGTTTGTCTTGCTCTGTGCATTACCACTTCCTTCCTGAGATAATAACGAAACCATATCGGCCTACTGTGATGACCACTAGGAGGAATTTTTCTTCCTCTTCTCTGTCAGCCAGTTCTCATTTCTTGCCAGCTTTGTCTCCTTGTGTTTACCACATTATATCCCTTCTGTCCTCCAAAGTAAGTGATCTGTGAGCAGGACAGAGAAGGGGTCTGGTACCTGCTTGCCCCCACTGCATATGAATTCCAAGGCAAGACAGAGCACAGATGGACAATATGCCTTGACTGTCCTCATCTCTGTAGACAGACAGGTTTGGAAAAGCAAAAGAAGAAAAGCTGGAGACACTAAAGCTCCCCCCAACCCTTCATAATCCATTACTTCTAGTACCCCTCATTTGGAAATAAACACTCGTGGCCATGCGGTACCTGTCACAGCTCTGCAGACAGCAGCCCCTGAGGACTCCAAATTCAGCACATCCCTCAGCCAGGAGCACCCAGGAGGGTGCCCTGCAGTAGGCTGTGCTCAGGTAAGCGCTGGCCTAGCTGGGCTGCCTTAAGTGTCACAACTGCAATGACAGTCAGTCCTTGCCTTTCTTTTTCCACAAAACACTGAGCATGGCTGTGGACTCAAGGTATAAAGCTCCTTAGATATGAACAAGGTCCTCCTTGGTGGAAGCTGAGCTCCTAAAGCTCTTGCTCACCATAACCTTGTTTTAGCAAGCTGTCTGCCAGTCTGTGGATGGCTTGTCTAAAATCTATGAACTTTCTGACTTGTTGAGCTGGACACCTTAAAAAAAAGTGCTGACTTCCAAAGGTGCTGGCACCTACGGTTTTCCCAGAAGTTATTTCTTCTTAGATTTTTGCCCTAACTGAATGTTTTCTTGCTTCATCACTTCAGTCTTTCAGAATTCATTCTTCTATTTTTATTAGAGAAAAAAGTAATGCTCTGAACAAGACAGAGACAGAAAAACCCCAAGAAAGAAGGAAAAAAAAAAAAACAAACCAACCACCTAAATTTCCAATAGCTCAATTTCATCTTATTTTAGTGAAATAATCCAAAAGTTGGGTTTCCTTTATGTCTGAAAAAAAGACCTTGAGTTCTCATTACCATGGTGCTATTCATGAGATCTCTTGTTCTTACTGCGTTTGCTGGAGCCGAAATATGAAGCACAGAGAGGTGCCAAAATGAGTGAAAACACGCTTTTCTGAGCAACAAGGCAATTAGGGCTAGGTTTGGTACAGACCTAACTTTGGCTGCAGCGTTGCTATGTTGCAAAGCGGTTGTCCTTTGTCCCACAGCAATGAAATCCTGAACTGAATTCTTCTGCA
Organism: Patagioenas fasciata; assembly: GCF_037038585.1. Lineage (NCBI taxonomy): Eukaryota > Metazoa > Chordata > Aves > Columbiformes > Columbidae > Patagioenas > Patagioenas fasciata. The sequence continues at coordinate 25,447,588 of NC_092522.1, forward strand.
AACTTCCCATCTTTTGGATAACCCAGACTCAGTTTTAATCCTGGCTGGGATATTTTACTGGGCTGAACTAAAACCTAGAGTTGAAACATTTCTGAACTCAGAGACAGTCTAAGCACAAATCTGGACCCAGCTTTACAGTTAGGACACGTCTGTGGCCCTCATCATCAGAATATACTGCAATTAATAATAGCTAGGGGAGGGGTTTTCGCCCCTAGGTCCAACAGCACTTTATAAGAATGGACATACTGTTTCCCGTATTCTGCAAATGAGGAAACTGATGCACAAGGTGACTTGTTTCAAGCAACTTATACTCCGTAGCTCAACAGTGCATCACACTCGACCCATGTAGGAGTCCTCTGCAGGCAATAAAGCTGCAGCTCTTTATTTGAATTAGTACTGCAATGGCAACCTGATTTACGGACTCTTCTGCTGCTGGGGTCAAAAATTAAGTCACTTTTCAGCCGTGGGGCAGACCTGCCAACTGTAATTAAAAGCTTTCCTTTGAAATATGTGTCAGACTTTACACATGGTGAAAAGTGCTTCTCACAATATGAGCTTTCAGGCTGCTGCGCTGAACAACATACATGCGGCTAACCACTTCTCTGTTGGGTCCCAACAGCATCTGTTCCTTTGCCAACATTTTACTGGCATTCCACTGAATTCAGAGTAGCGTGCAGTTCTGTCAGGTAGGGCCAGAAGCAGTTAAGAGGTTAATAGACTCAATCCGACTTCAAACGGCGACACAAACCACAGAGGTGAACCGAACAGACGGCTATCAAATGGGGAAAACAGATAGACTTTGTGATGATTTGACTAATTGCAGGAGAGATTGTCTCCTGCAGATGATACTCTTCCCACCCCTCTACAAGACATATACTGGCTGGAAGAGAGCCATTGATCACAGCTTGCACGGAAGTCTTAAAACCCCAAATTTAGGAAAGAAATCAAAGGTGACTGTGTCCCCAAGTCATCCAGGCTCTTTTCAAACCCCAATGCTTCTCTCCCTGTTCTGGAAAGAGCTACCTCCAAAATTTCTGCTTCTGCCAGGAAAGTATAAGACCATCCCAGCTGCCCCCCAGCAGCACGCTCTGACTTCAGCAGGGGCTTTTCCTCCAGCCAGTGCCTCACTCACTGCTGTTCAGGTGGATTAAGCTGTCTGTGGACAGACACAGAAGGCTTTCTTGTGAGATTTCCAGAGCTCCTTGTCTCCAGCCAAGTCAGAAATACTGCTAGCATAGCCACCTTGTGGCATGGGAGTATCTGCACTTTCAGTCCCAGGAGACAACAGGAAGCACAGAGTTTAAAGCCAGAATTTAAAATAAATACATAAAAGTTAAGCAAATATTTTTGAACCTCTCAAGCAGGTTTGGGTTTTGTTTAATTCAAAGTAATAATAATACTTAGCACTTATAGTGTACTTCATAGTTTGAAAGCATGATACAGACTTAAGTTTTGGGTAATGGTCTGAATCAGCTCTTGTGTGATCTAAGTTGGTTCTGCCATGCTTGGAGGGTATATTTCAGATGTCAGAAGAGAGAAGCAGGAGTATCCTTTCTGTCTCTTGTGTTCTCCTTTCAATGTTTGCCACTGGGTTTGTTTGTAGGAAATCATTCCACCTCTTTCTACCTTAGTTTACCCAACAGAGAATGGTGCTCCAACCTCACTTGCAGGTCTGTTGTGAGATTTAATTTCAATAACGCATCTAAGGTCCTCTGACAGTAACTATGCAGATGTGGATGGTTGTCATTCTTTCTTTTAAAACCTAAATTGTGAATGAAATATATACTGGCAGCTAAACAGCTCAAACCATCCCCGATTACATATATTGTTCTAACAGTAATCTCATCCACTGCCCGAGGCACAAGAGTTTTGAAAAGGTTACAGTAAAATATGCAAATAGATGTATCATATGCAAGAAGAAAATTCTCTCAGGTCCTAGTGTGTGCCTATTGTGGCTTGAGCTCTCCTTCCAAGCCTTGTTTTTCCAAGAGTCAGCTTTAAAGCTCGGCATAGCTACTGGACCAGTTTATGATCTAAAGACATATTTACAAGTTCAAACCACTTCAGGAGCTAATTATATTCTGGACATGCTACAATATTTGGATGCCAAAACGTCCGTATTCTTTGAAATGAATGTTTGGTAGCTTTCTTAAGAAGACCTCATTTCACAAACTCCAGTTACAACAAATGAACACATGTTCCTCTTTTTGTTTCCTCTTTTTTTGCTGAATTTGAGAAAAAAAAAAGAAATCATACCACAATGGAAAACACTTCATTTTCTCATTAAAAAGTACATTTCAGCAACTTTTCATCACACTGTCCTGCCACCCTCAGCTTTCTGTGAGAGCTGCTATGAAGGACATGATCTTCTAGCAGCCAGTGCAGTATGGAGAAGGGACACAAATGACCCTGGAAAAACAAGCAGTGTTTCTCCATTGACTTTAGTGGGTGTAAGCAGAGGCTCAGTTTAAGGGGAGCAGCAGTCATTAACCAAGGCTTCTGTTCTTCATTCAGGTTGTTTATTCCCTCACCTTGATACTTCTCTTGGAGCCAGCAACAGCCTGAGTGGAGGTGGATGGGACTGGTCTCACTGGACCTGGTCATTGCCCCATAAACTATACAGGGCTAAGCCACGTGCTGCTGCCTCAATTTCCCAGTATCATGCCAGCAGCTGGGGAGCTGGGGAGTCTGCTGATCTCTGTGGGTGGACGTGGAGGTTGCTGGATGCTTTGCTCAAGCCCCAGCAGAACTAGCCCAGAAGTCATCAGAAAAGGGAATCAAGGGCCAGAGGAAATTCCTCACTGACTTCAGCACACATTTGATCAGGTTTGAGGTGTGAGGCAGCATGAAAGACAGGACAGCAGTGAAAGTGGGAGGTCTGGGAAGAGACTGTACAGCTGGTCATGCTCACTGGACAGGAGGCTAAAGCTGATGGTGAAAAGGAGCCCAGCCCTTGGCACATGGGTGAGTGCATCGTGTCTCTGCATGGTGCTGCTCCAGGTGCAGGCGGCAGCTGGTGAAAAGGCAAGAAGACGCTGGTACGAGAAAGCTGGAGGCTGAGCTGCTTTGTGTCCCTAAGATCTAATGTAGTGTCCCTTGGTAAAGAGAAGCTACGAGCAGTGGGAAACATACCAACCCAGTGTGCACATGTCAGAGCCACGTCTGAGTGCAACCTATTTGCCATATCTAGAATCAAGTTTTTCAAGTTTTCCTTCTTACAACTGATCATTTACCATCCCTATGATTTTTCTTGCTGCTTATTCTCCATAGACGTTGCCACCTCTTTGATCTCTACATAAATACATGCAGCTCTTGAGCACACTGTTTACATAGATTAAAAGGAATCCTAAACCTTACATGTACACACTGATAACCTCAAATCTGATATGTGATTGAGTACCTGAAAATGGCTTTTACTCTCTGGAATTTTAAGGTTTACAACAACAAGTCAGATGTCTTAAGCCTTAGAGAGCACGGGCGTTTCCCTTTGAGTACAGCAAACACTGGCTTCCATGGTAAGGTCGGATCTCCAGCAGCGGTGCCTCTGAATACCAGGATGGCATTCAAGCCTGTGATCCACAGAGCCAGTTTTATCTTCTATAAGCAGGATCAGTTTATGCATCATCCTGACAGTGCAAGTATCTTGAGAGAGGTATGCTGTGCTTTTAAGCTCTTCTCTAAACCAGAGAAACCAGAGCTTAAAACATATTGTCATATGGCACATGAAGTAACTTGAATGCTCTTAAGTCATTGCTGAACTTGTACAATTTCTGTATACGTTCAAAACCTGGTGAACTATATTGCTCACAGTCCTTCAAGTAAGGTGGCCTCATCTTTGCAAAATAAAAGCATGAAAAATGTTAGCACACATCTCAAGATTATGAAACTAGAGAACACTGCATATGGTTAACTTATACCTTAAGGCCAGTAACTTTCACAGCTTCTGGAATTCCTGGATTCCTTACTTACTGTAGTTGTGTCTCTGTAAGCATCATCACTGATTCTTAGCACTTTAGTTATAACTTAAAAATTGTTTTCTGAGCAACGTTCTTGCCAGTACTGCTGAATACTAATACAGACTGCAGTAAAACGAGGGAGCAGTTTGTGTGTCTCTACCAACACCAATACCAAAACCACTCCAACTTACTAGACAACCTCACAAACATTTGTCGGTCCATTAGTTACAAACTGTAGTCATTAGAGGTTATTTTCCCCATGTACACTGACCACAGGACTTCCATGAATTAAATCTTGCTTGAGCTAAGGCAGATCATTCAGGAAAAATTTTGAAAACCACTGTAAGATCAAGTCACAAAGATTTTTCTGTAGTACCTGTGCTGGGACTTGGGCTTTTAGAGCACAGCTACCTGGTGGTACCAATATTGACCCAGAGTTACAGGAGCTTTTGATATGCAGGGATCGGGAACTCTTAGGTGAAGAGGAATCTGTTACCACATTGATGAGATTAGTCCTATACTACCACATTTGAGCTAAACACTGCACTGCTTAGCTCAGCTCATCTAAGGCAACATCAGTTTCAGGGAGCCTGTGGTTATTTTTAAAAAGCCACGAAAACTGTAGAGAAGCTTCATTCTACACATTTTTTTCTAGAAGCCTCTAGACAGATAGAAAAATCATGGCGATGCAGGCATAGGAAAGATCTTATCTGCTACACAAGTATTTTCCAGAATGAGACATCACAATGCACTGATTTAAATGATGCTGAGATCATATATCAATAGGGTGAGTTGTGTGGAACGAATTCATAGCGAATTGCACAAAATCCTGAAGCAGACAATATTTGGGGAAGATCATATGCATACTGAATGAAGACAGGCTGTTTATGACCAGAATCAGCACATGAAGTTGTCAAAGAGTGAGTCACAAGTGTATGAAAATTTACCTCACTGAGAAGAGATACTGCGATAACATTTAACAGATCCTTTTTTTTTCCACCTGGCACTTGACACTTTAGTCCTTTTCAAGTGTCTGACCACCTCCATGTGCTTCGGAAACCTCTCTGCCAACCCCAACAAGGCTTGAGAAGATCACAGGAGTTTTCACATACTTGGCTGCCCCAGCTTATTAAACAGTCTCCTTATAGGATGTTTTTATTTTTCAGCCTATATCCCAAAAATCTGATGTTCTTGGACAAGGAAATGTGATTGCGGGTGGGCTTAGGAGTTTCTACCCTCACTGCTTTCCTACCTGGTCTAGGGAAAGTTCTTTAGACTCGAAAGAGGCTTCTCCCAGACTTCTCTGGGAGGTGATTTCACATCCCTAACTCACACTGAATGGCTCTTAGCCATACATACAGGCAGCCCTTCTGCTTATAGAAATGGGTAGAGTGCCAGGGTTTTGCCCCTTCACACTGTGTAGGACTACTCATGTCATCAAAGATTGCAAAATCAAGCTATGAATTTTACAGCTGCAATGTGTGGATCACCCACTAAACTCTCCAACTGGGACATGCAGATCTTTAAAAGCACACTTTTTAGTGAAAATATCTACATGGATCCAATGCTGACTCTGAAAAAAAGGAATTCCCTCTGTCCCACAAAATCTCACACCTTTCTTGCTCTATCTTATTTTCAAGAGAAGCCAAGGCGAAGAGAAAAGCTTTATAACATGCTGAAGGTCAGAAAAGCCAGACACTCATTCCTGGTAATGACTTGCCCCAGAAGATAAAAAGGAAATCCATGCAGCCCTGTTAACCTTGAAGGCTTTGTTTAGAACATTAGCGTAGGGGACATTTGCACTAGCATTCAATATCTAGCCCTGTACTAGTCTTCTTGACCCCATAATATCAACTTAAAGGGAAGAAGCCGCTTCCAAAACATAACTTAAATCTTCCTGAGTTATACAATGAAGTGGGCCAAAGCAATGATGCCCTCATACAGCGTGAGTCTCTCCATGAAGAGACTAGCTAGATGTAGGAAATAAATCTGTGGGCATCTGTACCGGAAATGTTAAAAAAAGGGGATCCAACTGGAAGAAATTTTCCTGATGATACCTAAGGCCTCTGCTTTAAGGTAATTATACTATGGCAAGGGTTCAAAAATAATTATTTCCTAAGCTACCAAGACGTGATGAATACTAGAGCTTTCCTAAATGTTGTTTCTTGTTAGTGTCTTCAACCCATATTCCTCCTGCTTTCCTGGGGTCAACTGTGGATAAAAGAAAGTGAGTCTGAGGACTGATGATTGTTGAATCCCTGCAAGTATGTGCAGTCTATGAAGTCACAACTTGGTTTCTATAGCTTTTTATTTTCCAGGAAGTTGTCTGAATTTCTTTATGGCCTACTTTACACTTTTGTCCTTGCTTGGCTCTGCTAGCCAGCATGTTTGAAAGACAGAGGCAATTCTCCAACTACCCCTACCCAACCTATCAGTCTTTCTTCCCATCCATCCATTCATCTGTCTAGAAGGCTTAATGGTCTACACAACGATGGCTCCACTTCTAGCTACTCCACACTGTTGCCTCTTAACAGAAAAAAGTAGAAGAGTGAGAGGAAGAAAGAATTAGCTCTGTATGTCTTGCTACTGCTTTACATCCATGGGCACCAAGATCTGGACCCTACAGCACTTTGTACTACGAGTCTGGATATCTCAGAAAAAGAAAAATGCACAGTTAAGTGGTTTTGGTTGGTAGCTAAAGAAATAAAGTGATGCTACTGTATATCCTTGTGTTGCTGGTTAACCTGCCATTGACACCTGGCCTGGACAACACCAAGCTGTCATCTTTGTGCACTCCTGCTGAATCCTTTCCGGTAACATACCAAGTCTGATGAGCATATAATCTCTTATGAGTCATAAGTAGATTTCTCTTTAGTAATACTTATTATTTGAGCCAGACTGGAAGAGTATGGTGCATCCTTACAGAACACCTACAGCTTTGATGAGCACCCCTCTGTGATTTGCTATGTTTTTGCCATTGCTAGTCAGGAGAATTGTTATTGAGCAAGAGAGCTCAAAGGTACTATGCACACCAGAGAGAAAGTGCTGCCAGCTCCTTTAGCTCCTCTGTATCAATCCTATTTTATATTAGTGGGATATATTTATTCGGAGAATGTCTGACTGTCAGCAAAAAGGGCAGCATTTGTCTTCCTTTGAAGATTAAGTACCTGGTCTCTAATACTTTCTATCATGGAGAACTTGCCCCTTTAATGTGGGTCCAAAGTCCCTGCGTCTGAACATATGCTTCCCAGATGGACCTAATTAAAACTATGTGGTGGTATTTGGGGGTGAATAGATAGAGAAAGAGAAAACTTGCCTAGTGGAAGGTCTATGGAAAAACCTGAAGAGGACTGAGAAATGGGAGACCACTAGAGTGACCAGTTGGTGTCTTCTCACTGAGTCACAGTGAGAGGAGGGCTTGTGGATTGAGTTCTTCATGTTATGGAGCCAAGCCTGAGGGCCAAAGGACATGGGGAACAGCAAAACAGAGCAAAAATCAATCTTGTGGTGTGTCTGGAGAAACATGTCAACTGAGACATTCCTGTTGGGAAGAACAAGGGAGGGCTGCAGCTAAATGGGCTGTTCATGAAGGTCGATTAAGAGCTGTGGAAATGGCAGAAGAAGGTGTAACTGCAACATTTGTCAGGTTTGTAATACCTCAGTATGGGACAGAGCTGGTTCATTTTCCGCATTTGGTATAGCAGATGAATGCTACTTCTGTTTTCTCTCTTCAGAGAGTCATGTCTTCTTTAAGGGTAATATTGTAAGATTCTCAAAGGAGTAAGTAGTTAGATTTTCTTTACCTGCTGCAAGGCAGTTGCTCCAACTTTCCCCAGATAGGGCGGCTGACCAGCTCTCATTGCTTGGTGTACTCACACCAGGACTCATCTTTCAACAAGCAGGAATTGAGGAACTACGATTTTGAAAACCAGTGTTGGAAGGCATTAGCAAGTCTGGAAGAAAGTTAGGTTAACAATAAACAGAACATCATTTGATACTACCAATGTGACACGAAGCAGAGGAACGGTTGCAGCATCATGACTGTAAATTCTTTGGACCAGTGACTGCTCTTGGTTGTGGACACAGCACCTGGAAGAATAGGGTCACATAAGTGTTTCTGGGAACCCATGTCATGATACTGATGAACAAGTGTGGACTTCTCTAGTCAAATGGTTGGCTACCATCTCCCAAAGGAGGCCTGCACTTCAGCTTCTGCATGCACATTTAGTTCTGACTTAAAGACTTGCTGAAATCCAGTGTGACAAGTGACATCATGGTTGTGAAATTAGGAGTGGGTTTTGTACAAAAAGGGTTTTGCATACTTGGAGTTTTACATCGTCTTGAAAAACCTCAAGAGTTGTATGTTACTGGTGGGATTTCATAGTCGTTGATACTTTATTGGAAAGTTTTTGTCAGAAGTCCTATAATCTGCCACAGCAAGGTGCATTGATTCCCCCAGGGACAACAACCAGTTCATCTGTTTATATCCAGCCTGGCCTGAGAGACAAGAACAGAAGACCTCAGATTGACCAATGGGAAAGTTATTTGTGTTCTCATCTCATCCTTCAAAGATCACAGTCAACACGGCAAAGAGAGAGACACAGTGGTATTGGCAACCTGGTAAGTGTGCACAAAGAAATCTGAACACTCTGGAAATGAAACAGTTCTCCTTGGCTAAGGCATGAGTCTTCCAGAGCCTATTCAGGCAGTTTAGTGGATCTCTGAGCAGAAAGATGGGATGCTGGTAGGGCTTTGTTTGTCTCTACCAGGTCATGGAATGAATTCAGGCTAAGGTATTTGGAGAGAAGAAACAAGTGTGAACACAGCTGTCACGAAACAACCACAGTGTTTTGGGCAAAATGAACATTAAATTTGGTGGAGGGAGAAGCTGGCAAAGTACCTAGTTCTTCCAAACAGGAGGTTTGTTTCTTTTTTTTTTTTTTTAAGTGCCTTGTTTCCCATCGAATTATCCCATTTACCACTTACCTATAGGCATTTTGTGAGACAACACTGGAGCGTATACAAGTTTTGCTGTATAAGAGCCCTAACACCATGTCTTTCTTGCTTCTCTCCCTCTCCCCACCATCCTCCTCCCCGAGTTCTGAGTCCTTTCCAGAGTCTGACTCCAGTCCCCAGATCCAAGGATGGGATTTTTTTCTCAGGGAAGACTCCCTTAGACCTCTGGGCTGCAACAGTTCCAGGAATGTGGCTACAGGAGAGCAAAGTCCCAGAAGAAATATGAAGTTCATTTTTTAACTAATATTATGATTTATGAGGAACAGCTGAACAGACTACGCAAGGTTTCATTTAAATAGATTTGAAGAACACAATGATTTAGTGGAACTGTATATGCTTACTCTTTTGTGAGACTTATACATCACATATGTAAGTACCAGGCTCTTTTTCCTACTGTCTCTATGTTTAGTCTTACACATGATAACCATGTGCTTTCAGCACCTCACATACACTAATGGGTTTTTCATCAGAAAGCCCCTCAAGGATTGAGGGGTGGAGAAATGAAATAAACAGGCGAAGCATGCCCAGGAAAACTGTTGGCAGGCTGGAACCGTGCCCCAGGTTTCTCATGTCTCAACATCAGTGCCTCGGTCAGTCATTTTGCTCCTCATGGTGCTGCTGCAGTGGCCACTCTTCCTCACCCAGAGCTTCATCATACGTTTTTACGTTATTGCTACAAGTGACAGTTCATCTCCAGGAGTCCCACCAGCTTAAGGCATCTTGTGTATCCCTTCCACATCTGAGGAAGAGCAGGGAGCTAAATGCTTGTTTCTTACATCTCAACAGAAGGCACTTAAAACAAACTGGGTTTTCCACCATGCGATTAGAGAAAATTTCTCTGTAAGTAGGGGCACTGTATTTGATGGACTGTCTTCAGTGAGTGTAGTAATAAATGTGTCTACTTTTGCATTTCTCCTCACTGTTAAATACATGTGTATGTTGCTTACAGTGTTTAGCCATGTAGAAGCCCAACAGCTGTGAGAAAGTCTGTCTGCTCTTCTTGCACTTAAGAGATAAATTATCTGCTCTGAGACTAACATTGGTGGAAGCTATGTCCAACAATCTTTTTCTAAATATATGTAATATGCAACAATAAATTGTAACATAAAAATCTATAATATATAAGCTGTTTCTCGTCTATCTATGTCCAGATAACTAACAGTTGTCTTGCCCTTATTTATGATGATTTTACTTCTCTTGGAATGGCAACCTGAAGCAAAGTTAACATCTCAGTGTCACCTGTGTGTCAACAGAAAGTAAGGTTGAACACTTTATGGAAGGGGTGTTTACACCATCTTATACAGAGGCTAATCAAGGCTAGTAGAGCTTTTTTGGCTCTTTCACCTCAGACAAGGTGTAGAATAGGAGCAGAATCCATTTCTTCTTACTCCACCATTCGTGTTACTTCTTCTGAATGAGATAAATAAAACCTCTTCTGGCATTGTTCGTGTTTTTTTAGTGTTAGGCTCAGACCATGGAGATCAGCTCCATCTCCTAAGTACTTCAAGTCCCATAGCATTTGCATGGAGAGCTGATCTCATGTCAAAGTAATATACTGCCAGGAAAAACTATGTTGACATACTAATCTGGATACCACTACATGTTGGTGCATGTGAGCTTAAACCAAAGACTTCATAGATGTGTAGGCCTGGAAATCACTATTACTAAAGAGTTCTACATCTAACCTGTAGGTAGAAAGTGGCTCAGCTCCTAAAGTCTGGAAAAAAGTCACAATAAATCCCTGTGATTTTAAAATGGGATGCATTCAGAGGCATATGTGCACACTGCAGTGAATAAATCCTGCTTCACACATGGTAAAATAAAAGCTTGGGGGAAATCTTACTGCTAAGGTGGGTTGCATATGTGTTTTTGCAAGTGTGTTTATGTAGAGTTTTTAGATCCCAAAACTAGAGGCCTTGCTCAGGCAAAAATCCAACTGGCTGAGATGGAAATGTTGCCTTATTCAGTCTGCAAAACTGGACTGGGAGTGTGTGTTGTTCATTCTCTGTGCATGCTAAAAGGTCAGGGAAAAGGTTGCCAGGACCTCTTATTTGTGTCTGTCCCTCCCCAATATGTAGCCAAGATGCAGGTAGAATTCTCATGACTGTCAAAAGGGCTGCAGAATTTGGCCCACTGGGTATCAAAACAGCTCTGAACAGTGGAGTACAGCTAAATTATTCCAACACCAGACAAATGGGTCTGCCTAAGCTAAGCCATAACACTTGAATTATTAATGTTCTCTAATAAAGGGGATAAAGTGTCTGTAGTGTTTCAGAGCTCTGTTAAAGATCATGCCTATTTTAATTTAGAAGTTCAGCTTGAGGAGAGACAAAGCTGGCATTGTGTTACAGAGATTTAAAACAAGTCTGTCTTGATGATTTTCCTCTGTCCTTATCTGTAATAATAGAATTTTAAAAAAGAGTCAGAGCAAGAGCAGCAGCACTGGAAAATATCTTTCTCAGAAACTATAGCAGACAGGTCACAACATTTTTAAACAACGATAGTAACATTTATTCTATCAAAGCCATTTTATGTTTTATTTGGAACTCTGGCGCCTTTATTTTTTTAAGCTCTCATAACATGACACTAATTACAGACATCAAGATGCTCTAGAGAAGATACCAGTCAAAATCCAGATGCTGCTTCTTTTCCTTTCTCTGCACTCCCACCCCAGCCCTTTTGTGTGCATTACATCATTGCATAGTTTATTTTAAAAGTGCCTCAAAAATGCAATGATAGTAATCGTAGACAGCAGGAAATTGATGGTGAGCACCTCTGCTCTGCAAATTCCTTTACAAAGCACTCCCGCTGCTCATCAGAAGACCTTCTTGTTAGCAGAGGCTTGAAAATACAGTTTGGGTGATGTGCTAAAAAAAAGTTGGGCTAAAGTAATTTTCATCTCAAGGCTGTAGGTACACACCTCCTCCCCTCTGTCTCCTCCACCAAACAGACATGGCCAGAGCAGTCTGAGGAGTGGGTAGAAGGGTTTGTGTTGTTCATTTTGGAAGGCTGGTCTGCTGCTGCAGTGTGTGGGGCCAGGTGGGACCACTGCTTGGCTCTGGCTCCCCAGTTAGCACCCGGACAAGCAGGTTTGGGGTGAAACATCTTGAGAGAGAGCCACATCTCAGGGATGTCAGTCAACCTAGAGAAACACAATATGATGTGCAAGCCACATCCCTTTTCTTCTATAACTGGCTGTAAGAAGTCATTACCATTTCTTGGGAAGCTGATGTGCTTCAAGGCTCTTCAGGCAGTGGCAGCCCTCCGTCAAACAGCCATAGCCATAGCCAAAATAAGCAGCTGCCCCTTATCCACCAGTGGCAGCACTGAAACTGAAGTATCCCATGGCTTTCAGGAATTTTGATCAGCTGCCTGTAGCAGGTGGTAAAATTACCATCCAGCCCTCAAAATTGCTGAGTTTCACCTTGACTTGACTGCGTGAGCATCTGCAGGCTACATGTGACATTTTAGCTGGGCTAGCATCATCTGGAAGAGTGTCTGAGGCATGACCTGATCTTCCACATGTTCCCACTGCATCACAGGGGTTCCCTGCAACTCACACCGTGTTGCCTGGCCCTGGCTGGCATCACCAAAATGGCCAGCTTTGGTCAGGATAACATGGACTCGACTCTGCTATGTGTCACCAATCACTCAGCACATCCTTGGAGCTTTGTGGTGACACGTATGCGCAGCCCTGTTGTGCTGCAGGTCAGAACGACAGCCGCCTCCCTCACATTTTCCTGCAGGCAGACAGCTCACGGGATGAAAATCCAGCCCTGTGTAAGTGTGAATTGGGATTTCAGCCAAAATGTTGCAACAAACACATTTGTCCTGCAGAGTAAGCAAATAAAGTGGTAACGCTGCACCAGTAAAGAACAGGAAGCTTTTGATGATACTGGCTCCAACTTTTTAGCCTATTAAGATTTCCATTACCCTCAGGCTCATTATTCAGCAATAAGTAAACACCAATAAATCTGAAATAACAAGTGAAACACATGCACTTAAGCAAAAAAATAATCCTACTAAATGTTCTTACTTTAGCACATTAGAAACGGTCAGCACAGCAATATCAGGGTGGCTATGAAGCTCTGAAATACATCCCATCCTCCAAAACAAGGATCCCACAAGCCTCCTGAGATCCAAGACTAGGGCCTTTGCAGGCAGAGAAGAAGGGAGGATCCATGATGGGAATCCTGTCATTGATTTCCTTCCTGGCCATATCTGAGAGGTTCCTTCCCAGAAGTAATGGCAGGGGTTGAAACAAATGTGGTGATTTTCCTTCCCTATTCCAGTGCTGTCAGGAGCAGTGCAGTCTACACACACCTTTGTGTCTGCGTTGTGTTATCAAGTACTTCTACTCTATTTCACGTGCATGGAAATTATGTGTCTTTAAGTACTACGAAAGTCATTTTCCCAATAGAAGAAAATATTACCTTTATTGCCACTGTCTGTGTTCAAATACCTTGTCAACCTGTTAGCAGATCCTAATTCTTACCTTTTCATTAACCTATGGAAGGTTTATTCTACATTTTCCTAAGCAGCTGTTTTAGTTTTTCCATTTGTCTTTCTTAAATCGGAAACCTCTCCACTGCTTCTCCACTTTCTCTAAGCTCTTTGCTTATATTCTACTTCCACTACCAGAATTATTCTTACATTTTTTCCATCTCCTACTCTGAACAAACACTTTCACTGACTCTGAATGACCCTTATTGTATATAAAGGGAAGCAAAAAGCAGGAGAGAACAGAAGTAACATCTCTGTGGGAAAATGAAGTGTGGCTCTTACCTCTGTGCTGATAGCAGCCTTCAAAGGAAACTGCCAGCCCTGAGCATCCCTGACCGCAAAGTCATGCTAAAATGCAGAAAGTAGAGCAATGTGCATCATTCAGCCATACATGTCATGATTCACCAAAGTGAATTACCTTTTCACTCAGGAGCTTTTATTTAGTCATAGTATAACAGGTTGGAAGGGATCACAAGGATCATCTGGTCTGACCTTTCTTGGCACAAGCACAGTCTAGACAAGACGGCCCATCACCCTGTCCAGCTGAACCTTAAAATGGTCCAATATTGGGGAACCCACCACTTCTCTGAAGAGATTATTTAGTTGTATAATGAGTAATATATGTCTGCTGACCTTCTCTCTGCCCACTTGGGCAGAGCAAAAAGGATCCAGCCAATACAGGGGATGTGGTTCTCATTTCTCTTTGGGGTGAGCAACTCCATTGGCCCCACACTACCTGAAAAGGGGGCCATGGGCAGGTGGGAGCAGACAGGCCAAGACCATGGTCTGGGATGTCTGGGAAGAAACAGCAGGAAAATGACACCACACTGCAGATCAGGAAAAGCAGGTACAACTGGACACATCTCGTCACCAGAAAGGTGTCTACAGCCATGGGGGCAAATGGTACAGTGGTACAGGGGGTTAGAGGGCCTCTTGAGGACAGCCTGTTGTTAGAGGTCTGTAGTCTGTGGTTACGACTCACAGCACCAGGATTCCTTTTCTCATCTCGCCAAGACATACCAGAGCCCGAGCCTGGCTGTTGAGCACTGATGAGCCTTTGATCCTGCACTCACAGCACACACTGTCTCCCAGTTGTGCCGTTGTAGCAAAGGACTTGTCTGTCCAAGCAGCTCAAAGAAAACTTTTTCCATTTCAGGAGAGAGCAAGGAAAGCTGTCTGCGAACAACTTCTCTCCACAGCATCCCTCCATTTGCAGCAGGGAGGAGTTGTGCATGGGGAATACATCTTCCAGTCTCCCAGCTCCCAGCAGCATTTCATGATACAGGGAAACCCCAGCAATCAACAGAGAGGAAGAGCTGAAATTCTTCCCTCTGCTCGACCCTCAGTCTTCTTTCCTTAAAACAAACATCCCACTGTACATTTATTGGGTAACGTGTCCTAATGCATTGGGCATGAGACCAGACAACACTTCTCTTTCCCTTCTTCTGCTGCTGGTTTGCTATTTGTCACATAAATATTCTCTTATCATCTCCAGAAAATCTATAAAAGGAAGGGAAATTTCCACTTTTGTTTGTATTTCTCCACCTTTTTCTGAAATTCATATACTCGGTTTGCAAAGTTTGTAGATGTACTGGGCCTTTTACACAGATGGTCTTTAGAAACTTTATTACTATCCATGAGAAATGAGAAACAAGAAAAGAATCTGCCTGGAGGTCCCAAGATGGATTTGCAGGCCTGGTGGTTGAAAAAAATGAAATGTTTTTACTTGAAATCTGAATATATTCATTCTGTAAATCATTGCCTGACAATAAACTCACGCTCTTCCAGAGTTGCTTTTTACTGTACACATTTTACAGCCTAATTTCCAGAGAGAAGATCTTTCTGTCAAAAATCATGTGATAAAATTTCTTTACAGAGTTTATGCTTTTTATGTGTTATTTTAAGTTTTATCCCAAAATAAAGAATGCTAAAATTGTGATAGTTCGGTATCTTTTAGATCTGGTTTTAATTGCATCCTCCATCTTTTTGTGTTTGTAAAATATGATTTACAAATGTCTAGATATTAATTCTACTGAAGTTGTCTTGCAAGGCAGCCTTTTAACTGAACAGCCGATGTTAATCCCACCCACACATGCTAGTAAAGGAGCGCAACAATTTTTTAAACTCTGGCTCAGTGTCTCATCTCTTCTGTGGTGATGAAAATGAATATTGCATCTATGGCAAGGCATGTCAAGCTCTCTGTGGAATTTATTATGCTCTCTGCACCAAATGTTCTACCAGCAGGTCTGCCTCGTGCTATTCAGAACATGTATAATTAGAAAAGAATTCAGCTAACATTGGAAAGAGTGACTGTCCATAACTCATCAGGTTAGAAAGCTGGAAGCCCTAGAGCAAAAAAGAAATGAGTGGAATATTCAGCTGAAGAGGAAAAACTCATTTTCTTTGCTTTCTTGCTGTTAGAATAACTATTTTATATGTAAGATGCAGTTCATTATCTCCTCTTTGAATAGGCAACCACATTCTTGATCACTCCAGGCAGCAGACACAGGACACTAGCAATGGTCTGAGGTCCACAGCACAACCTTTGGGTAGCTGGAGGAGCAGTTCTTGCTTAGGAATGCACTCTCTGGCCCTGGGCTGACCATGTTTCTGTTTTAATTTCGCCTGGTATGAGTCCCTAGTCTGAGGACAAATGCAAATGTGCAGAGGTCTTGGCTTGTCCTCTTCAACAAAACCAGCAACTACTCATAACAGAGAGCATTATTGGTGGTTTATACACAATAACTTCAGGAGTCTTTTCCTTTCCCTCATTCTTATGTGGGACCAGTATTGCTGAAGTGAACAGAGGGACCTCTGTGGTCAGCTTGAACTGTGAGGGAACCCAATTTTGTTCCTAAGTGATGAACACCAGGATCCTTATTCTGAGCTGATTAACTCCAGTCCTTGCTTACGATTTCAGGGTTTTGGACTTAACTTTTGCAACATCACAATGTCTGATTTAACTGCTGTCTGCTTCTAACAGGCTTTCAACAATAAGGATCACATTTTTTGCATCCTTCTTCGTCCTCATTGTAATGTCTTTCCCAAGTTTCCCAGCTGCATCAAATTCCTTCCTCATTATCAGAAACTAAGCAGGGACCTCTTCTTATTCTTAACTCTTCTGGACTCTCATTCCTCTCTGCAAGCTGGAGGCCAACTCCTTTGCTATAAAAAGAAGGGAAGAACTGGCAAGACGTTGTCTATGTAGTCTTCATCTTCAAATTGGAAACATCTGCGTTAGCATGACTGACATGTAAGATAAGGCTTAAGGTTCGTTTAAAAAATTATTTGGAAGATTTCCCTGAGGAATCATTTTTCTTCCCTTATAAGTAAAAGGCTTGATTGCTGGTTTAGGTAGTGGAGGTTCCCAGGGAAGGAGGGGTTATTTTACTTGTATTTTTAAAGGTTGATAAAGGCACTGAGATACCCTTTTTCACATTTGCTAAAAATACTAATAATTGTATTTTGAGTGTGAGCATACTCTTGCCTGTCTTGCGAGGGCCAGATCTCTGCTTGTTTCGTTTTTCTTAATGTTATTCTCATCTGTAACTTCACTGCTAGAAGAAGGCACTCATCATACAATATTGTCTTCCAGGTTTCAGTGGTGCAGGCTACTAGGGAAGGTGAAGGACTTTCCATTGTGACATCACTAATA
This sequence comes from Patagioenas fasciata, assembly GCF_037038585.1. Taxonomy (NCBI): domain Eukaryota; kingdom Metazoa; phylum Chordata; class Aves; order Columbiformes; family Columbidae; genus Patagioenas; species Patagioenas fasciata. The sequence goes on from NC_092522.1 coordinate 25,464,718, forward strand.
GAAAGCGGCCAATGCAAGAGATGCTGCTCTGACATTTTAGTTCATCCTGGTGAGTCCAGTCTTCTGTTTATGTGAATGAGAAGTGTCCTACTTCTTATACTGGCCAGGAACAGATGTTTTGGGAAAGGACAGAAGAACTAGGGTACGTATCACAGCATGATTCATTCCCACTACACTCAGCCAGTTTCCGAGAAGCAATAGTTTTGGATTTCCTGTGGTAGATGTTACACATGGACAATCACTTTGAAGATTCGCTGCTTGACCTATCCTTAATGAATTTGTCTCATCTCTTGCAGAATTCATTAGTATTTTTGGTCTTTACGAGGCCTGGCAGACAGGAATCTCATATCTTCTTCCATTACTTTTATAACTGCTGCCTCACACTGTCACTGGTACTCGTATGAGTACATCGCAATTAATAATTTCTTCGTGTTCTCTGCCATCTTCAGTGTTTCACAATGGTCTGGAAAATTCCAGCTCTGCCATTTCTTTTCTGAACTGAAAAGAGCGAGATCTTTTAATCCCTCCTTGTAGAGAAGCCTCTGATCATCTTTATTGCCCTTGCCCTTCTCCCTGCTTTTACTAAATTACCTGTATTCTTTTTAAGATGGCAAAATTTTACCTCCTGGATAAGTACCATTGTAGCAATAATAAAAATAACAGCATACTCCCTCTATTGCACCCTCTAGGTCTTTCACTCCATCTTTCAGCTGATAAATCTCTCCTGGTGCTTTTTGGCCATTTTTTCGTCATTTTCGTATTCCATGGAGATCGTCCCCTGCATTTTCTTTCCCAATGGGGGAAGATGGGAATGAGGGAGATGAGTGATATTGTCTTTTCCTCAGGTCCACAACTGAAACAATACCCTAGAATATAAACAAAGATATAGCACAGTCAAAGCATAAGATTAAAAAGCTTATCTAATAATGATAATTTAAAATATCTACACTTAGACAGTGTGTGCTTATGATGCCCTCCTCATTCCTTGCATGGTGAATAGGACTGTTTCTGTGTACTTAATCAGAACACATTTTAAATCACACTGTATAGTACACTGTGGCAATACATGATGGCCAAAGTATATAAAATACGATGAAGTTAAGAAGTTGCAGCTGAACTAACAATATATTCTCATGTAAGGAGACATTGAATATATCGTGGATGGTTTTCAATAGCCAATTAAAGTTCTTATAAGAGCTCTGCTGCATTTCTCTGCATTCTTCGGTCATAACCTTTTAAAAAAAGTATTTGTGATTGTAAATATTCCTCTAAACTTCCAAGGTATTAACAAATTAATGTGTCTCTTGCAACAACCAGTCAGCATAATGAATACAAACTTAAGAGAACATTTCTCATCAGGAAGTAATAATTTTACCTAGTTTTTCTGGTGACAATGGCAATTTCATCTACACATGTTCACTTATATTTCATCAAAGATTGACAAAGCTGATTTAGAACCAGACACACATTTTTGCAATAGAAAGGACACATATTTCCTAAATGAAAATAAATCTCTTTTTTCCCCTCAGTTTTGTCAAAGTGAAAAATGGAAGATATGAACAAAACAGTTTCTATCTGCAATATTGTACAGTGAGGGCTAATGACTGAAGATAGAAAGAATGGTCTTGTAAGAACTAACTTCTACCTTAGAGTCTGTGATTGAGTCATTCAGAAATGGAGCAAATCACTTTGGACAAGATTTCATAAAGTATCAGGTGATTTAATTTGTCTCATTTTCCCTGCGTGTAAAAATCAGAGAGGACTAAGGTCTGATATTTGAAAATGCACCTTCTAGAGAGCTTTCTTAAAGCTGTAGATTCTCTGAAAGCCTTCAAAGCCCTTCCTAAGATCTTGATCAAGCAAAGGCCTTTAGCATATGTCTGAATATGTGATTGCTCTCTTTTGATGGCTGACTCAAAGGAGTCCACAGTGCACAAGCCACAGCTACTCTGCCCCAGGGCCTAGGGTAGCCATGGGTTGCCCTGGAAGCATCTTTTCACCTCCCTTTCACCTCCACTTTCTTTTCTTGAGTCCTCCCAAGCATGCAGAAAGTGTCTTGTAGTCTCACGTAACTGGAAAATTTTAGGGTGCCATTTGGAAGTTGACCAGCCCTTGCCTGTGATCGGCCACTCTCTTTAACTTTAGTGGTAGGGTTTTTGCACTTTGTTTTTCCTAGAAGAGGTTGTAATACTGCCCAGCTTCACATCCTATGCAAAGCTCAGTTAGTGTTTGGAGATATTGAGGCCAAGAGATGAAAAATACACAGTAATGCAAAGGCTTATCAGATGGTTACAGCATCAGAATATAATTATTCGTTTTGAAATTCAGCTATAAAAAAGTATGTTGATAGAGCATAAACAAACTCACATGAAATCCAAACCCATCCAACTCTTTTTAGTTCAGATTATATTAACTGCTTTCCTTTCCTGAGTCCTCCTTCCTCCCATGCAACAAACTCAAGTCAAATTTGTTGTTCACTTGTGCCCATGCAAAGGGCTTCTCTAATGCTGCCCTGCCAGTTCAGATTAATCTCACTAATTTTCTAATTTCTAACTTGTTTGTGAAAAATATTTCTTCCTTCACTCTGGGGACTCCCAGTGAGGTAGCAGTTAAAACTTGGTACAGCAGTCCCTTGCTCCATTTTATCAGATCAAAACCCATCTGTCTTTGAAGAATCATATTTTCAGACTCTCATCACCATGGAGATTAATTGCTTCAAGCATGACAAAGATTCACACAAAGCTTCAGCCATATCCATAATTAATCCTGCTTTTCATCACCCCTGGCTTCACCTGCTTTCCTGCAGTTCGATTCACAGACAATATTCTGCACAAGTGAGCAGCCACCTACCTACTACAACAATAATCGCACCTCTTCTGTGTCTGAGGCGGCATTTCAGAACCCCTTTTGTAATAAAAGTAGAAGCATTAAACTTTTTGGAAAAACACTCTTCCGAGCCAATTATAGCCCTGGAAGCCTCTGAGCTGATGCCTGTTCTCCATTTGTCTTTACTTACACATTAAAAAAAAAAAAAGTTATTTATTTGGATTCTGATCCAGATCAAAAGTGAATCGCAAACTACAGCTGTTGAAAAATTTTCTTTTTCATGTATTAACACAACTGGAAAATTACAAGTCTTTCAACACCTTTTTTTCTTGCATTCTTCCACAAGCCCTATGGCTGGCTATGTTGTGTGTGTGCAGACATGGTTTTATATGCATATATATAAAACAGCAATTTTAAACAAAATTGTTCTCTTTCTTTTTAGTCTAGTTGTTAATGGATAGTTCTTAATACAGCTCAAGAAAAGAACACCTCTGGTGGCCTCCCAGACAGATCTGACATAACTGAAGTTAAAAAGAAAGGCTCTATCTCTTGTGAATGAGATCCAGAGCCCAGTGGTTTATTTCGCCTCCCATGTCCCCACTCCTGCTGGTTGAGCCTATGGCCCATTCCACTCACCAAGCTCACTCCTGCTGAGAGTGACTTGTGGTCTCTCACCTCCACAACCTCCCCTGAAGGATCTGGTCACACCGACAGTGATTTCCAGCAGTACAACGATGTACTTGTCCATGCAGGCAGTGAAAAAACCCAACAGAGCAAGGATTCAGATTTGCCTCCTCAGTGCCTTGCTGTGAGAGACAACTGGGGAATAATTTCGCACCTGCACTTGTATCTTGGCCCCTGCCATAACTCCAGCTGTGCTGACTGTATTAAACAAAGTCCTTGCTAGCTCAGCAAGGTGCTCTCTTCTCACTCTTCTTGGCATCAGCTGCTGTGCTGACATCTCTCAAATCCTTTCTGACTTACTGTGTTTGCTCTCCACCTCTCTCTCTTTCTGGGCAAGCATGAAGGTTCCCCAAAAGTGATGGGTGAGGACCTGTCCTCCTATCAAAACCAGTTGGAGCTAATGCTGTGCAGTCTGCCCAGCTCTTTGCATCTCGCCAGGCACAATCCAGGCTCCTTCAAAACAAAAGAAGTAAAAATGGAAATGTGCCCTGTACAGCACAGTTTGGAGACACCCTGGTGCAAAACATGGAATGAGCCTCCTGCCTCGTCCACTGACAGCTTCTGGCGTCACCCCTTCCACACTGCATCTTCCTGAGGTGGTCTCAGTGCTCTGCCTGGCTCCCTTGTGACCCGGAAGCCCCAGGGCAAGCCACAGCAGCCCCACACCAGGTTGGGGAACCTGCTGTCCTCCCATAGCACCCAGCTGGTGCTCATCACCCACCTCAGGTGCCAGGACAGAGTAGGCAGGTCACCTTCTTCTGAGCCTCCATGCTCTCCAGACACCACCATGACATTAACATTGCAAAAGCAAGAACCAACTTTTTCCACACCAAAATTAGAGAGTATATAAGATTGACTTAGAACCTGTGAGCTTGTTATAGCTGCAAATATATTAAGTTTTTTTTCATTTCTTCTCTCAGTTTTCAGCATTCTGGATTGTCTTTCCAAGCTTTCTGTTGAAAGAACAAGGATTAGAAACCATTTTTTTTCCCCTGTACATGTGAGGTTGTCATATAGATGTGGTTCCAGGAGCTGGACCTTTAGGAAAAAAATTGCGAGCATCCTCAGATTTACAGTAAAATTATTAATGCCTACAACACTCCTTGTATTTATGAAAATTTTATGAGGCCCAGCAATGAACAAAGATGGAGCTAAGACTACAATGAGACCTGAGAAATGCAGGCTTGACCCTTTAATTTGCCACAGGTTTTCTCCGTGACTGCATGGACATTGAGTCCACTCCATTTGACAAAACCAGGAAAAGAGTGCTCAGCATCTTGCAGGACAGAGCCTCTGTGCTTCAGTGCCCTGCATGTAAAACTCAGCCACAGATGCTTCTTCAGTCGTTCTGTTCTCCAGTGAGCACAGTTTTCTCTGCAGCAGGAATTATCCCCATGAACTTGACACATGTTCAAAAACGGTTGGTAACTATTCACTGTAATTAATCCTCTACATTGATTTCCACACTGTTATTCTGAAGGTGTAATGGTTTAGTGCACAGAAAAATTACATACGTTGAAAAAACACCAAATATTGACATTGCTAGATGAGTCTATTTCCAGTATATATTTCAGGGACTTGCATGGGCACTGTGTACCTGAAGAATCCTACATACAGCAAAACAGCCACCAATATGAAACTGAAAAAAACATGATTTGCTAATTTACAACTAATAATTAAAAGCGCCTGTCAAGGAGCCAAGCTTCCCCAGCATGTGTTTAACATTACTTCTGAGAAGGTCATTGCTGGCTTCTCCAGGAAGAGAGTTCCGGAGAGGGTACAGTAAGTGCACGGAGTTTAAATGAGCAGCCCCGGCGCAGACATTTCACAGTCTTCAGGGATGCACAAACAATTCTGCCTCAGCAGCGCAGAAACAATGCCCTGTATTCACAAAGACTACAGGAACTTCAATATTGTATGGAGGGGAGGTGGGGGTGAGGGAAGTCTTGAAATGCGGATAAATTGGTATTCACCAAGTGCCATTCCTTAATTTACAACAGTCTTTAACTTCGAAGGCAATTGCCAAGGTGCTCATAAAAAGAGAAATGATGAATATTCAGGATGTCTTCTGAATCCATTAGGCAACTGAGGATGAGGTCTCCATATGTATAACTTCAGCTGTTTTCACATGCTGGTAGACAGAGTGCCAAGATGGCGTCAGGAAGAAAAATGGTTCCTTAGGTTGCCAATGTAGAGAGAAGCAAGGAAAAAAAAAATTGTATATCAAGTGCATGGAAATGAACATTTGTTTAAATACAGTAATTCAACCTAAATGTGCACTGCATGGCACGGCGTGAACCTGGCTCTTGCAGCTATCTGGCACGGCCGACTCTGTGGACAGGTGTGCATAGGATCACTGTCAAGTTAAAAGTGGTCACTGAACCATTTTCTTTTTCCACACCATCCCATCCAAGGGTCTCAGAGACCCTGAGTGAATTCATCCCCAGAACAAGGAAAGGCTTAGGCTAGACCAAGAAGAGGAAAAGCTCAAGCTACAGAGGTAAAGAGAAGTGTTAAGTGTCTGGCCCTGAGTGAGGAGCAAGTCAGTGATGGAACAGGCTTTCTCCTTCATCCTCTCCCCCAACTCTCCATTTTCCTCCTTGACAACATTTACCAACATCTTAGACAAGGCAGATGAGGCGCTTACAATCACAGTTGGTAACTGATGAGGAAAACATGCTGTCCAGCTCTTACATCGCAAAAAATAACGTCTCCTGGATGCCATGAATCACAGAGGATCACAGGCCATTAATCACCAAAAGGTGGAAGGGACGGGTTTAAAGTCATGTGTACCAAACACAGCCATTTCTCTGGGGAATCTCAGGCCTGTCATGATTCATTTTGCTTTCTCAGGGAGGAATCACAAAGGTTAGAAGACTAAATAAAGCCACAGCCTCCCGAGCTCAGCTGGCAGCAAGGCCAAGCCTCCCATTGAGGAGAGGTGGCTTTGGTCACAGGTGGCGTCTCTTGCCACAGCAGGCATGGGGGTGCATGACAGTGACACTCCTTTGGTCTCAGAGTTGGTGTAAGGGTCCTGTTCAGTCCACAGGGTCTTCCCTGAAAGGCTATAGGGAATCACTGGGATTCACAGGGAAAGCAGAAGGGTGACAGTTTTCATTGTCCATGTCACTTGGGGTTGTTGTTACTCTGATTTGGCAATGACTCAGGTCAACAGCCTGTCTCTGGAACCACTCTGGGTACTTGTGTGATGGGACATCCCAAATGCAGCTTTCTAGAAGGAAGGGGCTATACCCTGTGAGGCTGTATCACCTACAGGCAAGGGGCAGACATTAGTTACCTGCCTTTCCAGCCATGACCATCAACTGTGGTGGGCACAATGAGGACACACAGGCAGGTCTCACTGGGGAAATACTTCATTCATTTTAGTAGTCTTTGTTGCTGCCCTTTAGGCACATTACGAGCCAGTAGCTGATGACCAGATAGTGCATGAGGCTCTGTCACAGATACCGGGTCATGACAGATCCATATACCCAGCTCAGGGGTCTTCGAGATTTATCCTTTTCCTACTCCTAAGTATGGCTGTGGGGATGAGGATGTGCCTCACACTTGAAAGATGCACTACCTGCCTATGAAGAATTATTAGATTATAGTAATGGCTAGTTTAGTTGCTTGTCTAGCTGTTGGTATTGTTTCTTGGGTTTTTTCACATCAGTCTCTCACCCACTTTGAATAAAAAATGCCAGCACACCTGGAGCAAAACAAGCAGTTGACTTAGTAAAGACAAAATGCAGCTCTTCAGACTCACAGAGTCTGAATTCAGTTCAGTTCAGAGTTGAGTTTTCCACTCTTTGCAATTATTTACAGATCACTTTGTGTTCACACAACTCAGCTTTCTAGGGTGTTGTGGTTTTTTTTTTTCTTTTTAGAGCTGTTTTTTCAAACCAGTCACTCATTATTTCACATATGGGACTGGTCACCACTTCTGGTCAGGCTGTTTCTAATCTATGATGAAATGAGTGAAACACGATACATGAGAGGATACTTCCATCATTAATCCCCAGCATTTACATTCACACACAAGTACCTTGCCCACATGCAAGCATGGGCATTTACAAGAAGAATGACAAACTGGCAGTAGAATGAGCAGGCCCCTATTTGAGTGTTTGCAGGAAGCTGGCAAAAAGGAGGACAGTGGTAGAAACACGCTGAGTCCAGAGCATTTCATAGAATGGTTCCATGGATATGTTCCACAATTGTCTTTCCTCCCTGCGTGCTCAGCTGCAATCACCAGAAGCACACAGGGGCATGAGCAATATGAGCACGTGCTTTTCCTGCTGCTTCTAAGGTTAATATGAATAATGTTCCACAGTCTGTTATTGTGGAAATACCAGTGATCATCCTGCAAAAGCAAGCCAAAGAATTATAGCTAGACATTAATAAGAAAGGACCAAACAAAGCATCTCAAAGATGGCAGAATAACACCACGGCAGTGACTAGCGGGATGAAATAGCTCCAAATGATTTTTCCCTGATCTGCTGTCAGCAATCATCCCTTCTGCAGCACTCTGAGGAGTTCAGCAACACGGGCTGGCAGCAGCAGAGGCTGCACTGAGGCATACAGCTCCAACGGTGAGCTCCAGTCTGTCAGTGGTGTGATTAGCCATGGTCTGAGAAGGTAGCCAGCAGTGTCTGCATTCCAGACC